>NC_051430.1:9827541-9923943 GCF_001649575.2 Kryptolebias marmoratus | reverse complement strand
ACCCTAGAAGACTGGATAAACGTCATCCAAGATATTCACAAGATGGAAGAACTGACATTTGCACTTAAACTGGAACAAGATAAATTTGAAAGGTGTTGGACCCCGTGGCGGACTTTCATGAACACTAGATCTGATACTAATGAAAGTGAAGTGACACCCATTGTTCCTTAGCTACTCTGTTCGGTTTTGATTATTTGTTTTGCGGTTGGAAAAAGTTATTCTGATATGATACAGACTTGTACAAACTCTGTCCTCCCTACTCTCCTGTGTGGAACTGGGGTGGAGGAGAAATAAATGAAAAGGGAACATTTATAACAGGAGCTGGGATAATCTCCTGAAGAGGTATGCTATAGACTAATTTAACATACTGATTAGAAGATTGTATAAGACTGTTCCACTTTCTGTGAACAAATGTGAGGCATACTTTTAATGCTGTTCCTCAATAAAAACTTGAATTAAAAAAAAAAAAAAAAAAAGCCAAAAATTTTCATGCACAGTATGGTTGAACATCCTGCAACTGAGGTATTTTCTTCTTCTGGCTTGTGTAAAAATACTTAATGAACAAAATGATCTTGGGTTTTTGCTTCAGTAGGATTGCAAATCCTACAACAGACTCTCCCAACCCTTGATTTTTTTTTCCACCCAAACCTTTTAGCAGCTTGGACTCCTGCTGTACCTCTTGTGTTAAAATAGTAAGATGAATCATGGTTGCTTGGACCCCCTCATATACTTGTCCCCCATTATCCTCTCCTGAGTGATCTTAGCCAGTGAGCCCTTGCTCTGATTACGCTTGTTACTTAATTATACATTTTGGACCCACAACGCTCGCAACAAAAGGGCCGCTGTGACTCCATTGACCCAGCTCCCTCCTCATTGTCCCCTGCTCTGACAGGGAGTCAAACAAAATGAAAGGGGTCCACTTAAATATGTTGCCACAGGGACTTAATTGACAGATTGAAGGCAGATTTCTGTCAGCGTCCCGTCCGTTTTCCCATGTGTGGCTTTTTGCTTCATTTGCTTTGCTCCTCCTGCGTCCTGCTGTGAGGTCCAGTGGGACTGTCCTGCAGCTCGACCACTCTTCTTTATCCAACTTCACTGGCTGTTGTCTGCAGGGAAGAGTTACCAGCCAGATGCATTTTGCTACAAATGAATGTTGGAAAGTGGAGCAAGGGTGAATTTTAGGAATCTTGTACTTAGACAGGGTTTCTGATTTTATCTTAACTTTCCAACAAGAGTTAGGGTCAACATAATTTACCATATTTTTGTGAGTTTAATCATGTTTCAATCATTTGCTAATAAGAATTTCTGATAATAAACATATGAGAAATGAAAGGCTTGTCCTCTGTAGTGCTTTTATAATCTGTCTGTGACAAGGTCTTATCTTTCTTTCATTCTGTTTTTTATTCTCCCTTTTTTTGGTCTTCCTAAGATATTTTAACCTATTCCACACGTCTAAAGACAAAATGACCAGAGAATTTAAAGTTGAAGACAAACCACTTCACTCCAAGATTGAATGGAAAAGAATTTGACCTTTGGTCATGTTAGACCTGCTATATATTAGAAAACAACTTTTCCTGTTATTCACTTTGTTAATTCCTGTAGAATCCTAACACACAAATTAAAGACTGGCTTGTCACAAGGAAGATTTGAAATACCACACTTAATAAGCATGGTGCTGGAGAATTCAAAGAACCTGGGCTCTCTGTGTCCTTGAGATGCTATCGTCCAATTTTAAAGCACACTTAAAGGGCTAAATGACAAGCTGCAGCTGAATGCAAAATCACTGAACAGTCTCTTTATAATAGAACCCTGCGTGTAGCTGTGTTCGTTTTTCCATCTTTTGCACATTTAAAGCATTGAATTTGTAACAAAAACAGCAGAATGGCATTCTGTGCGTCTGTGCTCCTTTTGAAACTTGAAAAACTCTTTTAGACGACCACTCTCTCTTTTTCCTCTTCATCGTCTGCTGTTTGCACCAAAAGCTGACACTGAATAAGAGGTTGCACACAAAAATAACATCTGCACTGATTGTGCTACGTAGGGGAACCAAATGAATAATTCCTTACATTTCTTGTGTTTGTCTGCTTTCTGTTACAGTGTGACAGCGAAAGTGACATTGACGACAAGGTAAGACTGCTATTCCTGTGTTTGTTCACACACCCCATGAAGTGATGGGAAGTTGTGAATAGCAAAATTTGTGCACCCAACTAAAGAGTGAAGACAGTCATGGGGTGTTGTTAAATGAAAAGACACCATGAAGCTGTAAGCACTGTTAATCATTCTCATCTTACAGAGAAACAACCAAGCAAAACGTTGCTCAAACTTAGGCAAATTCTTGATGATAATTTAGTTTTGTGTAAAAATACACACTACCATAAGTTTTGGAGCAGGTTAGGGCCCTAATTGTAATAAATATGTTGTCTCTACATGTGATCTTATTGCTCATACTTGGTGATTTTACATCGACACAAAATCAAAATAGCTTAGCTCACATTTGGACTTTTTTATTGCAATTAAACATTTCAAAGCTTTCAAAGTAAATCTGAAAAATACAGTAGGACAAAAATATGATAAAGTTAACCATTTGGCTTTTATTTGTTGCGGGTTATCAGTTTCACCTCTGTAAATGTGTGTTGCAGACTTAGATGTGGTTGGCTGATGCAGCCACCTGTTTACAAGATGAAACACCTTTAGGGAAAATCACACATTTTAATTCCTCCACAGTTTAGCAATTACCCTCTGGTAAATAAATAAGATAGCATGCCTAATCTTCTGTAAGCATAGCTTCCAGTTCTGTGGATGTGTCTGCAACTCCTCCTATAAATAATACATTGATAGCAGGCACAATTTGCATTAACTGTAGCCTGGCAAGTCAATAGGCTTTTATCTCTCCATTGAAGCGAGGAGGAGCGGAAGGCGCTTGCTAGTTGACACGACGAAGAAACGTAGCAGGCCTGTCAGTTTTCATACGGATCTTTGGCATCAATGTGGGGGGTAGAGAAGGAAGTAAAATAGGAGAGAAGCACTGAGAGTGTTTCCATTACGAGGTTATGTTTTCTCTTCTGCTCAGTTACTTCAAACTTACATCTGATCTGTTCAGTGTCACAAATTTAGTATTATAAAAGTTTGATAGAATACAAAATAAAGCACATGACACAAAGGAAATGAGATTAGGAAAAACAAGCTGTGTTCTGGCAGTTTTGCTGTGTTTCTGTTGTTGGGAAGGTGTCAGACTGTCTGTTCAGAAAGACTGTTACATATTTAATGTTTAGCACCAGCTATTTTGGGCCACGTAGGTAGACTCTGATGCAGTATAAGATTTGATAAATCTTTAGATTGCTGCCAAGTTTCAAGAAGGCAGATTGTTGAATTTTACAACCCAGAGCCAAAGCTGGATTCTCTTTATTTCTATATTTTTATCTTACCATAAATATGTATTAGTTTTAGGAAACAGAAAGCCCATCCTATTTCAGTTCAAGGGATTTACTTATCAGGTTATCAAAAACTATTCTAAGTTCTAAAATTTTCTAAATCTATCCTCAAGTTTATAAAAACACATCTCAGATTTCACCATGTTATTGTTTATTAACAAAGCTTAAATCAATATGGAAAAGTTGTGTGTGGAAAAAATTAAGTCCACTTTATGATTTAATGTCTTATATAGCATTAAGGTTTGTAGACGTTTGTATCTGCTCAGCTTTCTGATGGTCCTAGCACAACATTTCAATTAGGTTGAGGTATGGACTTTAACTGGATCATTACCACATCTTGATTCTTTTCATTTTCAGCCATTCTGTTGTAGAATTGCTTCTGTATTTGGGATTATTGTCCTGTTGTATTGTGATTCTCTTTGGTCCAAGCTGATTGGTCTTGGCTGCTGGTTTTACATTTGACTCTAGAATATTTTGGTCTACAGAGAAGTTCATGGTCAACTCAATGACTGGAGGGAACCCAGGTCCTGTAGCTGCAAAACAAGCCCAAATCATCTGCTGTGGAAGGGCCATAATGCATGGCTCTGTGTATTGTGGTCCAACACCTTTACTTTGGTCTCATCTAACCAAAGGACATTGTTCTAGAGACGTTTTGTAGTTTTTTCAGGTACAACTTTACAAACTTCAGTTGTGTTTCCATGTTCTTTTTAGAGAGCAAAAGCCTTTCTTCTGCCAATTCTTCTGAACAAGCCATATTTGTCCTTTTTCTAAATGTCTTGTTATGAACTTTAACCTTTTAACCTGCTAACTGAGGCCTGTAGAGTCTAAGATAGAAGTTTTGTTGGGGTTTTTTTGTAATTTGACCATTGTACAGTCTGACTCTAGGGTGAAGTTGCTTGGATGTCCAATCCTGAGAAGACTGGCAGCTGTCTTAAACGTCTTCCACTTCAGAATAATCTTTCAGAAAGGAAAGTGAAGAACTCTAAATTGTTTGAAAATTGTCCTATAACCCTTCAGATTGATGGACACAGGAACAGTTGCTTTTCTGAGGTCATTACTGATGTCTTTTCTCTTTGACATTGTGTCAACACACACCTGTATGCTTCAGAGCAACAAAGTCCTAAACTGCTGGTTTTATGGAGGTGCTCACACCTGAGGATGATCAGCTAATTAAGTTAATTTGATTAGCAGCATCTGGTTGCTGCTTTTCTATTTTGGCTTGATTTTTGTTTAATAAGTAATGATATGGTGGAATCTGTGGTGCGCTTATGTACATATGAGTTTAGGTTTGAGTAATTATATAACGAGAGAGAGAGAGAGAGAAATATATGTATGTAATATGTAAAACTAGAATTTAAAGAGGGGAGACTTTCTTTTTTCATGACTGTACCAATGTTATAATTATGTAGTATAAAGAATAGCAAATTATTCAATAAAGTCTTTCATGTGGCTAACATAATATTTACATTATACTGTTGGAGTAGAAAATTTCTGTTTCAACTTGATATCTAAAACATCGGCAGCAAAATCAGAACTGAAAAGAATTAGTGAAAGTGTCCAATAAACATTTTTTTTAATGCACCACCGGAAGTTTTCACTCACAGATCATTCTTGCTTTTTCATATCTTTTATAGTTTTGCTCTCATTTCTTGCTTTCTTTCTTCCCCTTTAGTCTTCACTCTTGGTGCCTAAAACAGTTTGATAAAATCTGCAGTCATTTAAACTAATTTAAATTTTATGGGTTATTTAAAATACACAGTTGAGCTAAATTTATTTCCTCCAAGCTTTAAACTAAAGCAGCTGGATAATGACCATAGCAAAGATGACCTATTTGTTTCTTCAGAAACACATATTCAAGGTGATGAAAACT
Source organism: Kryptolebias marmoratus (assembly GCF_001649575.2). NCBI lineage: Eukaryota > Metazoa > Chordata > Actinopteri > Cyprinodontiformes > Rivulidae > Kryptolebias > Kryptolebias marmoratus. The sequence continues at coordinate 9,918,642 of NC_051430.1, read as the reverse complement.
GAAGCATCCATAAATTACAGAGGAAGGAAGAATGAGGAAAACATAATTTGACAGCCCATCACCAAAAACAAAAAAAGAACTATGAAAGAAATTGGGTTTCATGAGTAGAAAGACAAACACTGTCATTTGTAATTGCTTAAAATGAGGATAACTCGACAGCGGTAATTTTCTGCAACTTTTTGCTGAAACAGGTGCCAGCTCTCTCGTATTCATCCAGTGAGACTCCTTTCATATCAGATTACCAGGCACCTGAACAGCCACATTGTCAGGATTTCACAGATTAACTTCATTAGAATATTGCTTCCAGGTGTGCCTTCAGGGTGCAATCAGTTACAGTGTATTTGAAGAACAGTGACGAGTTGCTACAGCAAAGTCAGTTTAGATTGTTGCATGTCGATTAGCCTGCTTGTTGACACAGCATGTAGTGATGTGCTTCTTGCATGTGTCAGACTTCAACTCTCAGGAGTTTTTTTTGTTTTTTTTAGCTCAGCTCCAGTTTCTCCAGCAGGGTGTTTGTGTTGATGGGACAAGTAATCAGAATCTTGGTTTCGGTCCACATCATTGTTCTTGGGAGAAATAGCCTTGACTTACAGACAACAGTGCTTTTTTTCTGTTGTAAAGCTTTACTTGTGGGTTTGCAAAGTGCATTGATGATTTAGATGCTTAGAGGTCCAATATGTAACTTAGTTAGTTTTAAAACAGCTTAAATAGCTTAAAATCCAACATATCCCATAGAAAGTATAACCCTCTAAAGTGATCACAAGTTTTAATAAACTCAGTTTAGCTGATTTCTGTAATGTTGGAAATGAGCATTCACTGTAATAATCAATCTTCAGTTTTTGTGCCTAATTGGAAGAATTATCTGCCATATAAGGTGTAAAGAAATGCGATCTAAAACCTTGATCAGTGATCTACTCTGGTTATTGTTGCAGCAAAATTAAAAGTTTACAGCGTTATGGTCAATTGCCTTCAGTTCAACATGAGCATCCCAATTTAAATTTAATTTAATTTGATTTTATTTAACATGAGGGGGAGGAGGGGTTTGTACTACTTCTTTCAGCTTTTTGTCAGTCACGTTTAAAGGTTTTGTCAAAGAAGCATAAGAATATGGATGATCATTGACAGCCGTCATGAAGTTGAGATTTTGTAGTTTATTCGGCTAATTGCTTGCAGGTTTGTTGTTGTAGTACTCCTTTGTCTAAGCGGCGTTTCTCTTCATCTTCCACTATGATTATCACCCACCATCAAAGGGCGATGTTAAACGCATACTTTCAGCACTAACATATCGAGCAAGATCTGTTTTTAAAACTTTGCCATTAACCATTGGGGCCAACTCTGTCTGTTTGTTAGCATTTCAATGAAACTTTCAGAAAACAATCATTGGAAATACCTCTAAAACTGGTTAACATTTGAGTTCATCAAATTGAAGGTGGTCTCCACTGCCACCTGACCTTAGGAAACACAAAAATGGCTATAACTCAACTATTTTTACAGTTATGGAGTTTAAAATTGGAGTGGTGGTAGCTGAGCGTCATCCCAAACATACTCTGGGCACCACACAGTGTGTAATATTTTTGCCTAAAACTTTGGCAATACCAGTTGGCAACCACGCTGTCTCTCTCTTAGCACAATACTTCATGAACCACTGGACATATCTTAATAAAACTCTCAGAAAGTAATCACTGGCTGTACATCTCCTCCTTCTCTAAGTGCCATGCCAGAAGGCGTTGGTGACCATGGCTCTGCATTCTGTACGATCTCTCACTAACTGCAGCAGACCTGTGGGTGTCATGCCCATCCATTGACTCAAGCTATCTGTCAACTTTTCCATCTGTCTTCCACAGCTTCCTCTTCTTTTTATCTTTCCACTTGTTACAAGATGTTCCAACAATTCTCTCCTTGTTTTCTCTTGTCAACACTTTTTTGATGGTGATTCTGTTGATGCATGAGATCTTAAGCATTCTTCTGAGAAACCACATTTCTGCAGAGTTTATGATGTTAGTTATGTTTAACGTCATAAACGCTGTACATCTATAACTGATTAATGTTTGGAGTCACCCCAATTAAAGGTGGCCACCACAGCTAATTGACATTAGCCAACAGAAAAATTGGGATAACTCGGTCAGTTTTACATATACAAGCTAAATTTTGTGTAGTAGTAGCTCAGAGTCATCTCCATGATATGCTTTGAGCTCTAGCAAACCTCATGAGACATCACAATATTGCATGAGATCACGCATAAGGTCATTTACAAGGTTTGACTAAAACAGCTGAAACTCTGTCCCTTCTCATCATAAGACCATTACCATATGCCAATCAGGTTATGTTTTCAGTAGTGTTGATTGGTTTGTTAGTTTATCTGTTTTGCAAGATTAATCAAAAACTAATGAACAGATTTTGAAATTTCAGGGAAATGTTGGGGTTGTCACAAGAAACAATTGATTAAATTTTGGTGGTGGTCACGATCCTGATTGGACTTTTTTTAATGACGCTGTTGCCTTGGCAAAGGTTTGCGCTATCTGCGTCCTAAAGTCACTCGAAAATACAAGCTTTATTGTTTTTTATTTTGCATAATATCTATGAAATATACTATTTCAATTTATCTTAATAACTTTTCTATTGTTTTTCACTTCCAAATTTCAGCAAGACTGTCACTTTTTTTTGTTAATTAACAATAACATCAAACAGATAACTCAGCCTATTTTTCTGTGTGTGTTTCAAATGGAGTCTAAAGCCACTAACCTCTGACTGTTTCACATCAAGGCAGTCATTTTCTTTTATTGGAGAGTGAAAGAAAGAAAGTGGGATTCATTCCCTCTCAGTTTGTTCATGCACTCCCCTGGGGTGTCATCCTATCTTCATTAGGTCCCAGTTTCTCTGTGACTGTTTTTTTTCCCTTCTGTATGTGAAATGGCAGCAGCCTTGTGTCAGACAAATCACCACCAAGACCATAAAATCACCAAAACCTCAACAGAGGACACCCAGGTCGGCTAATTCCATTTGGTCCTATTTGCTGAACAGTCATTCGGCAGAAAATGTATCAGTCTTAGAGACAGTCTTAGAGGACCATCATCACATCCTGATATGAGCTCTTTTATGGCTCATTTAGTGATCTGTCAGAACTGCACACAAGTTTGGATTGACATATTAATTCCTTCTCTACCTCCATATCTTCCTCGAGTTCAGCAAATGAAGACCATATTACTACATCTGAGTCATTACCAGCTTATCAGTAATGATTCATCAGTTTATGATTTTCTCTCAGCTAAAATCTACCTATAATTAAAAAAAACAAACTTTTTTTTACATTAACACTGATGTCCTCTCTTCATTTATTTTCTCTATATCAAATTTGCTTCTGTTCTTTTTATTTGTTTGTAGCACTTAATTGTGGACACTAGTGGGTTATTGTATTACTTCTTGCCTCTGTCGTCATTTCAGAAATGGAGGAAAGCTAACACTCATCTATATTCATGTACTGACAGTATGTTCTCTCTCCTACATACCCCTCCACAACCCCTGCTGCTTTGAAGAATCCAGACAGGTCTCTTGGAGTCATCATATTCTATAACAAACAGGCCACCCACCAAGCCACTGACAACCTTAACATTTTTCTACGGACGGTGAAAAGTGATCGTCTTAATGTTTCAACACAAGTGATCATCCGTCCTCATCTCTTTAATGAAATTAGATTAAGTGCACCTGGGAAAGAGCTGAGAAAGCAGAATGCCTCGCCACCTCCTTTAATCTAAAACCAATTTGCCAGTAATATTCCTTTTCCCCCAGCTTGGGATTCATCTGCCCTGATTCAAAATGGAGGAGGAACGAGATGAGACCAGAGCTGACTGGTTGCATTCAGTTCCCCACAGGCACTGTGAAATTAGAACTGACACCGGCAACACAGGCCTTAATATGGAGATGTCATTTTTCTCCTCTTGCCTTTGTCTTTCTTCCTTCCTTTTTCTCTTTCTCCTTCTGTTTTGTCCTACTCAGTTACTTGTTTCATTTAAAATAAAAAAAAGACAACCATGGAAATGAACCAAATCCTCTAAACTTTAGTATTGTTTGGATGCTTGTTTGGATTAGTGTTAAGAAAGTATTTGGTCATAAAGAACAGGTGGTTGTAGGATGTTCTTTCCATTTAGTTTATTATAATGAATCTGGAAGCACATATCTTTAATTTTTCATTTGGCTGTGTGCAACATAGTCTCATTTATAATCCTCTCCAACTTATGTGTTAAACTGGCTAAGTTCTTTTTTTGCTGCTGCTGCTTTGTGTGATTGTCAAGAAGTGCATCTGTTGTACATTTAGTCCGCAAGCATGTGATGATCAGGGAACACATTTGCCTCTGAAGTGAAGTAAGGGGCCCGTAGTCTCACCAGTATATGATGTGTGTGTGTGTGCATACAAGCTTGGAGGCAAGTGAGTGTAAGGCTATGCTTAGCAGTGAAAACCAATCCCAGTGCATGTTGGGAAGAAGAGGCGTGATGACAGAGAAAGACTTGGAGCCTCTGCAGGGCCAGCCAGCAGACAAAGCCAACTGACATCAGCATAGACAGCTTGTCAGTAGCAATGCATGTCGTACAGCCATGCAGGGACAGTCAGCATGGCTGTGGCGTCATTGATGTGGCATCCAGTACCCTGGTCCAGATTCCCATTTAAAGGTTAGAACTGATGTTGGCATTGCAGATGAAAATAGAAGAGCTGTGGAAGCAAAACCACACTAGCCACTCAGAACAAGGGATGTGTGAAAACACAACACTGTAATCTTCTTTCACTTACTGCCTTTGCTCAGGGAAGCTGTTTGTGTGGGTAGAGACTGTTATTAGAACTTCCTTTTGTTCTGTTAAAATCGTAACGCAGATTCTACCCCACTTTCTTTGAAACACCAGTACTCTGCCAATTCTTTGCGAAAATCCTGTCACCACTCAGCCATGTTCAACAGCTTGTGATCATTGTAATTCAAGGAGTTATTGTTGCCTCAATGAACACCAGGTTTTGGTATAAATTTTTCCAACACAAAAGTAGATCCGTTTTTTAAAGGTGGTTTTCTTCAAACTCAGTTTTTCCCACCTGAGAGCTCTGGTTCTGTAATGCAAGTCTTCAGCAACAGCCGGTTGAAGCGCTCGATTGAACAATTTTCTGCTAGAGATCTCTTTAGTTCAATGATACAGCAATAGAGAAATCATGGCATGCCATATCAGACAAGACAAGCGATGAGGTTTTACACCAGTTGTGTTGCTGCATTTTATCCAACTTGTAATGTGTTTGTAGAAAATTGTTCTTCCAAAAAGAATCACACATGTGAAATCTATTATTTTTGAATCACTTTCTTATTTTGCTATTTTCTTAACTTTAAAAAAAATTTAGTGTAAGAAAAAACAAGAAGATTAGAGATAAAATGACTTCATTGTAAAGAAGGTGGTGACTTTTTTTGGAAGCATTTCTCCATTTTCTCTATCCTTTTCTTTTGGATCATTGAATTAAGCTTTGTTCCAGCAGTTAATGCATACCTACTTAAACGCAAGTGAAGCATAACTGGCCACAACAGAAGGAATTTCAGTGTTTTTGTATGACATAATGTTAGGCATGTAGCTAAAATGACTATAAACCCATTATAAATGCGTGTCTGCAGCTCTAAAGTCCAGCATGGCACAACATTTATTTCCCCTAAATGGCCCCTGTTTAAATAACAAGCCAAAAACCATATACATTTTTCCACATGAGTAATAAATGTAAAATTGACTCCATATTGACTGCAGATGTTCTGTGGAAAGAGAAAACGACACAAACGTTTTTGTGTGCAGGGATGTAAGATTTGAGCGTTTCTGATCGTGCATAAACACAATGCCTAAGTGGGTTTTTATTCAATAAACATGGCTGGACTGTAATTACTTACACATTTCTTCTGGCTGGAAATTCAAGACAGACTTTGTGTGCATTTAGAGTTGGCTCACTAAGACTCTTGTCTGTCCCTGCCTTGGCCTGTCTGCATAAGTTTTCTTAATGCAAGAAGACTTGATTTTTCTCTACAACAAATGGCATATGCAATCAGAGATAAATATAGAATTCCCTCATTGTTTTTTTGGAATCTGTGCTATCTTGGACATTATTTCCTTGAAGAGATGTTGATTCTTCTTTGGTCAGAAATACATTAGTGAAAGAAGTTTAGGTCCACTGTGGCTTTGAAAAGAATGTTCAGAGCTTTAATATCCTTTTCAGAAAAAGAAGTTAATCATCGGTGCAGTTCACTGGCCATATTTTTTGTTAGAATTATATAAGAAATATCAACATACATTTGTTATTAAGTTATAATTCCTGAGTCTCTGTATTTTTTCTGCAGTTACAAAATATTTATTACTGAGGTCAAGTTTTGGATCTTTAAGGCAAAGATCATATGAGGCCATTATAATGTTGATGATGTACAATAAAGAAAGTGGGCAATAAGCCACTTTCTCCCACCTACTGAGAGCAACCCAGACCATTTTTTCTTTTTTGTAAACCTAAATCATATCATACCCAAGTCCATCTAAACACTCAGATTCCTCTGGATGTGCAACTGCCAGACCTCAAGTCCTGCAGGTTCTCACATGGCTTGGGCTCTGGAGGGAACTTTCCGTGGGCAAATGTGCATGTGAAGTGGAAAGCTGAGAACCCTGGAGAGTACACTGAGATCAGCCCCAAACACACACAGAGTCCAGCTGCCTTCAATTAAACCAGAAACCCCCAGCCATGGAAATCTCTGATGCACAAAACCAGTCTGCTTTGATCTGCTCCAGCCTGGGGAAAAGGTACGGGACCTTTAAGAATTACAGGAAAAAATAATTATTGTATATGCCATAAAAGTTAACAGGCTCAGAGACAGAAAACAGTAGATGTTAATGATGGCTGTCACTCATGTTTATTTGCCAGATATTTTCCCTTTTCTCAGTCAACTTGATTAGCTTTAATTAGTGAACACACCTGGCCTCTCTTCATATAAGCTGTGGAACATTCCTGTTGTAGTTTCTATGAGCTCTGAAGACCATTTCTGAATTATGCAGGGCACATTTGTGCAGCTGAAGCTTATATGCTTGTCAGTTTCAGCTTGACACACAGAAGAGGTGTAACAGCTCTCGGATATGTATGAAATTTGGAGCCCGAGACAGAGATCAGCATTAAAACGGTCCCCCTGCCAAGCACCTCAGACGCAGGCAGCATGGGCATCCATTAAATTAATTTGACTTCATTAGTGCAAACCTGCTAGGCCTAGGGTGCCCACAGAGATGCCAGTGGGTGGGAGGTAGGGGGGCGGTGGTTGAGTGGCATCAGCCGCTGTGCTTTGAGGAAAGTGAACACATGGCACTGACAGGCGGAATATGGCCCCAGTTCTTACACCGGGACGACTGCCAAACAAAGGCAACATGCGTCACTGGCTTTAGGGGAGCTCAATCAACACCCAGTCAGAGGATTAACGCCATGTGCACCGCGCCACATCAGTGAGGAGGCTGTGGGTCGCCGGGTAGCCTGGAAGTCAAGCATGTACACCCAGTGAAATGATATACAGACACTGCCAATAATGTGAGTCACTCTCATCACCTTTGTGTCTGCAGACAAAAAGTTTTATTATCGTGGTGTCTTTATCTAATCTTAACACCTTATAATAGGGATGTACATCAGTCAGCCATAACATTATGCCTACCTGACTATACTTTTGGATAGCTTATCCTTTTGCCACAAAAACAGGTTTGAACAGTCAGGGCATAAATAAGGAACAACTTCCGATGTCTAAGGAATCTGGTATTGGGACATTAAGATTAGAACTTTTAAGGCCCTGTGGAGTCGAAGGTTGGTCTATTCTTGGATTTGTCTTGCCTCCCCCAAACGTTATTCATGAGTTTGCTTAGTGTGTAGATGTTGCATTGCATTCCTATAAGCCTAAGCCTGTTACTATAACCTCTAGGTCATCACTGGAGTGTCTTGGGCTGATCTGGGCTCTGGTGGGAAAAGTACGCCTGACAAACACGTAAATGTGAAAATAAATAAGTAAATAATAGGAGACATGAGTCCATATCGAACTGGAAGGTAGCCTGAGGGTGGAAAGTGTTCTGCCTGACAGCAGCAAACACTTTGATCAGAGGGCCCCGTCTGAAGATCACTTCCACATCTGCACATGGGGAACGAGCTGTAAACTGCCAAGAAGCATTTTAATGACAGTTGGATTATAAAATGAAAGAGGGCTCCAGATGGCAGGCAGTGCAGCGGCTGTGGTTCGGGGGGGAGGTTGTTTAAACTGCTTTTTTATTGATAAAATATGGGGTGAAAAATTGTGCTAGGCTTATTAGGCATCCCACTGTGATGTTGCTCAGCTGGCCAAGCTGTTCAATGTGGCCCTTGTCCAAAAGTGCCTGCATAAATTTTGAGAAGTCCTTTTAAACCTATAAGACCCCTGCTTGTTAAATTCACCCTGGTTCCCCAAAATCCTCTCACTGTATTTGTCTTTTGAAAGACTTGCTTGTTTCCTCAGTTTTTAGGCTAGTTGGAGAAAAGCAACATTAGTAGCTCATCGTAGACTGAGGAGGTCAGAGGGGATTACCCGTATACCAGGCTCATTATAGTCTTCCAAGAACAAGAGTTTTGCCTTTAAACACCTTAATTCCATCATGATTTAATTAGCTTTGCTCTCCCAGAGATAAAATGAGGTTGACTTTATTAATTTACCACACTGTGCTTGTGCTTACACCAGCACACAGTGCACTGGGCATTGACATTTAGTAACTGGCTACAGCAGTGGTAAGGAAGAGGGAACAATTAATCGGCTACCAAGTTAAAATCTGCATGTCTCATATTACTGTAACAAACAAGACCCTTTCAGTTACAATTTTTGCAGTAATGGGATCCCTTTTATAAAAATAAAACCCATCTAAACACTTCATAAATGCACATGCACAATATTACTTCACACTAAACTAGACTCATTCACGTTTTTAATCAGTTGTTTAAATTGAATTTGGCTGAAACGTGAATAACGCTGATTCAATGCTGATAAAATTTCATGATATGAGAATAATGATCAATACTGCTACATGTTCTAGTGAAATATCAGAAATATGACTTTTAATTAGCCATTTGGGGTCTTTTTTACTAAAACGTGTAGTTAGCCACCCTAATTTAAAATCCACATAAGCTGGTATTGTGGTTGACAGAAAGGTTCCTGCTTCCCCTGCAAAAATAGGCACGTATTTTTTTATTCCTCTTAAACAATAAACCCCAATTTATATTCTATAAGTACCACTTTAAGGCCAACCCAGCACTCCTCCATTCCACACTCTGCCTTCCCTTGGCATCAAAGACAATTACTGTCAACATCACATCAAATTAGAACTGTTGGTTTGCTTGTTTGTCTTGTTATGTGACTTGAAAACTGCCATCTTCCACCAATGGAAGGTCCCCTCCCATCTGCTGTCCTCCTTGTGCCCACACTGATAGGCCTACACACAACTCACACATAAATCCCTCCCAGCGAAGAGAAGAGAAAGGACGAGCAGCCGACAGCCTAATGGACTAATTTGTAATTGCAAATAAGAAAAATCTGCAATGTTGGATGTGTTTTAATTTGACAGAGTGGCAGCTCAGAGCCAGACCATGAAGCTTCTTACCCAAATCTTTCTCTCATTCCACTTTTCTCTGCCTTCCTATCAAGTTCTTTCTTTCTTCTCCTCCAAGGAGACTAGTCAAGAAAAAGGTGATGGCAGAAATGCTTTTGGCACATTGTGATGCCCAAAGCTCTTGGCTCTGTCATATTTCTTTTTTTTTTCTCCCAGCCCCCTCTCACAACCATTCCTCTCCTTTTTTCTACCTTAACATGGATTCCCTAGGATAGAATAGGAGATGTATCTCAGAGCATTCAGATGTGTTTGAAGTGCAGGACAGAAGGGGGGTGGATGGGCTTGTGGGACTGTAAAAAATGAATTGAGCCAAGTAATAGGAGAACTGTTTTGAATCATCACCCTCATAAGTTATTTATCAGGGGCCCTTAGTGTGGAGGAAGACTTCAGAGTACTCCCTTAATGTAGCTTCTGATGACTAGTAGGGGGGTTGTTCCAGGAAGTACTGTTGTAAAACAGGAGGAGAACATTAGCAGAGAAGTCTCTTAGGGGCCAAGGAAAAAAGAGGAACGACACAGAGGGCGGCTCTTTCCCAGCATGCAACACTGTTCAAAAAAGAAAGGTGTACAAAAAGATGTCCCCGAGCCCCCCACCAGCCAGTGATATCACATGAGATACAGAGCAAGATGTTCTGTACTGTGATTCCCACCAGGTTAGGCACATTCAAGTGGACGCGATACATTGTATTCGAATAGTTTTTAGAAAAAAGAAAAGAAAAAGAAGACTCAAGAGAACCAGAAGAATGAAAGGCTGTGAGTGCTTTTTATTTCACTTTGTTCAGTTTTCTTTTTTAATTTTGTTAATTTCTGTGCAAAAATGAACACCATTCCATCACAGTGTGGTGGAATATCACTGCCTGGCTTATGAATGTTCTATAAGGCATGTTGGTACAAATACATTTGTTGGACTTTTTGAGAGATACATACTATTAAAGTGACATGTTTCCCCTAGATGCCCATGGCTATTTCAGTAAGACAAAGACAGTTTAGTTTTATAGAAATAATGTGTGTGATCAGCTGGCCTCCTCACAGTCCAGACATGTAACTTATTTAAAATATTGGGGGTCATTATAAAGAAGAGAATTTTAAAACAGTGACTACATGCTGTTAAGAAGCTAAGATCTTGTATTTAAGATGAATGGACACATATTATTGTGTCTAATTTGTAACAGTTCCCGATCCTCCAGTTATAAACTAATGAAATGTGTTGGGATATACAGTTTTTAGTAAGAGTGAACCATACAATAATCTAAAAATATAGACTGCTAATAAATCTACAGTTTTTTGATTACAAAAATAGGGATTAGTCAGTTTCAGTTAATCTACTGATAAAGTCAACAAGAGGTTCAACTCAAACCATTAGATCAAAAACCTCTATATTTACAATTTTGGCTCTTATGTCACAATAGATTTTTATATATCCATATACATAATGTATATGTCAAGGTTAAAAAAAAGTACACTCACAAACACAACCTTGTAAAGCACAGAGAATTTATGAAAAGGTATGGACAAACAAGCAAATTATTAATTCAAGTTTTTCTTAGCTTTTTTAGAAAGCTTAACTACTTTTTTCTGGAAGTGGGATATGTATATATCAGACCTCAATGAAAATACAAACACTAAAATGAATTTTTCATTTTCAATGAAATGTCCTTCAGTATTATTTTTGTGGCATGTTTTAATACCAGGTGAGCAATAGGAAGGCCTCACCACAACACTTTCCAGCACAAAGTGTAACACTCAAAGGTAGTTTCTGATCACACCAGGCTAATGGCCTCTGAACTGATCACTGAGGCTAATAAAGAGCAGCTAATGGCATAGCTGCTTCATTTGTGCTAATTGGTCTCCCTGGACTTCTGCTGTTGCCCATCTCTCCAAACATCTGTCATGAGTGTATTCCCAACACAGCTCATACTCTGCCCATGGCCTGAAAGCTAAGCTCACTACCAGAAACAATTGTCCTCTGGTGGCCTTTTACCAAACTATGCTGAGGTGTAAAATATATAAAGCAGTTGCTTTTTTGATTAACCTTTTGCTACAGAGGTGTACAGTATATAAATCATCAGACCTTCTTGTATTGCTATTTAGTGGTTCAGTTTTGGTTCTATGCATTTTCTGTACTTTTTATTTTTGTGGAAACTGGCAGCTCCAGTTCTTGCCCAAAACTATTTTTTAAATATTTTTTTTCTTGAATCATTCAACCATGTAAAAAAGCACCTAACTCAAAGTATGTTCACATTTCTTTAGATAAATTTATAAAAAAAAATAGCAGAGGTAACACAGGTTAACGGACAATTGCATTTTTGCACCAACATAATTTTAAACGAAATTCTTGGTCAAAAAGTTTGCACATGCTAGGAAGGTGTTCAGTATGTCCATAAAACTTGAAAACAAAAATGTTGACAAATCAAGGACAAAATAAGAAAACCATCTACAGCAGATGAACTGCATTTGAAAGTTCTGATGTTTAAGAAATAGGAAAAAGAAACTCCAGCAAATGCTTGACAGAAAACCAAATGGATTATTCTTCAATTGATCACCTCATGTTTGCTAAAAGCACGTAAAAGTAATATCAGTGCTATATCGACTGTCAAGAAAGCATTCTTAAATACAAGGGGTCTGAGGTGCCAAACTGTACAAGAACATGACTGAAAAACTGTGGCCATAGATCTCTTGAATGAATTATTCCAGGATAAAATTCTGGGCTCAACAATGTGTTGAGAAAATATAAGGATAGATACACCACATTGAATGTCTAAAGCCATCTGTAGGACAAGGTGGGGGTTCTTTGATGGTTTGGTGTTCCATTTTCCGTTTCTGCCAATGGTATTTAGATTTTGTCAAACTTGATCATATTATGAATACAGGAAATTAATACAGAAAATCAGATTTGGATCTGACATACACTATCTGCAAAAGCGTCAACACAACACTGAAGCTAAAAATGCAGTTAATGTTGTAAAAAACATATCTTCTTATATGTACCCAAATGAAACGTACATGTACAGATGTATTGTACTTGCAATCCTTAGACCATTTATGTGTGGAGGCAAGGTAGCACTCATATTTTTTCAATGTGGCAAATTTGTGATATGGCAGTGGCGATTTTGAAGCACTGACACATGGTGCAGCATTACAATGGGCTGCAATTTGCATATCATTTCATGTTAGGGATATTAGATTAATGGCTTGTGACTAGTGTGATGAATACTAATTTAGCCTTAAATCATGTCACTGTTAGAAATCAACAGCCTGCCCAACAGGCAGTATAACAGCTCAGTGCTAGACATTTTATAAGGTCAGCTAACTTCTTTGGCCAAATTCTTCCTGTTTCCTATTTGCTCCAGCCATTTAATGCAGTTGTAAATGTGTGGTAAAACAAGGACAGTTGTCTTTGAGGCTATCTGAGCCCACCATTGGTGTTAATGTCATCTCTATTAAGCCTGGCAGACAATAAAATCTGCTGATAGACTCAAACCAGTGGTGATGGCAAAGCTGTGTCTGGTGAATATTATAAATGTTGTTGTACAACCCCTCCTCCTACTGGCCCCAATTTTACTCCCAGCATGCTGGTTCCTGGTGTTGGCAGCTTTTGAGGCCACAAAGCGTAATGATGTTAATGTTGCATGAAAAGGCTACAGAGCTATGTTAGAGAACAACATATCACACAGTGTTTTGATGCCTTTAGAGACCATTTTGACACACTGCAACAGGTTATGTAGTCAAACAACATGTAGAATGTGGTCCAACACAGAGGTGATGAATTTCTTTGAATTCCTTAAAGTTACTTTTGGTTAATTGTGAATAAAATTCATATTGGATTGCCAAAAATAACTGAACATGATAGCTGTTTTTTGTTTTTTTTTTTGCAGAATTTTTTTAAAGGATAAAACTTCATTAAATATCAAAATAAATAAAATCAGTATTGGAATAAGACCATAATAAATTCTGTTTTAGCTTGTTTTTTTTTACTCATACACATACATACAAAACTACTTACTTTTAAAGATACTGATTGTAGAATAAAACAGAATCAAACAAAAAGGTATATTTTTGCTAGTTGTTCTTAATTATTACAGATTGACACATATCTGCCCTAGTTTGTCAGGAACATAAAACATAAGATTTTGTTATTGAACTGTTTGTTCCATTGGTCTCAACAGAGCAAAAAGCTTCACTGTGTATTTCAGTGTCTAGCTTTTATTATTAAACTTTGCTAGTCATTGTATTCCTTTTGCATAAATCTTTAAATGCGATAAGCCATGCTTTGTGTGATTGTTCCACCACTTAGGCTACTGGCATGTATTTGTGTGTGTCACTTCATTGGTTCTCCTGAGAGTAGATGGCTAGCCAGGAGTTTGCATGGAAGATGTGGGAGGGTGTCCAGAGGGAACAGTTTGATTGATGTGTTTTGGGGTAGAGGAGCTGTTGAAGGGGTTACTGGGGGGTGGGTGGTGTTGAGGATGATGAGAGGATGGGAACTTGATGGGATTCTGGTCCTAGAGGTAGGCATGGCTCTTAAGTGGGGGAGGAGGGAGCTGGAACAATCTCTAGATTGTTAGTGACAGGCAGATATTTCAACACTTAAAGCAGAAGGTTTGATTTAATCACAGAGCTGTCATTTGTTATTTGTCTGGCTTGGTCCACTGGGGCCATGGCTGATCAACTGCTTGATCCCAAGAGAGCCCCTTTTCCCCCTGTAATGTCTAAATCCCCTGCACAAATTACAGCCTACACCTCTCATCCCAACCCCCACTCCCTTCCTTGCTTTACGCCTGCTACATTAAGAGATGAAAACGGGAATGGGGGATTCACAAAAAGAGGAAAGCATGTTGACAAGATGTGAGCAGGGGAAAGAGAGTGATACAGGAACAAGAGACGGGGAGATGAAATGGCCTGAGGGCCACTAAAGATCATTAATAGGACTGTCAGGGAGGTTTCCAGTTGGTTATCTTCTCATAAATAACAGATGAGCTCCTCCCTCTTTGCCCATTCTAGTTCATTAATAATGCCTGCTGTGGCTATTTTGTTGCATTGTACTTTGAAGGGAAGAGAGACTGTGAGATAGAGGGATTATCTAGGGAATTGTAAGGATAGACTGGCCTCACGTTCCTGGTCTCTAGTAATCTAAGAGGACAGCTTCCCATATTAACAATGAGGCCACAATACTGCAGCACAGACTCAAATAATCCCACAACCAGCTGGATGATCAAACACATAGAAGGACTGGTGACACAAGACAGGGGAAAATGACAGACAGACTCTTCCATAAGCCTTATATTGTCCTGACGTTGTGTGGCTATTGAGTGTGTTACTTGCAGCCACTGCTACAGGAACTTGTTGGTAAAATATGGATGACAGATGTTCCAGTCGACCGCTGTCTTTAGATGTAGACTTACGTAGGAAAAAAAGAAATCTCTAGATAGAAGGGTCTGGTAGCTGAAAGTCAGGAAATAAGTTCAGAAGGGTCATCCTCCAGGTAAAAGCTTTGCCTTTTAATTAGGGTGAAAGGATATGGTTCTTATATAAAGACCAGGTGCCTGGGGGGTGGGGGTAAGGGGTTTGAGACTGATAGCAGTCAATGCCATTCATTAACCCTCTTTCCTGCCCCCCACTTATGACATGACTTTATTTGACAAGGTGCAAATAAAAGGTGCACTCAAGTGCAAATGACAGGATTGCTTCTGAGGTTTTGTTCTTTGTACCACTCTTTTTTTTCATTCCACCTTTTATGTTTGTTTTTCTTTTTGTTTGTAAGATCCCTAATTTCATTTTTCCACTTTGTTGCAAAAGTGTGGTTATTTTAGATTTGATAGCATCCTTATCTAATTGAGTTCTTTTTACTTTTGAAATAGTTTTTGTTTGTTGGACAGCATTCTCTTGACTGATAAAGCTAGAAACCATATATAATTTATGCTTTTGTGTATTCTTAATAGAACGCCCCTTCCCCTAAAGACGGCTCTAAAACAGGTCAAATTAACACAATGTCTATATTTTGTTTTGTTTTGGCAGGTCCTGTGTGCTTTGTTTTTGACCCTCTTAATTTTCTCTCTCTGGTAATTTCTGGTTGTTGAGCACGGTCATAAAAATGCCTAGGAAAAAAAGGAAATGGTAGGATACCAGGTGCAGGAAAACCATGATGTATGATTTTATTCATTTTTTTCTTCCTGTTCCTGATTAGGGGTCTTTAAACTGTGATCACTGACCCTAGACCAGCCTCAAATCAAAGGCAGATAATGTATGTGCTGAGTGAGAGTCAAAAAAACATGGAGGCACAAGAGGCCTGTGGCTCTGAGGTGCACAGCAAGAGGTTGATTCACTTTGTACAGTCCAGCCAGGGAATCAGAAGATGAGGTTGTGGGCAATGAAAAACCATGGCACGCACTAACCAGTGATTGCTGAGAGGTACAAATCCATGTCTGTATTTCCTGTCAGTACATTTAAAGGCATGAACACAGATAAGATTGACCTCCCTTTACTATGGTTTAGTTTTTGTTACCAGAGGAATCACATAACTTTGTAACAAGAAGGAAGACAGAACAGGCGCATCCTGCTATGTGTCCTTTTCCAGCCATGTTATCCAGATGCCTAAACTCCCCAGTCCACCACATCTACATCTTACTTGAGCTCATGACCTCCTTCAGTCTTTTCTTCAACATCTCCCCTTCTTACAGTCTTAATCCATTTGTGATGAGTCTTCAAGAGACGAACACACTGCAAACAATTTGTAATGCCTTTCTTGGGAAGTCAGATCTGGCCCACATACCTTGGGGATGGATTCTTTTTTTTTCTTTCTCCATCTCTCCTTTTTGCTGTGCTGCCAGAAGAGCATTCTGATATGTAATCTTTGGCTGGAGGAATGGCAGACAGACAGACACATGTGCACAGTGCACATTTGTTTTTCTTATCTTGACCTACGATCGACTGTAGAGCTGCAGAGAAAGAGAGTGCAAAAAAAATTACAACAGATGGTTCTCCTTAAGGAGCTGAGATGAAACTCTTTGTGTTGCAAGTGCTCTTTGGTCTTTTTTAAGTCTCCAATCGGTTCAGGCTCCCCTGCTGGGCTTCATTCCAATGTGCTGAGGCCAATTGAGTACATGGGTATGCGGATATACTCACACATGCACACACATTTTTGGGATATCTTGATATATGTTCTCACCTGTCTTTGCATATTAAATTCCTGGGCAAAGGGAATTTTAAAAAAATGCTAATAAATAATCCTTGAAATAGATTTTTAATGAGAAATAAATCAGTTTTTGATATTTTAAATAAATATGTTTTAATATGAAACAAAGAATGAAACAACTTCATGACTTTATCCAAAGAAAAATGCAACAGAGCACTTATAATCTGGCATATCATATGCTTCCAGGTTTTTACATTTACTCTTAGTAAAAAAAAATTGCTGCTTTTAAATCAAATACGTTCAAAAACATGCTACTGAGCAACATACTATTGTTATTTTGGCGGCCGTAATGAACGATCACTGCACATGTTCTCACCCAGCAGTATGTTACAACTGATTGATGTTGAATCTGAATAGGAAATGGAGTGCATCTAGCAGCTGAGGCATGTCTCAGAAAGAAGTGGGGGGTGGGGGGATTGCATCCCAGCCAGCGTGATGGCATCACTTCTCAAAGCGCACACGCTCGTGACAAGTAAACTGAAATCATCATTGATGTTATTTATTTTCAAATGTTCCTCGCTTGACAGGCGACATCTTGTTCGGCACGTATCCCAAGGGAGAGCTCGGTGCACAGCGTTTCTCGGCTCCATCATGCGCAGACAGCCGCTCAGCACTGACACCAAAGCAGTGGGACTCACTAGAGACTTGCTCTGGAATTTGTCACAATCCTGCACCACGCAAAGAAAACAAAAATGCACTCAACATACTGTTTGCACACATATCCAGATCTGTCTGAATAGTTGTCTCCTATTTCAGCATCAGCCACCACACGGAAATACAAGAAACTGTTTGCATAAAAAGTGTTTTAAATTTGATCATCTGTGCCAGAAGAAAATGCCAACAGAAGTTCAGTCTGTGTAAAAGAAGTGTGATGAAAATGCCACACAATCACTTTATATCTCTGTTTGATGGGTAGATGACACATAATTCAGGTATAAATTATTATTCAGCAAAATCCTTATTTTCCTAAACCTTAACTAAATCCTTGATTTTTATCTTGCCTAGTTAAATGTTTTTTTCCCAAATAATAAGTAATGGGTGATACTAATCACTTTAAACGACATATAATCACCAGTTGTTTCCCCTTTTTTTTCCAAAGTTAGTGCGTGCTTTTTTGCCAGATTCCACTGTAAATTATTATCATCATGTAGCAGTGGCTCCAAGTACATAATTCCCAATCAGCCTGCCAGCACTTCCTGTCTCAGTCAGGCTCAGTGTCTGTGCGGTTGCACACTTTTGTGTCATTGGTAGCCTGGCCATCAATTCATGTGTACATGGCCTCATTATCAGTTACTGTCTTTGCTCAGGGGAGGTGGTTGAAATGAAGAAGTGAGCATGGCGGTGGGCAGGTAAACCAGCCATGAGCTAACAACAGAGCCCAGATACCCTCAGCACAGCTCCACTAAAGGAGTCCATTTGTCAAATATGTCTACACTGAGGCCCACTAGGGAGTACATTAGTGGCTGAGGCCTCTGCAGGGATTGCTCCTCTGACTCCCAGCCACCCTAACTCACCAGGCTGGCCGTCCAAGGTGTTTCCCGCAGTCAGCAGTGACCAACCCTCAGCGTGCACTCATACGATTGGCTCATTAATAAAACAGGCCTAACCAAAGTGCAGAGGACATGCTCCAGTGCTCCGGACATGGCTCTCTTCAGCTAATGGGACCAGCCGGGAGAGGTCTTTGTCTGCACCTGACTCCCTGACATCCTTCAACATTTCAGACAAGATAGCGCAAAGAAGGATGAATGACTTTGAT
This sequence comes from Kryptolebias marmoratus, assembly GCF_001649575.2. Lineage (NCBI taxonomy): Eukaryota > Metazoa > Chordata > Actinopteri > Cyprinodontiformes > Rivulidae > Kryptolebias > Kryptolebias marmoratus. The sequence continues at coordinate 9,900,047 of NC_051430.1, read as the reverse complement.
TGTGTGAAGCCTAGATTCATGTTGTATGTTAGCCAGGGTTAAGGCTCAGTATTTATCTTAGACTTCTCTGTGTCTTCACTCTGGCATAATGCCTGTGTTTTCCCTCATCTTCTTTAGACTCACTTGACTAAACCTCCTCAACTGTGTTTTCTCTCAAAATGATTGTGCACTGGCTTGCATGTGTCAGCACCATCAGATTATATTATGCAGTGATTTTCAGCAACTGTGCACCAACTCTTCCACATTTTCCTACATTATTTAGCCCAGTGTGAACTTAGATATTTTTTACTCTCTTTTTCCCTATTCTTGTTTTGCATGTAGAGGCATGATGGTAGAAGCTGTTCTGATTCACAGCTGGGCTCCTGAGGGAGAAACAAGAGTTTTGTTTGTGTTGTTGTAGGATGTAAATCTAACAAGAGAGGTGGAGATGGAGCAGTAAGGCTTATGGATCCCACAGGGGTCTTACTGAGCCCCTCGCTAAATAAATCTGAATCGAAAATACATATGGAGCTGTAAACTGTTCGCATAAAGGAGCGCTTGTTCTCTTCCAGGAGAGTATCAGATTTACTGGCCCCACACTCTGTCTACTGGATCCCACCCTTAGAACAGTAACACAGGAAAGACATCCAACTGACTAACAAAAACAGTGTACACAAAATTCATTATCATGTATACAGTCAATAAAGAAGTGAAAGTAACATCCATTGTTAGACCTCTACAAAGATATTTTTCTGATTTCTCTCTGTTTCTTTCTCATCACTACTCTTCTAAAATTAAATTCAGGGACATATTTTTTACTGCTATTACCACAGATATCATCTTCTTGTTTAGCTGGAATGCAAAGTCTATGCCATAATAGTTCCAGACACAGCTCACAGGGAGAGGTGGCTCTCCCCAATTATTAGCTTAAGGAAGCAGTCTAGAGATTTATGAATATCCCCAGTTGACTTAGAATGGCTCTAGTCACTTCCATATGTGACCCTGAGGCCGAGTGGTTGACAGGGCCCTTCCAGGCAGATTAGGCCTTGCTGAGAGGCCTGTCTTGTTGGCAGCTTGGGGCCAGGGGGAACACAGCCTCTTGAGCTCAATTGGTAAAGATCACAGATGTAGAGGCCCAATGAGGGCAGCCAGTTACTGGGCTGCCACAGCCAGTGAGGCCCTCTTCCTTGACACTGGGTTTACTGTTACCCTCAGTCCCTTGAAGAGGAAATAACAGAGGCTCCAATTAAAGCTTTAAGACATCAAATAAAAACCCTCTGTAGTTGCCCTTAAAACATCCCAGTTAATGCTTGTTTGTCTTTACGATGGAACCACAGTCTGCTGCCATTACTCTGTTTTTGATTAAAGTGAGATTGAGTGGTTTTGTGTTGATGTTGTTTTTTTTTCAACCCATTCTACAATTTTACAATTTCTTTCAGCTTGTGGTTTGATTGCTATATAAACAACCATTTTATAACTGAAAACCATACGTTTCAAAATGGGAAGCTTTTCTATTCATAGACCTATCGGTACACTGAAAAGCTTAACCTAACGAACCTCTTCAATTTGTGATAAGTGCAACTATATAATGTGATTAAGGACTGTATGTATGGAAATCTAACAAGAGAGGTGGAGATGGGAAACAATGTTTTGTGAATACACACGTTTTCTATCATTTCAGCCTTGCATCCACATAAAAATGCCATTTTAAAAGCCCCAAAATAGTGTTTCTTTTATTGTTTCCAGAATAAAAAATGTCTTGAAATGCCACCTTTGCATCTTTGTGTAGACAGACAAAAGAAAAACCTTTTGAAAACGATATCATAGATTCTTCAATGACCCCAAACATGTCTTCTTCTTCTTCTTGTGCTTACAGTTCTTACCCAGCATGCAAGCTTTAAGTGCTTTCCCCCAAGCCTTGTTTCCTGTTTTTGCTGTATTTTTGTGGCAGTGTTACAGTAGCACATATAGGCCTAGCATAGTTACAATAGTGTTTCGGGTTAAAAACTGCATGTGGGCAGAGTTTTAAAGTAATTTTGCAAATCAAAAGATATTTGCAAGGAAAATGGCATTCCTGGTAAAAGTCCTGAAAAATTACCCATGAGACATTTTTTATATTTGAAGGTTTAATAAATTTCATTATATTTGGAATTCAAGGACTCTAAAAGCTCTTCTCGATTTAAAAATATTTTTGGAGAGAAAAGAGACTTGATCTTTAACTTGAAGGGGAAAAAATCCCCTATTGAAACAATTAAAGACATCCACTCGAGTTCAAATAAAGTTTTTGATTATTACTGTAGGGTTTTCCTCAAAGCTGCATAATGTGTCTGTCTGCTTTTGCATTTTTTTCTGTGTATGTCTCTTAATGCATACAGCATTTATGTACTCATTTTTGTCATTTCTGTGTTCAGTTAGGAAACCAGGTAACATATAAGGTCCAGCAGAGGTGCATTGTCATGCCCTACTTGAATAGATTTCATTCATTGTGTTTGAACAATAAACAGTGCCGTTTTTTATATTTAAAATAGTGTTAATCTAATAACTTCTCTGACTGTTGGAGGAATCTCATGAAGACAGAAAGTTGTGATCTGAACCCGTGCAGTGAGCCTGCAAAGGCACAAAAGACACAAAGGAACAAAAGACCAATACAAAATGTCGGAGGCGCTCAGTTTCTGTCTCTAAAGCTGTATTGGTGTAATTAGCGAGGAAGGCCCTTGCCCTTGCACTGGTCTTTTGTCAACCCCACCCCCATCCACACTGGGCTCTGGCATGAACAGAGCGGGGCAGTTTACTTGGGGGAATGGAAGCAGTGGTCATGTGGGGTATGTCTCAGGGGAAGACAAGGTTAGAAGTCATGACAGGCCTGCGGCCAGATAAACGAGGGAGCTGTGATGCAAACAGGCCTATCTGGCAAAATGACTGAGCTCCCTGGGAGTTAAGTAATCCATATTACATACATAAAGAACCCACAGATTAGCAGACAGCCAACAAAAATGAATTAAAACTTATCCATTACAGAGAAAGGATAAGAATCTAAAGTAAAAAGTGTCTTTTAAAATCTTTTTTAATCAAAAACTGCTGAGAAGACATTTCCTTCAGAGGTTCTATGTAGGTTAAGATATTCAGATTGAACATCTTAACCTCTGATGTGGAAGCCCTTGGAGGACAAGTGTCTTCCTGCTAAAAATATGACATGCACAATTGTAGGCTAAAATGAAAACCATGAAAACCATTGAAAACCACATTACCTATTTTTTTCCTCTCACATATTAAGATTTGAAACCAGGCGAGCATTAAAATGTTTCTTGTCTCACTGTTGCTTTCCAAAGTCTTCACATATGAACACAATATTGAGTAATAACATGGCCTAAAGCTTGGCCTCAGTAGGACTGTACGTTCTGTAGTAATGAGATGTGATTGAGTAAAGGCAATTTTCTGTTAATGTACTATAAGTGGTTGAAATCTAATTTCAGTAATTTTCTCGGTCTCTTCATAATTAATTTGTCATTAGCTGCATAATATTCCACATTATTTTTCTTAAGTGGGTGTTCTTTGTGAAATGCCAAATAGGAGGACAGCAATAGTATCTGGTAAAGAAAAGCTTGATGAGAGATTCACAATCTTAGTTGGTAACTGTTAATATGTGTGATTTGTTTTAGTCTACAGTAGCTGAGCTTCATATAGTGGATAGTGGTTTAATGTTGGGAACTGTTGTTCACCTGACTGCAATTAGATAACTCGTGGTATGTTTACTTTGACTTTTTCCAGTAGCGGTGGTGAAGCTTGTCACCAGTTCACTTATGAGTTTAACAGCTGGCCTCTTAGTCCTTAATCAAATTGAAAATACTGTTGTAAATTTTATTTTGGATAATGCGATACTCCTAACTCAATTTAAACTAATTACTTGCTGTTGATTTTTATTTTGCAAAGGGACTTTTTTTGATTGAGGCTTTTTTTCTATTCTGACATGAGTTAATATTAAATTACTCTGCTTCTCTTTGTGCCACAGTCAGAAGCATTTGTGCATTCAATCATAAGGAAATCATTTAAGTGCTTATTAGGGCACCAGTCTACACGCACTGTAATGGGTTGAAAACATTTCGAAGAACCTCATAAGACTTGCTGACGTGTCTTTGAGCTTTTTCATTCAAATGCTTCATAAATCTAAGATTGGGCCAAGGACAGTTATTCAAAGAAACCTACAATGTTTTTTTTCTTTCTTTTTGTGCAAAAGGATGTGCAAAATGAAAAGCACAATGTTCCAGCTCACAGTGAAGCCACCTACCACCATCTTAGCTTCTGCTGAGCATAAGAGAAGGCAGCAGCCATTTTGTTTCCCTGTTATCCTGAATGGCTCCTGTATAAAGCAGCCGCCTGTGCATGGAGTTAATTAAGCCATAGTTTTAGAGCCATAATTGATTGAATCATAGTCATAATAGAAATTGCGGGGCCTTAGCAGCTGTGTCTTGCTGAAGTGAAACCAGTGGCATCCTCTGCTGGTGAAAGGATATGTTAATAAGGACTTGAATGCAATCAGATTTTGTTGTTTTTGCCCTTTTTAAAGCTTGGGTGCTTCTTTTTTCCCCCCCTAACACTTTTCCTCAAGGGGACTTATTATGCACTTCTGTAGCACTAGAGAGTTTGTGTGCATCGCAGTGGGAAGCCAAAAGACCTTCCCCAGCTCCCTTAAATCTGTCAAAGCATCTGCCTCATCCACCCTGACAAATCCTTTGACGTGTGGGGCTAAAGAGCAAGCCTTGTATCATTCATGAATGCTGGTGGATTTCCATATCTGACACTATGCTGACTTACTGCTGAGAGACTTGTGTCCAATCCTTCACCAGAATGCACCAGCATATGGTGCCCACAACAATTTCACACGTGCACAACTGTGCAAAACATGCACAATCATCCACACCCCTTACATTGCACACAGTCAGTTTTGTTTTTTGTACCTGAGGATGTTGACATTATTGCACAAATAAAATAAAAAAACTGGAAACTGGAATTTGCTGGAAACATATAGAGAAATTTATACAAAGTGTTCTGTGTGTCCTCTGTGGTTTCCATCATCTCTCTTATTTGCGCTCCTTGCACCCACTCTCTCTGCTATTTTCACTGGCTGACCCCTTCTCTGCAGTGCTATAGTACAGGGAGGTAATGATGAGAAATGGAGTTATACTGGTAGTTGTTAAACCTCAGGCCATACAACAAATGTGCTTCAGAGACCTTGCATTTGTCTCTGAATGGATTAGGTCTTTGCTCTGGTAACCCTATATTTAATCTCACTTCAGTCTCTGCTGGCATCTTTGTGTTTTTCATAGTGACAAATGTTTTGTCATTTTCTTCTTTTTATGTCTGTAACCCTTGTTGCATCTGAACTACACTAGTCTTTGTTTGCATTGTGTCATCTCCTGTTTTCTGACATGTAATTGGAAATTTAAATACTTCTTTTCGAGAGTCTGTTCTTTGTGCTAGTTGTCTTTGAATGTCAGGCATACAATGAAAACAGCTTATGTAGCTGTACAAAATGTTCTTCGTTCCACCTGATTGCTATTACTCACCTATCAGCCTTTGGCCTTTAAGTCTTCTCTTGACTCTGGCTTGCATTTTTCACTACAGCTTAGTACCTATGAATTATTTTCAATGTGGTGCTTGAGCTTTTGAGCCTCATTAAGTAGACCACATGAGATCATGATGATGGGTCATTTTTTTCTGATTTCATAAGTAAATTGTGAACTTATAATTAACATTTCTAAGCTTTTATTGTGATATCAGATTGCCTTAAAGCCATCTTGACTTTTAGTATGGTATTTGACTCCAAGTTTGGTTGGCCTCCTGATAAGGAAGTAATGATGGTTTCCTCCAAAGTGTCACACATTATGTAGAGATTATTCTCAGAGAGGAAGAGAAGTCATAGAATGTTAATAAACTGGTGCCAGTGTGTATTAAATAATCTATGTGCATGAAAAATTCATCCCCAAACGTCTTTCACACTCTCTGAGCCAGAGCACAATTCACTTTTATCTTGTTAAAGAAATGGAAATTTTATTACAAGGGAAAATAACACCACTTGTTTTTAATTTTACGTTTCACATCCCAAGCAGTGAGTTTGACGTGAGATGGTTCTATTACTGTGAATGCTTTCAATATTCGTGCATAATTTGATTGGTTTTGGTTTTCCTCTATGTTGGCTTAATAATTCTGAAACAAGTGTCCTTGCAGCCTGTTCAGAATGAAATGCTACATTGACGCAGATCTGAGGTTGTTATTGCACCCAGTTGCTATGAGGCCATAATTTACCTGGTAATCTCACTTCACTTTAAGGGCCTGTAATTTATGACCTGGTGGAAACATTTCAGTGACAAAACATCACAAGGGTGTGCCTTCTGTTTTCACGTATTTTAGACGAAAGCATGATAAAAGAAACAACGTTTTTGCTTTTGTCAATCTTTGAAATAACTCAGGAGGAGGTAAAATGAAACCTGTGGGTCTATAAACAATTGCATATCAAATACAGAATCTAGTTTACACATTTTCTTCTGGAGGAAATGCGAAGACGATAAAGAATGTCAAGGTGACATGTGCATGCTTTTGGAGGGAGAATAAAGCCAGAAATGTCCTTGCTGATTTTATCAGTGGGAGCCATTCTTTAGCTTGTTCATTGAAAGAACAAGGAGTGGGGGTGGAAAACTCTGAGAGGACGAGGCTTCAGGAGAATAAAAATCCAGTGAGAGCATAATATCGCTCCCAGATATGCTAGTTTAACGAACATTGTTATCAGCTCCCAACTGCTTTTCCTCCTGATCGATACATGGTGTTGGGCAATGCAAATGGCTGCTGCTTGCCCTGGGTGTTCTACCATCAATGGAGAGTAATTATCTTCGGCAACAACCAATATTGGATTGTTAAGCCTCAGGATAAGGTGGCTGGCAGAGCCTTCAAATAGTCACTCACCTCTATGGGCTTGAAGGCTGATGGATGGATCAGCTGGGACTGGCTGCTACAGGGGCTCCCGAGGCAAACTAGCAGAGTACCAGCTCTCATCTTCCTCTGCCCTAACAGAGCAGCCCTTTGAATCCCAGAGAAGATTCATTTTTAATGAGCCTGGCAGAGAACATTTTTGTTCTACATTGCCTTGATCAAGCAAGAGTTTGTTTTATGTTGATTAAGAACCAATACTGGAGCTTTGATGAGAAAACCAACTACTTGACAATGGAAACATGGCTGCAAAATGTTGAAAACTGCATATAAGTGAAATAAACTACCAATACCAGAGTTCAAAGCTCCAGAGCTCCTATATTACTGTAAAGCCCTTTACTTTTTGTTGGGTCTCCTGAGAGTCCTACAAAGTGTCTGACGTTTCATGGCCTCTGTTTTCAGTGGAAGTACTTGTGTTTTGAAGTGCATGGGTACTCTAAATTGATGACCTAGAAAGTCTGTCCATATTGAAAGATGGGAGTCATTGAATAAGGTGCTCATTCTCACATCGTTGGTCTATGCTACTCGAGCCTCCATAATGAATAAATCATGGACTCTGCAAGGCCCTCTCCAGACAGAAATTACAATGTACAGCTGCAGAAATAAAATGGAATAAAACATGACTAGGTTCCGTTTTGATGGTGACAGCCTGCGTTGCATCTCTCCACCATTATTACTGGTAATGGCAAGTGTTCAGTCTGGAGATAGTTCGATTTCAAACTTGCAGTGGTTTTCTGTTTAGGCAGAACAGCTACAAATTATTTTACAGCTCAGATTATCTGAGAGAACAAAAACTGCATCATAATTGGCATTTCTCAGTTCAGTGAATTTTCTATTCTTTTGTCTGTATCCCTTTGAAAATGTTCAGATCCATCAGATTTTTTTCTTCATGATATCATGTAGCGGGTTGCAGGGATGTGTAGACTACAGAGCAAATTTGTATTTTGTCTTTCAGTGTTTTGGGTTTGATATAATTTTTTGCTCTATTTGATTTTATTTTTTTCTTTCTATATCTCCATTTCATAAATAATGATAAAGGTGTTAGCAAAACCAGCATCTTCTAAGAAATATTTGCTCAGTGGCTTTACACAAAAGTTGCTCTTTACTGTCAAAATGACTTCTTCCTGTCAACATCTGATCTCCAATTTGCATATTGCTGGCCTCACGCCTGTCTTCACTCTGTTCAAAAAAGCTTCTTTGATAGTACATGCTCCTATTTTAGGAAGTTGTTGAGTAGGGAGGTATTGTATGCCAGATGCTATTTCCACAAGGTAGATATTTGGACTAGGCCTGTAGATCCACTCAGTCAGTGCAGGCTTACCTGAGATTAACTGTTCTTCTGGCCGAGGCTTGCAGCATTAGTGGCCCACCACTGAATGGACGTGAAGCTGAAAGCTGGTTGTTAAAGAGCTGAAGGTCAGAAAATACACCCAGGCTTTCTCCCGGAGGAAATGTATTGAATAAACCTTTGGAACTTTATGTGGCTTTGCTGTAGGTAGACTGAATGGCAAAGTGCCTCTCTTGTTTATTTCAATTCTACTATTCAGGAATCACAATATGCACAAGAGTTGTCTGTAAGCATGTGCAAAAACCTTATAAGGTATCTTTATATTTTACAACCACAAACTGTCAGTACAGCATTTTAGTTCAATAAGAAAATGGTCATGCATTGAAACTACACTATGTAACTGAGCAGCAGTAACTATTCTGAATTACTTCAAATGCTGCATTACAAAAGATCTGTACACATCATCAAGTGTCCAGGTTTACACAGTTTTGCTACTCTGTGGAAAAATAAGAATTTAGATGCATTGGTGATTATTTTGTACATTCATCTTTGTTTCAAACTGGAATTTTATTGATGGTCCTTTCAGGGAAAAGATTGCACACCATTCAGGAAAACCACCAGGAAGGCTCAGAAATGAGTGAAGCAGAAACAGTTTGACCCCTCAGGACTGATGATTTTTTATGACTTAAACTTTTTTATGACCCTTCTTAGTATATACTGTATTGGGCCAGTTTTTCAGGATACCCTATTGGTTTGTCATAAGATTTTTGGCCCAGACATTTTCTGAAATACTGCCATACATGTTCTTTGTTGCTGGTTTTGGTTAGCTGGTGGCTTGAAGTGTTTGTGTCTGTATGTCCTTGAATTATAAATTAAAGCTTAAGGATGATCCCCTATCACATTTAGCTGGGAAACAATTACAAGATTTGTATTCTTCACACAAACCTGCAGAATAGGCCATAACTTGTGTTGGCATAAGTAGCCCCTTATGGAAAATGTATGAATGCTTAATTTGGCCCATAAGGGTCTTACTTATACATCAATAGTATTTATATATTTATCTAAAGATGTTTTGTTTCATAAAACAAAGCTGCCGTTTTCTCAGAGGAACTGGTGGAGTTTAACACTTGATGGCAGAAAGCAAACACTGATCATCTTTAAAAACCTCCACAAGGGGTTAAAGTTGTAAAAGAGACCACCACCCTGTTCCGCTCTGCCTTGGCACTTTGCAAGCACAGGGCTGTTTCAACCCGACTTCAATCGTGGCTAAGTTAGGCAGGTCATAGGAGTGAACAGGATAACCACAGGGCTAACTTTGTAGGGGATGTCAGAGCTCTACCCTCCTCCTCTTTACCCTCGGAGAGTTTTCCTCTGAACTACATTATAGTACGAACATCTTCACTGTGCGAAAGAAGCAGATAGCTCCTCCGTCAGGACTGATGCCAAATCTTACTCCCTGTGGCTACTGAGAGTTGTAGGGAATTGTGAGACTGGAGGGGTCAATAGAAAAACAGAGAGTTGGATCCCCCCCCCCCCCCAACACACACACACACACACCAAACCCAACACCAGCAACACTCAAACACACTCCTACACTATTGTAAAACTTGGTATTGTTTTAGATTTAGAGATGATATTGCATTGATTGGTGATCATTGTCCTGTTGTAAAATTAAAAATTCAATCAAGTGGATTTGCTTATATCCAACCCTGATCTAGTAAGTTAAAAAAGACTTTAAAATATTATAATCAAACATGGACTGATTTTTACTTTTACTTTTTATTCAAAACTACATCAGTACAAACCGTGAACCATGTTCACATGTTCACTACAGTGCAGTTTATATGAGAGTAGTTGGCATACTCCTGAAAACCCTTTCTCAAGTGTTAAAATATAGAAGTGTTAAAAAACAAATGTGTTTATACGTTTTTAAAGGTTCACTATTGGCCAATGGCGTTAACAAATCAGATCAAGTCTTCGTTCATTGATTGCTCTGGTCTCCTCCTGTCCTCGTTTTCAACAGCTGCTGCCACACACACACACGCACCCACACACACACACACAGACACACACACACACACACACCCTGGCTGACGCCCAGAGCAGCACAGTCTCTTGTTCTGTTGCGCGCAGGAGAGCAGGTCGGAGAGGAGCTGAGCGCACTGCGTTTTTTTTTTCTGGCCCTGTGTTTTTCTGTACTAAACGCGCCGGGATTTTGTGGATAACCATCTGCTGATATATATATATATATATATATATATATATATATATATATATATATATATATATATACTTCAATTCACGGGGGGGAACAAACCCCTGTGCGGCTCTTGGATGTGTATCGAACCGCCTTTTCCCGTATAAGAGCGACAGATTCTTTGTGGGATCTACTATGGACGGTGTTCGGCGCTGCCTTCCGCTGTCCGACTTGGAGCCATACGAGCGGTGCGGGAGTCTGGCTGCTGCTCCTCTCCCAGACCTCGAATAATTCCCTGCAGAACTTTAGAGAAAACGGCGGGGGTGTGAACTCCACGAACAAAAAAAAAACAGCGCTTGCTATTCTGTTTCAGCGCTGTTTCCTGAAGATCCCCGAACGCTTTTGCTTTTCGAGAGGAGGCGCAAAACCCCTCCGTGAAAGATTTCTTGTTCCAGCAGGTTCCTCTGCGTTTAGAGAATTCTCATCGTCTCACCCTTGAACAGTCTCGTTTATTATTATTTTTTTTTCTCCGTATTGGATTTAATCCCCAATAAGTTTTCTTCAAACATATGCATGAATGCGTGTTGGTATTCTCTCCAGCCTGGCTGATTTGGATATCCTCCGCCGGCGATCGCAGCGCGTTTCAAATCGGTAAGATTTCACTCGGACGATGTTTCGTTGCTTTTATTTCCTTTCAGCTGATCTACTGTCATATGGCGAAGACCTGCTTCAGGGATCGGGTAGTCTCCGTCGAAACGACTGGATGTAATTTTTAAACAATCTGCCCATTCGGGGGCATTTCTCTGTCTCGCAGCCTGTCGCCGTGTGCTTGAAGGCGCATTTTCCTCCGAGCAGAGCGCCCCGATCACGTTGCAGGAAAAAGACAAATAAAAGGAAGAAAATGTGTCCGTGGACAAGTTTGAAACTAAAACCAGCTTTTATCTCTCTGTTTGATAATTCCTAACTATTTTATAAACCAGTAATTAGATGACAGATAGTTTGTAGGAAAAAAAATCAGGGATTTTATGTGTGCGCCAAACGGATTTCTATCAAATTTAACAGCCGATTTTTTTTTTTGAAGAGAACAAACGGCGAGTGTGTGAGGATGACATTTGTAAAGCGTCATTATTTGTTGTCTTCCTACTGCATCTGGATGTAGTCACACACCCTTCAATTCAGCAGGCGGGACAACGCAATCTGAGTGTGTCCCGTGTCTGTCTCCTGCACCCACGGGAGGAGCTCTTTAATTAGGTTTTCTTCCCCCGTCGCCCCCCAAGAATCCGAAGCATCAAGGTCAGGCAGGCTCACATGTCGCCTGGTAATATTAGTTCAGCCCTTCAGCTCCTTCTGACACGAACCTGTCAGTTTTGCCGTCGTCGACCCAGAAGTCTTTGTTGAAATTATTGTTCAGTTCAAGCCTTTAAGATGAGTTTCCAATCTGCAGCTTTTTTTTTTTAATAGCGGTCCTAAAAGGGCTTTACGCGCGTCCCATTATTTGTGAGCTTACAGTGGTTTGGCCCACTTTATTCTCTTCAGAGCATTAGTAGAATATTGTACAGGGAAGGGCAAGTGTTGTGCTCAAAGTGACACAGTCATCTGTTAATCTGTTTGTTCCCAAAATGTTATATTAGAAAAACTAAGGTTTTTTTATTATTGTTATTATTATTATCTTGTTTTTCTATCATGATAATATGTCCTAAATCTAAACAAAACCCTGTTCGTTATTGGTTATGTTAAAAAATCCAAAATTAATATTATAATGAAAAATATATATATAATAAAAAGTAGTTAGTATTTCTGACCATAAAAATGTTTCAGTTTGGGGCACGCATATGCACTGATTTAAATTGCTGTTTGTCTGTTCAGAATGTTTTTCATGAACAATATAAAGATATTTTTCAACATAAAGAAAAACTTGAAAAATCTAAATTTTAAAAAGGGTTTAGCTGAAATATAAATTACCACTGAGACAGTTTGAGGTACATCAAATCTTGTTTGTGTGGAATATATTGAAAAACATATTTTTTAAAAACTATATTTGGTTTGTTCTCCGAATAAACCGAACAGAAAAGTTTCTTTACTTTGCTTTCTTGTCTGTTGCTGGGAGTTCCAGATAGACTCTGTGGGAAATATTATATTGTTCTCATCAGGGCTTGTGCAAATCCAGCTCTGTAACTGATGTGAACAATAATGAAGTTTCCATTGAATATTCTCGCTCCATCCATTATCTCCTCTTGTTGCCTGTCAGTTCTGCAAGTCTTTGGGATGGAGAGTAGATGACACTGTAAAACCAATTGCTTCTCAACCTGATATGTCTACCACCTTCATATAAAAATATGAATCTATTTTCTGCTCCCTGGCACCTATCTGCAATCTACCACAGATGGGTTTCTGGAATTAGCTTGCGAAAACCTCTCTTATTCCTATCTTCAAAACCCCATTTATCTCTAGCGGAAAGCTGATAAGAGACAGGCCTGCTTGGCAAATGTGATAAGAGGGTGAAAAATCCTCCAGCTATTTGTAATGTAAGAGTTCAGGCAGATCACAGCTGGGGAAGACATGACAAACCCAGCATCATGAGACTAATGCCGTGTGCCCCCTGAAGCCTGGATAGGAGATAGAAGAAGAAATGGAGATTTATTCTGGATGTGTGCATGAACTCCGAGGTGAAAAATGAGCGAAAGAGAAGTTCAAAAGAATAGTATAAACATTTGGATGCAACATCACATGACAGCAGTGCCTTAAAACTCAGAATGCCATCAGTCAGTATTAAATAGTATGACTTCAGGCTGCTGTGTGTCTAAATAAACAAACACGACTGAAAACTGAGAAAAGATATGTCAGTTAGGTATGTTGTTGATGCATTTAGGGTTAAAGCTGTGCTTAGGGTGGGGCGTGCTCTAAAAATATTGTAAATCCCCACAGGAACCTGTCTAAAATGTGGAGCTTAATCGAATTGGCTTATATTCTGACTGGAGCTGTGACAAACTCTGAGAAATATACAATCTGCTTGTGCTGCAGATTTGCACAAAAAAATGTTCCGCTCACCCTGCAAAACCAGACGTGTACATAAAGAGTATTTTATTTTATTTTTTTAAATCTTTCTGCTCTTTTTTTGTATAATTTCTTGGACAGAAAACAAGTTCATCCTCAGTTCTTTACCTTAGCCACATCACTCCATTACAGCTGAGGTCTGGTTCCCCAATGCTGAATGTGGAGTCTGTAAATCCACTGACTTAATTTCACACGTTACATCGAGCTCTAATTAAATGACACAAATGGAGTGCTTATATCACAAATATTACAACGCATTAATATGATAGTGTTTGTCAAAGTGTGTAACGTACACAATTCCTCAAACACTCATTGATAAAAAAAAGTAAGTAGTTCTCTCATTTACAGACTTGTGTACTTGAAGAAATGTTAATTGTTCTGAGGACATGTCATTCTTTTATAACAGGCGATGCACAGCATGTGACGTTATTTGTACTTCAAGGGCACTCCCTGAGCTCCAGCACTTGTGGTTATATGGCGGGAGATGGAGAATTTATGCTCGTCCCTGTGGCACTTAGATCTACGTCTTTATCCTGCCGAGGGACTTGCCATAAAACACTCTCTCTGCACCAAAAGCAGAGGGAGATTTTACGGGAGATGATGCTTGTGCAGATGGAGGCGATTGGCCGGCTTGTTTGTTAATGCAAAATGCAGAGGTGCTTCTGTTTTTAACATTCAAATTATATATAAAAATAACCTCTTTGTGCTACATAAATCCCGTGGCTGTAAAAGGACAAAGGTGTTGGCAGAACAAAATCAGCTGTTTTTTTTCTTTCTTTTTTCTCGCATCTTTATTGGCTTGCAGGTTTTTTCGTTTTTCAAAGCTAGCGGTCTAACTTCCCTGGGACAGCAGGGGATTTATGTGCAGGTCCAAATGGAAGTGACCAGTGACCTTTCCTGTGGCGTTAGCCAGCTCTCAGACTGCCACACAATTGACTGCTTCAACAATGAGCCGCAGCTTTGTCCTCATCTCTTCCTCTCTGATGCTGTTTCCTAAACGTGGGCATCTGCTCACCAAGGGATCTGGGGCTACCACCGCTTTTGTTTTATTTTTTTACTGTTTTATTTTTTATTTTTTTGTTTGTTTGTTTGTTTTATTTTTTTTCTCTCTCTCTCCTCTCAAAATGTCATCTGTGTGTGGCACAAAGCAGTCATTCAATGTCTTTTGTATACCTTCAAGTACAACTGAAGGCATAGGTCACTCAGCCAGACACTCATTCAATGGGTAATGTGTGTTTTATGCTGTAGGCTGAATGTTCCGTGCCTTTGCATGGGCCGATGGGCAATACAGTGCCTTAGAGGCAAGATGGAAATGGAGCAGCAAGCCACAGCAAAGTTATATGTATTTTCCTGTGATGTTGCTCTTGTCTTCTCTATTAACCTGACAAAGAAAAACCTATTTTTCTTCAAACAACCACTAAATCCCATACATATTTCAAAAGAGCTCTCGCTTTAATCCCATGGGCCTACTGCAATTAGCCATTGATAGTAGTGCCCACTGCAGGTCATGATTTACAGAGGAAGAGGAGACAAACTAGAGGTCCTTTGATTCTGAGCATTTCCTGCTCTCAGTCTGCTCATTGCAGCCCATCTCAAGGAGAGGTGGAGACACTTGAGTGAATTCCCCTCTTTTGAAGCTGCCGACCTGGGTCAACCTGTAATTCTGGCAGCTGGCCGGTTTCTCCATCTCTTTCCATCTCCCATTCCAATTTCCAAACAGCATTTCTCAGAGAGCAGCCTGTGTCTTTTGTTACCTTTATGAGACGTAATTAAATGTGCACGGCGTGGCACAGTGTTTGAGCAGGAACCCCAGGCGTGCCATTAGCCAGATGTGGCTGCTCAATCCTTAATGATAGAAGAACAGAGGCGGAGGAGACAAGCCCAGGAGTCCTTCATCACGCCATCCCGAGGTGTCGTGTGGGCCTAATTGCCCCATCGTTTTGTGCACCGTACAAGCCCCTGTGACACGAAGCTTCATGCATTCATTATGTCGTCTCCCAGAGCTACTTCAGGCTGTGGTGTTCAAGTGTACCTGGAGGTGGGTGGTACACTTCAGCTAGGCTTTTAGCCAGCAAGTATGATTCATAAGGGGAGTGCTTAACACCTTTGTTTTGAACATTCCAAATAAGAAATTGAGTAATGTACTGTGTAATATAGTGCATTAACACTTTAAAGTGTGTGCTGAGAGGATGCTGTAGTTATGTACTGAAATTATGGGTGACATCAAGGATAGACATCCTGTTTATGTATGTATATGTGAAAAAACATCTTGTTCAAAGTTGTACATAATTATTTTTATTCATTTTTGGTTGGAGTTTTCTCAGTCTATGTAGTGTTAGTCAAGAATGGATGTACAAGTGCAAGAAGAGGCAACCGAGAGTTTTAAGCAGACACTTTTCTAGAAAACAACCTTCTTGTCTGTCTTTGCCTCAGGGCTTTGGAATTGCTAAGGGATCAGACTGGCAAACGCTGACTGATCGGCTCACGTTCACACAGCATTTCCTTCCAGCTTTGCCTGGGATCTTACCATTGAGAGTTCTCATATTTCCTCCTAAGCCCTTTCACTTGCAGTGTATTAAAGCCCCCCATTCCACTTCACTGCTCTCCCTGTCTTTTAATCCAAGCCGCGTGTTTTTCCCCCTTAGTAAGCAGATTTGAGTCGGGAGCTTTAATTAGATGCATCTTCTTCAGGATGCGGATGTGTCGGGTGGTCCAAGCACAGCCTGGGGAGCGCCGGGTGGAAATGGGCCTACATACCAAACATACGGCACCCTCGCTGAAAAGCAGGCCTCTTCGTTAGTGAGGAACTGACGAGCTGCCGCTCACATTTGGGTAATTAACACTGCCACAGATTGTGGAACAGCTGTGCAATTTAGCACTGTGGAAACACCAGCGAGTCAAGAGAGACTCTGCAAACAGAAGACAGCAATGAAGTAGATTCATAGAGCACCTCACTCAGGCCTCATCCAATCTCTCCAGTGGCCAAACATAACGCTTTTCTTCAGTTATTTGGCAGGATGGCATGACAGATTATTCAAATCAGATTGTCTTTGGAAATTCTAGATGATGAACACTTGTAAGAAACTATTGCTGTAGTTTGTATTTTTACTCTGTGTTCCACAGAAGGCAATGAGAAGTTTTTGTCAGCCTGCAGTCAGTGTTTTTCAGCACCTTTCTTTTAGTCACAGTCATGTTGAACAATTTAAATCCAGCATGGTTACAATCATTACCCATGGGCAATTGACAGTGAGATTTAGAGGCAAGTCTTCAACCTTGTCTACAGCTGTGGAGAATAGATGGAGTGTGTGTACAAAGCCTGTGCACTTTCTTTCCATGTAATTTGAGTTCTTTTTCATCTTTCCTTTTTTGGTCAAGACTTTCTTGCCCCCACAAAACCAAATTATATGTGAGAAGTAATTAAAGCATCCTGGTCTCTGTTTTGTTCCTTTTTGATTATAGTTAATGCATACCATTCCATCCTCTACTTTTATTTGCCTTATATTTTATCTCTGCTGATCCGCAACATCTGTTTTTTGGTTTAACCATCAGGGAGTGGTGAGAGTGTGTGTGTGCTCATATGCAGTCAGTTTAAGCCTGAGAGCGTGTCTGTTGGCTTCTACCTGATTATTACTGGGAAAAAAAATACACAAACATACTGAGATGTTTGGCTTTCTGACAAAGATAGTCAGTCATTTCCAAGATACTAAAACCAATCAATGTATATATATATATATATATATATATATATATATATCTGCGCAGAACCCTCAAGCTCCCAGGCCTCTGGTAGAGGACCCGAGCTCAGAGGATGAAACAAAGACCACCCGCGGAGGGTGAGAAGGGAATTTTTTTTTTTTTTTTTTTTTTATGATACTATGAAAATGTTGTATTATGTGTCCAGGGTTTTGAATGTTTAAAGCAAAGCTGAAATGTAAAGTTGTTTAGTAATTGTGAGTCTTTCAGGGTTGAGCCCTCTTGCTTCTCCTTATGCCTTTTTTCTCCTGTCCATCATGTGTCGGTGACAGTGACATGCCCTGGGCTGTCAGGAGACCATGTCGTGGCACCGTGCTCCGTCAGACACTGAATGGAGAGAGCCCAGGGAACTTGTTAAATTTCTGCAAAGCTAGGCCATGCTGACTTTGACAAGAGACATTTCCTCCCAATCTCCTTAGGTCCTCTGCCAACATCATCAGCTCACCGAGTGAACAGGGGCAACAGAGACAATGCAACGATAATAATGTGAAAAATGTCTATCTGCAGTAATGCCAGGTGAAGGAAAACGGACAGGCAGGCAGCCAGCTTCTGCTGTGTGTTCTGGGAGGCTGGACCAAGCCCCAGTGGAGCTGTCATTTATTTATCTATGTGAAGTGTCTTGAGAGGTGAGGAGAAGAGAGATGGCAGAGGCTTCACTCTACCAGAAGGGCTCGGCTTGTTCTTGAGGAATAGGAAATATAATTGGCCTGCTTTCACCCTTGGATGTGGCACCAATCAGGCATTTCTCCCTCCCCATCTCACCCACCCACCTTGCTTGCAGACATAGCTGAGGAGATGAGACAGTGCTGGCCTTTCAGGCCCCAAGCAGGAACGGCCCCAAACAAGACTTGTCACTTGTGCTTACAGTGGCATTTATTTGATTGGAGGAGGGTTTCTTCACCCTTCCTTCCCTCCCTCCCTCCAGCTCCTTCTACATTCTGCCACTGCATCACTTTGGCCTGAGCTGTGAAGCTGTAACACTGGAACTCTGAATGCAGCTTGGAGAGGACTATCCATAGTTACTGCTGTGCAAGGCAAATGACATTGCTGTGAGGGACATGCCACCTGTTAGTGACAGGGTGAGGCCTGGGCTCAAAGAACAAGTGTAACTGTTAGAGAAGCAGTTAAAGTCTGCCCCAGCAGTTTCAATAGTTTCCAGCAATCCATCAATCATCACACATGGTAGGCCCACGCAAACTCCCACATATTCTCCTACTCATTAATCTAGAAGCATTGCTATGGTAACACAAACTATTTAAAGTAGAATTTGTCTAGAAAGTCAATAGAAGAAGTGGAAGTTTCCTTGTTTGTTGGTTTTTTTCTTTTGTTTTTGGAAGCATTCGATGGCTGATAGCATAGCGAGTGCACTGAGTTTTATGAACTCATCTGTTTCAGCTCCTCTGTGTATGGAGCTATTGATTATAGTGGGTGAAGGAGCAGTGCACAAAAGAATTATCTTCCCTACACTCGTGTTCCACCAGGGTCCCGTCAACCTTGGATGTGTGTGTCCCTCCAGGGGAAACACCTCAGTCTTTTGTGTCCTTACAGGGCTCTCCTGTTATTTGTTGATCGGCTGCATGGGGTGGGATGCCGTGCTGGTTCACAAGGCCAGCTGGAAGCCTCACCTGAGCATATAAAAAAAACAAAACAACAACAACAACAAAACATCTTGCAGAAACTGTAAATGTGCTGAAAAGAAGGTACTAGTCTTTTCAGCTCATGTTTGCAGAGCGCATGGCTGTTTTTACTGGCTGTACACCTACAAATGTGTTGAGGAATAAAAAAGAACAGCATGAATAGAGCATGATTTGAGATAACACCCCACACTCCACACATCCTGTGGTATCCAACTTTTAACATTTATTAAAACCATCTTTTCACAACCACATCCTTAATTGTACTGACAGAGAAAGTGTAAATGAAAAGGCTTTTTTGCTGTTGATCTCTCTTTCTGATTCATCTGGAATTTGCAGACTTTCTGTGTACCTGTTTCAGTTGTGACTCTGTTTACTTTGGCTTCCTTAGTTTAATCGTATGCATTTATACTACTGACAGACATGAAATGCAAACACATATTTTGCTTCTCTACTGAATGAATGCAGTAAAAAGACCCTTGAGCCTGGACCAACTAATCCAAAGATTCTGTCAGTTGTTAGAAAAGGCTGCCTGAGCACACAAGCTGCTGCCTTGACTCCATCTGTTTGCATATCTCTTATTCAAATACTGGCTGGAGCCATCTGGGTCAGGCCGGGTGGATCCGGATGAATGAGTAATGAAATGACTTTTTAAAAAATAGACTTCGCCTTAGAATTACTTCAGGAAAATATAAGCACACGTTTATAAATTGCACAGCTAAATAAACCAGTTGTTAATATACCTTAGACAGTTTGTAGCACAGACAGCTCAGCACTTGAGGTAGTTTGCAGACATCATTGTCAGGTTTGCTTTATTGACAGTAAACTTGTTTGTTAAGGCAATTGTACACACTGGTAATGAGCCGGTAAACCTTGTCTTTTCCAGTACACTGCAAAAATTTTTAAAAAAAAGAAAAAGAAAATCTATCCAGCTCAATATGTATACACTCCAATAACATCACTGTTGTTAACATTAGTTGAAATGAAAATCTCTGCCTTCTGCATGTGACTCTGCATTTATTTTATTAATTTATTCTGCTTATACAAAAAGACTCAAGGAAAAACAAAGCTTTTAACAAGGACTAAGATATTCATTATTGTCATCATGAACAAGCCCAAAAAAGGAGTACTGGTGCTCCAGGGAGCACCTTTTGATGCTTGTTATTGTTTTCCTTTATACTTCAATAATTTAGGCATTTTTATGTATGACAAAGTTTCATTGACTTGTTTCATTAATTTTTGATTTAGAGCAAATGAACCTCTGCATATACTTGGCATTGTTAGCGTTGTTTAATAGACATCTCTGCAGTGATTGCTCATAAATCTGTAACATAATCCAAGCACAATAAATGTTTCCTCCCCGGGCTGCCCGTATCTTCTGCCCAGGCCTTTGTGTTCAAATGGATAAAATTCTTCCACAGGTGCTGTTATTATCAGAGATAATATCCAGCATGTTTCATAGAGTTCAAAGTACTGAAAAACAGTTTCTACTTTTCAGTATTTTCTTATTGTACAGTTACAGTTACAGTTATGTAGTTTTTTTATGTATTGGGGATAATTATAACAATTGATCAGTTAATTCCAATCTAGTATGGTATGACTGTCATTACTTTTTAGGTGTCACTATGAGTTACTGATATCATAGGTCTTGTCAGTTTTTAGCTGTTGCAGTAGGTAGTAATCCCTGGAATTTAAAACCACTACACCCATGGCCATTGTCAAGGTCAGGTCATAGTGTGCTGTGCTAGAATGATGTTACACTGTAAGTGTCAAGTCTAAAGGCACAAGATCTCTGCAGTTGTCATGATGGCTTGCAGTAGCTTCACAAATGTACCACAGTTACCCACACCCCATCTCCATCATCTCCTCCCCTGTGAAGCAAATCCCCTGACATGTCCTACTGATAGTGTCATCATAGTTATTAATACAGTTCCACCCACCCTACAGCAAAGTACACATCTGGGCTATTGTTGACTGAAGAGCTCTGCCATATCATGAAATGAATGTAAGGGGAGCAGAGTGTTCCTGGCTCATTTCGTGACCACACTTTCTCAAAGAAAACATTGATAGCACGTCTGACTTCAGAATTCATATTCATAAGAAATTCTTAACTAGTAGAAAATACATTATCAAAGTCAAAAGAATGCGTAACTTTGACCGAGCAGCAGATATACTGCTAGCTTTTAAGTTTCATGTTTCATCTGTTGCTCCTGCAACTAAAAATGAAAACATGAAGTGCATGAATAATCCATCCGAGTGGCGAATACTTATTATTAGACATAAAGTTCATTAACAACTTTGTGTTTTGGTGATAAATTTTAATCTCTGTCTGGAATGCATGTCCCTCAACAACCCCAACCAATTATCTCAGTCACTCCTCTCCTTTTATAATGGCAGCTGAGCAGTGAAGGCATCTATAAAGGTGACTGCGTGGGTATTTGGTGTCCTGGATAACCCTGCAGTGAGGCCCTAGGGAAAAGCTTGGATTACAGCTGTCAGAAACCTGAGGCCTGATGTCTGCATCAAAAGTAAATTCCACTTTACATGCCACATCCTTTTTAACCAAGGCCTGGGGGCTTTAGGAGCCGCAAACTTCTTTATATAGTGCATGCCACATTTGCTTCAGATGGAGGTGTGAGGGCAATAGGATGTTTGGCAACGGGTGCCAGTGTCTCCTACCCCATTTCCAGTTTTCCATTTCAGCACTTGCCAACCAGTTCTCACCCCTAACTCCTTCTTCATTCCTCAGCGGAACGAGTGTTGTGTTGATCCTGAGAGCCTTGCTGCTTTTCACAGGTGTGACTGATATGAGTAGGTTATCAATGTGACCACCTAAACGTAGGAGAGACATACTGAATGACTTTCCACCCCGGTCCATTGCACTGATCATTTATGAACTCCACGATTAGGCAGGATGAAAGTTTAAGGGTTGTGGATATCTGGGAAGTGTGTGGTGTGGATTTGGTGGATGTAAAATGAAGACTGTAGAATATGAAGAAAGGTGATTCAAGCTTGGAATCCCTCATTGTTTTTTTTTGTTTTTGTTTTTTTTTTAAACCAAGAGTCAGCTTCAAACTCTCACTGGTATTAGAACAATATTTATTTAGGTTAGAGGGGAGGTGATTCATTTTTTCTCAAAATCACTGGCATAGTACAGGTGAGATCTGCTTCTTGCTGCACATTTTTTCCTCTCATTAAAGGTGTCCGCACCCAGAGGAACAAGCCAATGCCTACCACATATTTTCATTTAGTGCCAGCTCTGCCTTTTCTTCTCTTTGTCTGCTGTCTTTCAATGCAGAAGAAACTCACTGTGTGTGGGTTGAGGCAAAGGAAAGGGTCACAGTTGTCTCTTTTTTTCTTTTTTTTCTATCGCTGCATTATTTAAATCCTACCGAGTTTGTTTTTTCCCTCATAGCAAATTCATCCAAGTCAAAAGCACAGTACAGTCTTAAGAGAGAAGAAGAAAGAAGGAATCTAACTTGTGTAGCCTGAGGTGGGCTATGAGTCACCGAGACATTGTTCAGATGGACTAAAAAAAGTTCAATGGTAGCTTTTATTGAGCAGTGCTTAAAACCACCTTTCTCTTAACAAGCTGCAGTGAGAGGTGGTTTGCCTACCAAGCTTGCCTGCAGCTCTCTGCAGGGTGATTATGTCACAGCGGGCCAGTCAGAGTGATGTGTATCTCTCTGTTCGAAGGCAGCTCGGATGCAGCAAGGGCTCTGACTAGGAATATTATTATTATCTCCTCCAGGATCCTCTCCACAGCAACAACGGTGGCACATTGTGAGGGCTCTGGAGGAAGCTGTTTTTGAAATAATCCGCCTGTCTGTTATCATGCCTCTCAGACAATAACACCGAGAAAGGCTTTTTACTTCCCACCACCCACACTGACAATGGTGTAAAGGCTTTACAACAAGGATGGGGTGGATGTGGGGAGAGTGAATTTTTGTGCCCACTCCTAATCATACCTCCCTATCATACCTTCTCACACCCACCCAGAGGGAACAATTTGGTTGTGGCTTTTGACCAACCAATCAGGAAGCAGTGAGCCATGTCTTAAAGGGCTATCAGCCATCTCTGCTGGCGTGAAGCCTGGAGAGGCGAGGGAGGCATTCGGTGCTCAGATCTATATCAGGGCTATGGAGTAATGACGAACAACCCCCTGATTCCACGGAGAGATTATCCAAGGTTCTTATCGCTGCTGGCGTACATTTTGACATTAAAAGAAAAGAAGGCCAAGCCCTTTTCACACTCGACTGTGCTTCACTGAAGAGAACAAATGCAATTCCTGCTTTTGTTTTTCCACCTTTCATTGCCCTTCTGCGTCCATGGTTTTATGCAGGACTTAATGCGCCCCCCTACTAGCCAACAAGGAGAGCCACAGATGCTTTAAAACCACTGAGCATAGATGTAGTGTTTCATTAATTGAGTTAAATGGATTGCAATGGTCGAGATGATTTGTCTGTCGGCTTTTATTGCTGCAATTTAAACTGTGCCTCATTGCATTATGCCACTTAATGAGAGCCCTCACCAGATGTTTTGTCTCTGCTAGTATTAACATCCACACATTCACTTATGTGCAAGTGCTAATTTTCCCCAGTTTATAGTTTTCTAATCAATTAAAATTCTGTACATTTTATTCCTGTAGTTTTTGTCAGCCTATCAGGTTGATATTATGATTTGTGGCCTCATCAGTCCCTATACCTCACATCCATACTTCACTCTAGGCCCTTGCAGGGAGTTTGAGCAGATCTGGATCCTCTCTAGTGAAATATGGCTCGTCCTTTTTCCTTCATTTCTCCTTATCTGGTTAGTTCTGGCTGTGGGCCTGCTGTGGCGTTGATTTGTGACCCTCTCTGTCTGCAGCAGTGAGAGGCTTTAATGCAATGTGTGCTTCTGCCCTTCTCCCTACAGATGAAACAGGCCCCTGCATTCCCCTGATAGACTGCTAATTTGTATACTAAACTGACAGGCAGCAATGATAAGGGCTAGCAACTGCTGCTCAGCCTGGGAGGGAGGGAAGGGAGGAGTGATAGTGTGGGGCGCAGTAAGCGAGACGGAGGGTAATATTTTACACAAAGCTCAAGCCCCCGTGCTCCTCCATCGGTATTAATTTCCTTGAGTCTGTTGCTAGGGGGAGAGGAAACAGGAGTTTCCAGCCTCTGTTCTCCGACACAGACACACAAGCGTTTATATGTGCCTATGAAAATGGCACTTTGGGCTAAGTCCAAAGTGGTTTGTGTGTACTTTGCAAGCATGCAAGGGGAGACCACTCTATTCTACTTGGTCACCATGGAATTCATTATCATCTTAATGATGCTCCAGTTGAGGCCAGTATCTGCTGGTTGACACATGCGTGGGATGCTTCTTTCCTTCTCCATATATATCTCATGATGTTTGCTGGAGTTTTGCAGTCTTACTGGCCCACACCTGTTATGACAAGCGAGCAGTGCCTGATGTGGAGAGACTGGAGGATGGGAGTTGATAGTAAAGATAGGTTGTATCTGTTCCAGTGAAATACATTACACTGCTTCAGCTTATTATAAACGACCACGCTGGAGGTCATTAAGTTTCTGGAACGGTGCGAGGACAAATGCTGGGAAGATAATTAATTTGGTGTCTCCTGTTGCAGCCTGGGAGCTGTAGGCCCACTGTGCATGTCTAATGGCAACATTTATTGCAAAAGTAGTATTCACAGACGTCTGAGGAGAAAAGGTGACAGTACTGTAGGCCATTGAGGGACACTGATTTTAGCCTTTAATGATGAACCATACTCATGTTGCCTTTGAAAGCATAAGATAGGAAGCATAAAAAAATGATTTCTGTATCAAAATTGTTAAGGACATTTCTAAATGGAAAACAGGTCAATCATATGAAGTTAATTCAAGAACGTTTTTCCAGTTGTTTTACAAAAAGATTTTAAAAAAGCCACTTACTCTACTGACCTGTTTTTTTTCAAGCAGCTCCTTCCATCACATCAGGGCTCTTGACGACAAATGCTGTGTCACCTCCAGTTTACAACTGCACCTTAGTACCACTCTGAAAAGAGGGAGGGATACAGGAATTCAGGTGACAGTAAATGGAAAATTGGAAAAGAGGGCAGTGAAGGTGGAAGTTGACAGTGATGAAACACCAAGCAGGAAAGCAAATTAACAGTGTTGGTTTGTGTGTGTGTGTAGTGGTAGTGGTTGGGGGGGTGGGTTGGGGAAGGGGGGTTGTATGTGTGCGTGTGTGCGTTCAGGCGCATTTGTGTGTGTGTGTTTTATTAGGTAGGGGCATGGACAGACAGGTTCAGTCTGGGTAATTGAGTGCCTGATTGTCCATGTAGGATATGTGTCCTCTGGCCCACTTCCTTTTTTCCCCCTTTCACCTTCTTCTTCTTTTGTCACACTTTCTATTGAATCATTTTGTCCCATGTCATGTCGCATCAGTACAAATATAAAAATAGCTGTGTACACTGGTGCATCAACCATCTTTGCTTCCATCAAGACTTTCGACTGTCTCATCTACAGCAGCTGTGCGGGGAAGCGTGAAGTACAAGTGTGCTGTGCTTTTTTGTGTGTGTGTTTTGCTTGTCTGTCGCGTTTTGAAGAAGTAATCATTTTTGTGTTCTGACCATTAAAATCTGTCAATCCTTTTTCAAGAGTTGCCTTTTCGAGTTGAGAAAATGTCATTTTGAAAACTTGTTGGCCCACATCTTGTTTGTGGTATGCTCATGTTAAGACTCACCACCTTACCACTTGTCCAACAATTGTCTGTTTAATACATAGCATGTGCTAAATGACTCAGAAGTAAATTGTAATTATAGTCATTACAGAAATGAGCCCACAACAAAGCCTACTAACTGGTTTCTTTGTTTTCACACCACAGCTGCTGTGATAGCACTGCCAGATTGTTTAAAAATTATACCAGGGAAGAGAGGTGGTATACCTCTTTATACAGGGGTGGGAGGAGACTGTTTAAGAAATTTGATTGTATTTAGTCTACTTTTCTCCAACCTCTGACTGCAAGGTTTCTTTCTGCTTGGAGATAATTTGCTTGGCTACATGGAATGCAGGACATGAAATAGAGCTCTCAGATCAAAGGTAGATTGAAAGCCTGGGGATCATTTGATATAAAGCGGAGCTGGGCTGCTGTGTGGTGGGTTGTTGGGGGAGAAACTGGTCTCTCAGCAGTCTTTACTAAATGAGGTTAATTGAATCTGGGTAATTGCTGACCTTCCTGTTTCAGTGAAATCACAGCTTTAACTGATCAATGCTTTTCATAAATTTATGCCTCAAGGTCACTCAGTTGATTATACTGCCCTCCCTCACTTGCTACATCGCTTTGCTCTGGTGGCCCATTGTGTAAAAATGAAGCGTGGAGGCATTTGAACACTAAAAGAATGCAATTAAGCGCATCTCAGATTTGCAAAATTAATTAGCTTGCTAAGTTGTTAAGCAAAAGCAATGTGCACATGGAGAAATGTCAAAGAGTTTTCCGCTTGCTTCTTTGCTGTTAAAGCAAACTCATTTTGCCACAGTGAATGCCTCACTTACTGCTTGTTAGGTTTTCTGCCTCTCCACTTTCCCTCTGTGGCCCTGCTATCACGTGGAGATTTATGGGCCAAATAAGTCATTGGTGTACAGGGAAGTCGTGGACTTTTTAAAACAAACAGCAGTGTAATTTGTAATTTGGCATTCCCTAAATCTGGGAATTATCATTCAGCATGTGGTGCTTTAGAGAGTCAGCGCTGTAATGGTGGGCTTGCTGGCCAAGCTCCCTCCCTGGGTTCCTTTTCTTTCTCCCCCCCCCATTCTTTTTACGTCTGCCGAGGAAACAGGAGGATTTCACAGCTGCTGAGATCTGAGCTCCGGCTGGGCCCTGTGACCTCCTTCTTTCTTCTTTATTTTCCCCCCTCCCTCAGTCTCACTCCCTTTTTTCTCCCTCTATCCAGCAGTCTCTTTCCTCAGGGAGCTCTTGTGTGGCTCAGAGGAAGCTGAATCATAAAGCATGGCTAATGAATAGAATAGGGAAGGAAAGCTGAGGCCCGCTGACGGCCCTCAAGAGAGGAGACCAGGCCCCTGAAGCCCCAGGCTCAAATAGCAGACGGCCCTCACAAAGGTCAGGCTTCCTGCGGCTCACTCCAAGGGCTTTTGGGTCCTAGGCAATGCAGCTTAAATTTCCCTCATAGTTTTTTTAAATGGTTAAATTTCTCTGTTTCCTTTGGAAAACTTGGCCTTTGCTCCTTATTTTCATTGTCTTTCTGTTTCTCTATATAAGTGTTTCCCCTCTGTCTCATCTTTCTCTGTCTGTTTTTAATGGCAGCCAGGGTTGCCTCAACAAAGAGAGTGTGAAGAATTTGTTATACATGACCTCTGCACACCACAACCACAAGCAGCTCAGACTGCCAGCAGCACAGCCCAGTAAAAAAATGTCAACTTGACCAACGAAGCCCAGAAAGTTCTACAAAAACAACAGCTAGCCAAATCAGAGCTCTGCTTTGACATGCCTTTTTAAGAAGGGCTTTTGCAAGCTGGCCTTGTAATTGTGGATTATAGGACTGACTGAATCATATAGACTTAGCAGGTGCAAAACACAGCATTGAACCCTAAATATCAGTTGTTGATGTTCCTAGGAATACAGTGGAAATATAAAAGAGCTTGCTTTGACTCTAAAAATGGTCAGAATAAGAATAGAAAGACCTAGGTCATTTTGGCAAATAACAAACACAGGTTTTCTGTTCTCACGAACATGTTGTGTCTGTCATGCTCTCTGGATAACCACTCTGGTCATAACAACTATTTTAACTACTACACTGAGTTATAGCATTACCTACCCTGTTTTTTTTTCTGGTATCGTGACCCCGTGCCACTCTAAGCAAGACCCTGAGCCAACTCCCGTGTCCATTTGACAAGCTTCATTTCATTCTGAGCCCATATTTTTCTTCCCGGGCCTGCCGGGCCGTGATTCAAGGCTGAGGTTGTGCTGCTGCAGTGCTGAGGCTTGGTACTGGAGCGTTTAATGTCATCCAAAGCCAACAAAGAGCCTGTGTTGTAGTCTGGCGCCCTGGTTCTGGGAGATTGAAAAAGGGCAATGCACAACACTCTGTCTTTCCCCTGCAGTCTCTCACTTTGTCTACTGTAAGAGGAAACATGAAATGTTTTTGTTCAGCTGAGTGTTTGGTTTTCTTTGAATGTTCTACTTAGCGATCAAAGAGGTGTTAATAATCTCTCCTTAATGTACATCATTTGCAATAAATTATTTTACTACCATAAACACATTGGGTGGGAGGTTTTTCAGTATATACTGCTGCCTATTAATCTCATTACTGATATGATTACAGCCACCCTAGCAATAGCTCACTTTAACTGATATTAAAAAAATACTCATCTGTATAGTTTTGTATTATGCATAATGCATCTGAGATTCAGACCTAAAAGCCTAGTCTGCTATTGTTGGCATATTACGAGGAGATTAGAGCAACTGACTCATTATGTCTTATTGTAGAGTATATGATGACAGAAATCAATATTTCTCTGTAAATATCAAGAGATAATTTATTTTACTGTTTTCTGTAGATTCAAATGTTTACCTCCACTATGGGTTTTCCCTCGAGGTTTCATGTTTGTATTTTTTTAAAGCCTGTGTATTAGTAAAGCAAATTAGTGTGAGAATTTATGCTTTACTTGAGCTCTGTTGTGGTTATCGCTGAGACGAGACATCAAGCTCAGACACAAAAATATTGTACAGAAAAGTAACACAGCGGTAGTCAAGTAGAAATCGGGAGGTCTTGGAAAGAAGAGGACGTCCTCAAAACACTTGTGAAGAACTAACAAGGATGCCAAGGACAGCCATCTGTGTTTACAAAATCATTTGCTTTCTCTTTCTGTCTCTCTTGTACTCGCTCAGATTCACTGTTCATTCTTTACATATGCTCCCTTTGTGCAACACGAAATACAAGCGTGGCAGTTAAGGACACTCGGGACCTTTGAGTGGAACATATGTTCAACTCCTGCAGATTTTTACAAGTCTGCAGATCTCAGATGAGAGGAGCTAAAGCAAAGGGAAATTGTGGCTTCAAAACCAGCCCCCTATATTGGCTCATAAAACAGACCGAGAAAGATTTTCATTGTTAATATCTTCCAAGCACACCAGTAAATCCGTTCAGTGCTAGGGTTTGTCTGGATTTACTGATCTTTAGTCATGGTCATAAAGTTTTCTGCCTGGTCAGCAAGGCATTTTTGTAAAAGTATATGTTGTAATTTGGGGAGTGCTTGCCAGCACATACAAGTTCTTCTAAAGCATAGCGGAAAATATGCTGGTGTAGATTCTCAGCCATCCGTTTTTGTTTTTGAACTTTTTTGGACATAACGGAAAATACTTAGCAGTATTTAGTCTAGACATTTCCTTTATCACTTCATAGTCAGATACATTCATATATAAAGACTCAACAACCATTTTGTTTTTGTCCACCACATATACACTTCTCAATGTAACATTGGCTCCATTAGTGACGTATCATCAGTTGATGTAAGATTTGTGCAGATTTCTCTTCATTTGACAAAATAAGAATAGAACTGAACCGTGTCCTGGAAATGAGAAATGCTATTTCTTTTTTAAATATTACATAGCAGTGTATAGTGTGATTTCTTAGCAGCAACATGTTTTCAAAACCCTTTGTGCTCTTGTGTTGCATAGACAACTCACTGGTTTTTTATCTTCTTGACAGCGTTTCTTCTGAGGGTTTTCAGGTGGCCCAACAGTGCCATCTAATGTTACCTCATCAGGAAAAAACAGACGACTGTACAGAAGGAGCTCCTTTTCCTGGCTGATTGGAGACTGTTGATTGTATAATGTGTGTGTGTGTGTGTGAGCAGAACTTCACCTCTTAGCACTTGTAACCACATCTGTGGCTGAATAAGTGTTTTGCTGGTTAGACGAATGTTTACTTGTGCTTGATTCATTTGTAAATTCTATAGATTTTGGACAGAATTGATTTGTAGCTCAGTGGTTCGTCAGCAGGCAAATCAACATAAAGTCTGTTTTTTGTCTTTCTAGGTGTCTGATGTAGGATCAGAGAAGCTCTTTTCCCCTACCACACCCAAAGGTAAGAAATCAGTTTTTCTCTTTCAGCTTCAGTCTTTTCTCTTCCGCTTTATTCATAAACATAACAACAACTGGGTTTTGCAAATGAGTCCAATTCTGTCCCACTCTAATCCTGCAGCTCCCATTCAGATTTAAATGTCTCCAGACATAAACAAGTTCTGGTGACTACATATGCATGCATTTTTGCCTGGGTGCATAGTGGCGTGTCTTGGACGACCTCGCCAAAGGCTTAGTCCTCCTACATATTGGTTCATTAGAGGGGATTTAAAGCCTCCCTGCCACATGCTCCCACAAATGGGAACTTCCCCTCAGGCATTACAAGCTCTCTGACAGCAGGCCTGGATCATAATGGATGCCAAAGGAAAGACAGAAAAAGAGCTTTGTCAGCCTCCAGACAACATAAACTGTGTGCATTCAGATCTATGTGCATTCAGATATGCACATTTATAGATTTTAAGGTTTTCCTTTCCTTTTGTTTGATATGACTATGAAGGCTTCTACAATGTTTTTGTACTTTTGTGTCCATGCAGTGGATATTGTTTGGCATGTCACTGGCACCATGCAGACACACACTGCTTGCTGCATCTGAATATTTACTACATGCAATGATGCTTGGCAGGTCAGAGCAGGGGTAAAAGTGTCAAACTGTGGATGCAGGGAAGAAGGGAAGAGGCACAATCAGCCTGCTCTTGACAGATAGCAGCATGCAGACCACGTCCCCTCTGGGCAGGAACCAGGAAGGAGGCCCATTAAGGCAAGCTGAGGGAAAAGATGGTGGATCTGCTCACTGTAAACTACAGCCAAATGAGGAGGGTTCGGGAGACCAATGGGAGGAGGCATGTCTGCAGTCTTAACAACCAGATCAGCCTGCCTCAACTTGGTGCCATTGTGTTTGTCTATTCTGGGATGTTTCATAAACATTTGTTGTTCAGCTTACCTGTTCTGTTGTTGTTGTTTCACCCACCACTGAAGGACAAAGGGTAACAATGTTTTTGCCTGTGTCGATGTCTGTACATGTGTTTGTGGTCACCACAGCTAAGTGACTTTAACAAACACAAAAATTGCCATAAAACTGAGTGTGATCGCAGCTGAGTCTTTCCCAGTACATACTCCAGGTGCTCTACATTGTACGACATCTTTGCTTAAAACCTTGCCATTAATTGTTGGAGTCAACTCTGTTCATCATTTAACAAAATATCTCATGACCCACTGAATGGGTTTTAATGAAATTCTTAAAAGGTAGTCATTGGATACACATCTACAACTCTTTAACATGTGGAGTCAACCTAGGTCAAAATGGCCGCCTCAGCTTATCAACCTTAGCCAACACGAAAATGGCTGTAACTTAGTCACATTTACAGATATTGTGCTTAAGTTGGATGTGGGTAGTAGCTAAGAGTGATTAAGAACAGAGACTCCTAGAGTGCCAATGTGTCTTGCAAGATTTCTCGATATTGCATGAGATTGTGCATAATATAATTTACTTAGTTTAAAACTCTGAAATGAAAGTCAGCAGTTTGGTTTATTTACTGTTTTTTATTGTTAGTTTTGTTTTGTTTTGATTAAAATATATATATATATATATATATATATATATATATAAATTTAGCAGTTTGTATAGTTTTTTCCTTAGGTACAGGCTTTTATCATAACTCTAATAATAACAAACTTGAGGTTTTGATTTTCTGTCTCATATACTCCTCCACATGTTTAACATCTTTAACATTGTTAAAGTTAGTATCTTGGTTTTGTACAGTAGCTTTGACTGTTGAGTGCAAAAGCTTAGCTGACATGGAAGACAGACCAAGCATGCTGGCTGTGAGATTTAGATGACCTGTGACCACCATTAGCCTTGTGAAACCAGCATTCGCAATTACAATGGCTTCCAGACTTTTATGATGAAACAAACAGCTGGATCTCATCTGACACCATATGTTCTCCGCCAGAGCTGCTGAACTACTTCTGTTATCAGCTTTTAGGGTGTTCACTCATTTTTCCCACATGCTTGTTAAAATTATGTATCCATATAAGCAGACACAAACACTGTGGAAACATCACAGTGCAAACACACACTCAATTCCGCACACACATTCCCAATCCCCTTTTATTGTAGCAGGTGAAGGAATGCGTGTGCAGATCGTGCTAATGCTCAGGGCAGAGGATTAAGTCCTTGGAATTACAACCAGACAATCCAATCAAGGTCTCTCCTGATTATCACACAAATCAACCAGATCCTGTTTAGGCGATCTAGACAAAGGGCACCAGATAGGAATTAGGGGTTAGAAAGGGTAAGGCAGCAAAGAAATTTGCAGTGTGATGAGGTCATTTGGTAGTGATAAGGGAAAAAAAAGTTTTTGCAATAAAATTGCAGTCTACCGGCAAGCTATCATTTTGCATTCCAATGTTGTTGTTTGGAGCAATAATGGGTGCTAGGACAGTGTTTGTTTTTGGCCTAGACTGAGTTTTCTGCGTGTGGATAATGTGTGTGTAATACAGAGAAGCCCACAGGCTGTTTTCATCTGATTTGGTATGCAGCAACATAGCGTATGGGTCCCATTACCAGGCTCACTCATGGTCCTGAGGGACTGATGAATAGCCTTCAATTTTTCTGATCACCAGGTCTGTTGAGCTGTTAGCTGGTTGACTTCTAAACAGATGCAAAAAAATACACAGACAACCATTATGGTTTACATGAATATAGAATACAGTGTATCTATATAATTTACTAGAGAACAAGTGTTTATTTTACTCACCTCTGTTTTTTTTTCTTTCTTTTAAGCATTTGCTTCTTTTTCAACTTTATTTTGGCAAGCAGTTACGGGTACAAACAGTTGAGGTTACATCCAAATTGTACACAGGCCCACAAGCTGTCATAGTAATGAAACGGTTCAGGGTTCATGGAGAAGAGGAAAGACCAACATTGTAATCAGTGATGGCAGAGCACTGTAATTATGCACACAGAACAGGGTTTTGGGCAAAACCCAGAGACCATTGCCTTTTTTCTCTCATATTTAGTTTTCATCATCTCTACATTGCTGGTTTGTAGACAACCTGTTATTCATTCAAGCTGCTACTGATAATAGCACAAGGTAATGGTGTCTGCAATAGCACTGTACACAGTGTGTAATTCTCTCTGGGTGTTTTTACCCAACAGCTCATACAAGTCTGTTTGTGTTGGTGGTTATGATGTAGGAAGGTACAGCAGAGGGCACGCATTATCTAACAGTTATTGGTTTTTGTTTATTTCCTGTTTTAAACCTCCTGCAAATTATTGATTTCCTGGAGGATGGCATGTTTAAGTAAAAATGCTGCAGACTTGTGCTCCCCTCAGGGCTACCATTATTGAACTGAAGGTTAGAGTTTGCTGTTGTCACTTGCTTGAAGGCAAATATAAAGCTAAATGTAGCTGCTGAGCATGAACAGGGCACATCCACAGAGCACAGATAAACACTTTACTCTTATGACATTTCACAATGCTAGGCCTATGGAAGCAGTGTGGAGTTATCACCTAGCTGTCAGCAGCTAGAAATATCTGAGAAGAACACTTAGGAATCTGCATGGACTATGTTGAATGTTGCATCTTTGGGTTTTAGAGCATTTCATATAATCCTGGCACAGTCTTTTATTTCTCCTGGTGTACGCTCTGAGGCCCTGTTGTTTTAGTGAGGTACAACCTACCCCAGTGTGATGGTAAACCTTGGTAGTGTGCCTTCCTACCCAAAAAAACAAAAAACAAAACCTGAGGCATCTTGGGATGGCAAGGGAAAGATTGGTAGAAAACCTATTTCTGAAGTGGATTTGTGCCCTTGTAATCCTGATTAATTTTGACCCGTTGTGCTCATTTTAAACAGAGCATTACAGTAAGCGTGAACACAGCAAGCTCCGGGGCGAAACTAGGAGCTTAGCGGCTTTGGGAGGCTTAGCTGCAGATGGCATTTTAAGCCGGACTTAATAAATTGTTTCCATTAAACTTACCGGCCCACACATACTGGATTAGACCAGTGGAACAAAGGAAGAGGAGAGCGTGCAGAAGGAGAGGAGGAAAGAAAGCACACACATCTGCCATCGTGCACATCTGACACAGTTAATGTTTCTCAGAGGCCAAATAAAAGGTGAAGATGAGGTTACTGTGGTCTTAAAGGAGATTGAAGTTTTTGGACATGAATTTGTAATTCCCTTGCTCCGGATCGCTTCATCGTTGGACATGACAGACAAATTTGCCTAATTGACATTGAAGTAAACAAACAAAAATGCATAAACCATTTAGCTTGGCAGTGGATTTAGGGCTTATCCCACTAACTGTTGTTTATATATAAACACATTACCAGCGCTGTAGCTTAAGGATTTAGTATTTGCCCATGCACTTGCTTATTTTCTTTTTCTTAAGGCCTTTTTACTCATATTTACATTATTTTGTGTGTGTGGGAAATCAGTTTGTCATGGTAAAACCTTTCCCCTTTTCTGTCCTCAGCCCACCACCACTGTACTTCCAGCCCCTATCAGCTCATGGCATGCTCCCTAAGCTCTCATTATGTGCTACACAGTTCAGGGTCTCTGTTTCGAATCGCTAATCAACTACCCTGTCTGCGGGCCTTTTCTCTCAATAGGTGCTGAGTGGCCTTTGTTCCACTGCTGGTGTTTGCTGCATGTCAATAAAATGAACATGGTCTCCTTCTCTTACATTGCATGGGCTGGTCGAAGTGACAGGGCTGCTCCAGCCGTGGAAGCTAACATTAAATCCCAGTCTCACCTGCTTGATTTTGAATGCCAGCGAAGTGAGGAAGGATGGTGATTGGTGAGGGAGCACTAGGTCAGGGGCAGAGGGATTGAGGGCAGCTCAAACATAGTGAAGCAGATGAGAGAGCATGTTTGTATTCGGCCGAGCAGCTCTCCTCTGGCCCAGTCAGCGTAATGTATCACTAACCTTGGTGGCCAGGCTGACTGTTTGCAGCCTCTTGCCCATTAAATAATGAATGTAGGTTGACCCTCTAACCAAGCTTTGTGCCTCCATTAAATCAGGATAGAGTGTAGGTAGCTCGAGAATGTGTCTGACTGACTTTTAGGTAGACTTTGTATCTGGAGCATAGACACAACACTGGGAGAATATAAAGGAATACATAGGCTTCATGGAGACCAATAAGCACTTCATGGACTTGAAAGTAGCCATCACCGGTGTAAAATTTAAGGCTTAGTTTAGATGTGAAGAGTCTTATAAAAACAGGGATTTTCCTATGTTGATGTTACACATTTGAACGTTCGTTTGGACTGACAGTAAGGTTTGGTTGCTGTTACACATTACTTTAAATTATAAATCTAAAAAGAACCAGAAAAATGGTGACCATTGACTGACTGCAATCGTAATGAACACTTCAGCTTTCAGGTAACTTGCGTTTTCCTGTGAAACAATGCCAGGCATTTCGAAAAACTTCCGCTCTGAGACCTAGATTTAAAACGTTTTGTGTCAGAGAATCCAATGTTGCTCTTGTTGTGTAGACAAACACCAAAACGCAACAGAGTTGTCTCAATTTCATTTAAAAACACTGTTGCGTAAACTGGGCCTAAGCCTGGTGAAACTCTGCTTTTTCTTCCTGCACTATTTTGCTTTGCAAATGTCAGAAACCACATCCTTAATAATCAAAAAGATCAACATTACTGTATTGTCACAGCACTTTGCTCAAGATCAGGTGTTTTCAGTCTTGACCATTTGTTTGTGACGACCATGTTTGCACAGAGGCGCCCCAGTTTGGGAGTTTGATGTTCTAAAAGAAACCCTCCTCCTCAAGCCTAACTCATCACACTTTAATGTGCTTAAACAGCAGCTCGTGTTTCTCATTATTTGTTTTAAATATTTAGAGGATACAAACTTCTTGCAGATACCAGATGGCAGACAGGCTAGTTAACTAAATATTTAAGAAGGAAAACTAAAACATTCCTTGTTTCTTTATTAATCTTAAGGTTATTACTGTTTACAGCCATAAGACTGCTTATAAGCTGAGTGATTTGTTTTTGAAAAAGGGGCTGATATTAAGCTGCCTTTATTGATAGTGCTAATGCTGTTTGTGCAGCCATCCTTGTCGGAATGATGAAAATAAATAGGGGGAGCTCAGCAGAGATAAGACACGTGTTTAATTATTAATTGAGCCATTACTGACAAAGATTGCCTTTTTTGATTTAAAGCAGGAAGACCTGCCTCAGGGACAGAAAAAGCAATTACAGAATTCCCAACCTTTAGTGCTGCTGCCCATCGTTCAACATACGCCACGGAAGAGAAGCAAAGGGAGACAAAATGCTCCCGCGCACACAAACTCTCACGTGCCTGTGACACTGCGTTGTTTCATAAATTATTTTAATTCTTCTTCAATATTTATAGCTTTTGAAATTAAATTTATCTCATCGTGTACTATTTATGTGGAGTGGCAAAGAGTCAGTGGGATCAAGTCAAATTCTATACAGCCGGTATGGGATGTGGTACGTTAAAAAACTGACTGGAAAGCATTGTTTGGTTTGGTAAGATTTAGAAAGGGATGTCAAAGCTTTTTACAAGCTGCCTGTTTTCAAAGACAGCCTAGATAATTTGTGTGTTGCAATTAGTTGGCTTGCAGAGTTATTGCTGATATTTCACACTAGCCCCATGTGCACTTCGTGGCTCCTTTAGAGGTCTATTATGTCCATTAGAAACATGCTCGGTATGTGCAATGACTCTAGGGTGCATGAAATATTAACTAACTTCCTTTAAAACATTTGGTCACTGCTGATTGAGTTTCATTCTTGAAACAAAAACCCTGTTTGATGGTCCATGTGTTTCTTCTTTATTGTAGATGCTCTCCATTACTGATGGGAATGCTTCACATCAGCCTGTCAGCTCTGTCAGTTGATGTCATCTTTGTCAGTGAGCGCATACGTGGGGGCCAGATATTGTGACAAAAAAATGGGAGTCAAGTTGTAGGCTGTATGTTGAGGCTCCTTTGTGTGGCTCTGTGGTCATTGACTGAATATGGATTCAGCTTTAGTTGTGGAGAGGGAGCAATTACAAAATCACTAAAGGCTTTAATGGACTTTCAGAGCAGATTGTCAAAGACATGACCAGCCTTTTGGGGGAAACTTGTACATATGCACAAAGCCTCTCAACATATTAGATTATGTTTTCGTTCACTTTTTTTAAGTGCTTTAGTTTAGTTTGGTCAGTAAAATGACACTTTATACTGCCATTTCCATTATCGTCACAACTGTGCACATCATGCTCAAAAAAAAAACATCAAATCTTATGGGCGTATATTCCCTCACAGATCACTGCAGCTGGTAAAGTTCACTGACCAATTTGCTACATCTCAACATAGTTGTAAGATGTCGGCCCTTTTTTTTTTTTGAAAAAAAAAACTCAAGTATAACCCAAGAGAGGCACAGCTCTCATCACATCAGCTGTCTAATCTTAATCCTCCTTCTTCAATAAAAACACATTGTGGAAGGAGTTTTTATTGTTTACTTATGAAAATACACAACCAGAGTCTTATCACTGCTGTCAGGCCTAAAATGTAAAGCGTGACGCCTGTCATCACTTTCAGGTTTTCTTGCTTTTAATCCTTTATTCCCAGCTTTAGTCATTCTGCCAGCAAGACTGTCATATTTTCCCCTCACCCAGCTTTTGTTTAAACATCCCAGTTCTTCGCTATGTGCGTTTTAAGCTCATTTATGTCGAGAGGTTCGCAGCCAACGTTGTTTGCAGATGAGGCTGTTACGCTCATTCACAAAGCCAGATGGTAGGTGAATCTGGCCAAACACGGTGCTTGGATAATGTACAATCGCTGGCTAGCGGACAGTCGTCAGCCTAGATGGATATTACAAACATGCTTGTAATGGATTGGACGTTTATGGAAGCAGTTTACAGAAGCTTATAAAGATGGAAACAGCATCGCCAGGAACAGAATGAAAGTAAAATGCTTCAGATTCCATGACAGACAAGGACATCCAAGTATCAGAAGAATGTGCCAGAGTATTCAGGGGAGAAAAGAGAGAAACTTAGAAAGCAGAATCCCAAATGAAACAGAGATATCAATCTGCCTTCTGAAGTACACTCTATTTATGTTCAGATGGTGGTCTTTCTTTGGTCTTTGTTTAGTATTTCTGATACCACAGTAACACACAATACCACAGACCTGGAGTAGGTTTGGCAGGGGCTGGCTTTGGAGAGTTTTGTAAGAGAGGCTTGCTATTAGTCTCGAACTCAACACATGGTGAAAAATGTAACCCAACACACACTCCTGTGAAAGGGCTTGTGTTTGGTTATATATTTCATCAAGTGTGAGTGCCATTAATCGTTTCAGTGTTTAACACACAGGCGATAATTCATTTAGACAGAAGGGCCTGCATTTTGGTTGTATCAGTGGTGGTTTAAAAAAAAAAGGGACATGCACAGTGTGGTCTTCTGCAATACTGAAACGGTCATCTGTTTGGCTGTTGTTTTTGGCTACCAGCAAATTCCCTGCCCTGGGCTCTGGTGGTGGGGCCTCTAATGGCCTCTGACTGACTGTAATACCCCATTCAGCAGAGCACTGGCTCCAACCTCGCTGGCTGTTGGGTTAGTGCTGCTGTGTTGAAGGGTGAGCAGCAGTTCTGGGATTTCACTGCTGTTTGCTTTGGAAGGAAATTGTTCCAGTGTCACACAACACATTGAGAAAAGTATACAGAGTACTACCAGCAGGTTTGGATTGATATATACTCTTAATTGTGTTTGCCCTTTGTTAATAAGTTATTAAGTGCTGTTGTAATTCAATAATGAAATAAAGTTAGATGTTTGTATAATGCAGCAATACAATCGAATATTTGAAATAACACTTAACAAGTATGATATAGAAAAATAATTTGTTTGTAATTGTATACTTTCTTTATGTACAATAATAGGAAGAAATGTTACTATTAACCATAGTGTTAGTAGTGTCATGCACTGTCATTTTTTTTTTCTGAGAAACATTATGAACACTTACATTTGCTTTTGAAATAACCCATCTGGTCAGGTGAAACGGTGACAAATTGCCTTTATATTTTCTTAGAAGGAAATCAATGTAAAGCTATCGCTATCACTAATGATACATTTATTGACTCATCAACTGTTATGTCCGGGGCAAGTGCTGAAGTGCCTGGGGCGACTTATCAGCTGTGGTGCACTCTATTAGTGTCCTGGGTCGGTGTGGCAACAATGACCGAATCCTGGTAGCAGGTGCCTCTGAAGCCGAGAAAGAGTGGACATGTTTTTCAGAGAAGATGAGCCATCTGGGTCTTGATACTTTATGGTGCTTAAAACCCACTCTCAAGTGTGACACTCCCAGCACTTACCTTTTAGCTGCTCACAATAATCTTAGTTCTGGCTGCTAAAAGGAGAGTGGAGGCTTTCAGAAAAATTTACAGGGTTTGATGTGGTGTGGAGCCTCCTGCTTCATGGGATCATGAAACCGTCCGACACACTTGGTGGTTTGATTTTTGATTCTTCTCGCTGCATCAGTACTGTTTTTGTCATATGCGAGCAGAGAAAAAAGCTTGTGTATTATCAACCACTACCATGAAGGAAAGGTGATTATGCTATTGCCTTTGTGTGTGTTTGTCTTTGTCTTATGAATCACTGGATGGATTTAAATGAAACTCTCAGAAAGTAATTTCGAATCTACCCAATTCAAGATGGGGGCCAAAACTACCAAACACAAAAATAGCTATAGTAGTTGTTTTTACAGATACTGAGCTAAAATTTGGCGCAGTAGTAGCTAAGAGTCATACCCAACACATACTAACAATCTGTGCAAGATCTTTTTTGTTTGTTTAAACTTTGGCATCCAAGGCAGCAGGTGATATGCATTCTACTTTCATTTTCTGTGTTTGTTTTGTTTTGTGCAGTCTTGTTTGACTCATTTGAGTCCTGTATTGCGTTAGTATTTTATTTTTTTTATTTTTTTTGATGGAGTTTGTTTCAGCTTACTAGCAAATTGGCCCGTCTCAGAGTCCAATTTTGCTCACAGTTCGCCTCCCTCTTCTCGCTCACATTCACACATTTCTCCAAAGTGACACGCTCCTTTCACACCCCAAAACAAATTTTTTCTTTTCTTCTTACGGCACGCTTGGAGCACTGTGGTGATATGCAGTCTTGAAGATGTGCAGGCTGCTGTTAATGTTCCTTGTCCACTGGGGCTCAAGGAGGCCAGACTAAGATTGCCTCAGATAGCTTTGATTGTATTTGTGTGTGTTTCTTTGAGTGCTGGGAAGCAGACTGTAGTGTTAGCAGCAGCCACACAGGTCAGGATCCAGACCTTGTCTTCATTAGTTTATTTGACACAAATCTGTAGCCAATCCTCTGCTCCTTCCCTTGCCTTATTAAGTAACTTCACTCTGGCTCTTTCTACCCAAGTCTGGGTCACTTTATCCCTCTTTCTTTGTAATGCCCTCTCCTTCCAATCAAGAATGATGAATGAGGTGCAAGGAAGGGCAGCGCATGTTTGCAAATCTGATACACCCTCCACTTGTTGCCCCCTCCTTTAGTGGTGAAGAACACTTTTCTTTGGAAAGGGCTTTGTTTGTTTGTCTAAGTTCAGTAGGAGAGCTCTTTCAAAATGCTCCACCTCAGCCCCTAAAGTGTGTCATCAGCCTTGACATGTTATTTTTCAATCCTTGTCTCAACAAAAAGAAAAAAAAGAAAGGAAAAGAAAGAAAATACAGAGTGGAGAAAGATTTTTTAAAGACTTTGCATTCACATGTTCCAAGCTCTGATAACTACTGGAAAAAGGCTTGTAGCTCATAAATAAGAGCACAGTTCTTTTTTTGCATGAAGCCATTTGCAGGGAAAGTAGCAGCTTTTAGTCTAGTCCTTAACAGATGCTATAAGCCTAATTACACAGCAGCACCCCAGGAGCAGCTCAGCAGCTAGATCCTCCTATAGAAGGGGCACTGATTACGTTATTGGTTCCATACGGGACAATATATTTCCCTCAGGCCTTGCAGATATGCGAAACTTAAGTCAAAGTTCTTTAATGCACAGTGGAATTTTGTTTTCAGTAAGGCAGTCAAAAATAATACGACTCTATTGCAACAAAACTTCCTGCCAGGAAAATTTACAGTTAGCTTGAGCAAATACAAATTCCAACTTGATTTTTAAATGCCAGACTATAGCAAGTATTCATTAATGTCATGTAATTTTATTTTTAAAAATGAAAGGAGTTAACCAGTAAAACTCGGTCTGTTATCAGTGCCGACTGAGTTATCTACATGCAACATCAACATATTTTTTAAATGCCATGTCAAGTGCTGTGTTTTTACTGGAGCTTATTGATGATATGGTTGCAATCAGATGATACAGATCAGATGTCTGGAAACCCTGAGACATTGTGTAACATACAAGGAATTGTTTTCTACAATAACATCTTCCTAAACAATTAGAAAAGTTGATGTGGGCTTTGATGAATACTTTGCAGAGCAGAAGCCCTGGCCTGTGAAAACAAGTTTCTCAAACAAGAAAGATATGAAGTAGTTGATGGATGGCCTACCTTTCTGGTATAGGTTGATGTTGCACCTGTGGACATCCAGCCTGAGTTGCTACCTCAGCACTCCTTAAATCAGATTTATTTATTTATTTTATTTTATTTTATTGACAACATGCAAAAGAGGCTGCTGTATTCTCAGGAAACAAGTAAGTAGTTCAAACATCTTTGTCTAACTTGCAGCGTACCAATAAACCGAAACACTTGAAGAAATGTGATATGTTGGCCAAGATGTTTGTTCTACCACCTTCATTGTGCTCAACTGTAACAGCTTTGAATGTCAAAACAGGCAATGAGGTGTGGTGAATGTTTAGGAGCTGTCGGATTCCAATTGTTGCTTTGCTTTGAGCTTGGAGGGTGAAAATTGAGATGGAGGAGGAGGAAAAGAAAAACACGGTGGGCTCTTTCAGCCTGCTGCCATGCCACTTAAGATTTGTTGAAGGATTTTCACCCAACCATTTCCATCCCATTGAGAAGTAATCAGTACGGCACTGAAAGATAATATTATATCCACTTAGAGGCATGCAGGCTTTATGCATGTTCATACATGAAATGAGGGTGGAAAGCAGTTCCTCTGTTTGCATTACTGAATCCTCACTCCCTCCATCTCTGCTTGGACTCGAAGCCTCCTGAAAGAAAGCTCTCTGTCTTCGTGTGTCTTACATTCTTTCTCCCCCTCTTTTTTATTTCTATCTTCTTTCCCTCCATTCTCTGTGGATTGTGAGCCAGCTGGTGGGCTAATAGAGGATGCTTTCCTGTGGGGCACCAAAGTGATACTGTTCAGGCATTCTGCGAGCTTAAGTAAAGCTGACACGCTGCTCAAGAGCTACAGCCCACACTGAGCTCCACAGCAGCCCATGGAGAGATGCTGAAAAGGTCTTAAAGGTATAGACACAGGGAGGCTGCCGCTGTCCTCCCACTGCTGTGCTGTGATGTGGGAAGCCGGAGTTAAGTCCTTTATTAGAAGTGGCAGGCGTTGTCTCCAGTCACCTCGATAATTGCAGCACCACGTCCACTGCTATAATCAATTGAGACAGCTGCTGCTGCGGCGTTCAAGTCCATCAGGCAGGCTTGTCATGCTAATTAATGAAATGATAAGGCGACTGCTTGCAGCAATGCACAAATAACTCCTGAAGGCCCTTTCCTTTTTTTCAGTACAAAATTTGCCCATAAACGCCCGCCCTTTTCCTGCATGTCGGCTGTCTGTCCACAGTGGTCTTAGAGTAAAAAGGGTCACAGGGGCTAGGAAAGGGTCACTGACAGTGAAAGGGGTCAGATTCCAGACTGGCAGGGTGGGCTGTGTCAGAAGAGCCATTAGACTTGGGCTTTTCTGTTAAAAGTTCCAGGATGTTCACCCTTTTATTTAGTTGAGCCCAATGGCACTGACCTTAGACGACCTATCTGTGGCCAACAGAAGCTGAGACTGATGGCTGTCTCAGAGCTCCGCTGCTCACAGCTCAGCAGGAGGCAGGGCTATGATGGACATTCAAAGAGGGAAGTGTGAGTGAGGAGGTGTCTTGTTTCTCTGCAACACATTACAGCCAGGGGTTAATGAAGGTTTAACATTGGTTTGGGAACATTACTAGTCCACATATGACATCCAGTGATTTAAGGTCAACATCTCTGCTGTTTCCTCTCCTACCTTCCTTCTTTTTACAGATTTAGATTGGCTCCCTGCTATTTGCCTTCTGTCTACAACAATAGCATATGTGCCACGAGAGGTGACTGGCATATGCATTTTGCACCATATGGCTAGAGTTTGAATTGGGATCTGATATGCACAGGAAATCTGATTCATCCCTCAGCTTGAGCTGCCAGCTCTCTGAAATGAACATTAGGTTCTTGATTTATGCCTGGGCTTTGACTGTAAACGTGTTACAGCTTAACACCCATCCCCATTCTTGTGCCATCAACTCTTTTGTGAGCTGAAGCACAGAGACAGAGAGGAATAATTGAAACGTGCCAGCTGTCCCCACTCTTTAGCTGTCTTGGCCAGCTTTCTCCTTGCCCACTCCCCTATTACCATCTCTGAGTGATTTGCAAAAACATCGCCTTGGCTCCCCTCTTTACCAGCTTGGAGATGCTTGAGGCAGATTAAATAGTGTGAGGAAAAGCAAGCCGTTGCAAATATTTTCTATGATTTTATTATTAGCACGGTGATTCAACACTGCTCAGCCCTTCTGTTCCCCCCATACAAAATCATTTTGTTGAAATCACCCTGCCTTTTTTTATGACTGAATACCTCACGGCAATGAAGTGTTGATTGGCAAAACTGCAGTTTCCTGCCTTCTGCCAGTATCTGTTCAAGCCATCTTCCACAGTCATTCACTCGTGAGCTAAGCCTTAGCTCTTGGCAGATTGCTTGTCTAGAGAGGTACAAAAACCAAATCATTGTGAGCTCAACCGTCAAGAGCAGGAGAATATTCTGTCAACCACAGCCAGCAGGAGACAGATCAAGGCGGCCGCATTCTTGGATACTCTGTGCATCCTCCAACATCTTTCCGCAGAAATGCTGCTTTATTTAAATATCTGTCTGTCATGTCATTTATCAGTGCACTGACTGTTTATGCTTTGGCAAAGCCATGAAGGGAGTAAACCGCAGTGTTTGCCTAGTAAATGAGATCACCCAGTGGCCTGAAGCTTCTCTCATACCACAACATCCTCCTGTCATAAAGAGAATTTCCATATTCTTG
Source organism: Kryptolebias marmoratus (assembly GCF_001649575.2). Classification (NCBI taxonomy): domain Eukaryota; kingdom Metazoa; phylum Chordata; class Actinopteri; order Cyprinodontiformes; family Rivulidae; genus Kryptolebias; species Kryptolebias marmoratus. Next base: position 9,855,864 of record NC_051430.1, on the reverse strand, counting down.
TATCTAATCTTAAAAGGCTTTTTGCATACAGGTTCTGTTTCCCAGGTTGTTGTATCTACTGGCCAGAGTGTCAGCACTGAGCAGGAAATTTATGTAACGCACCTATTTACATGCACAGTATTAGGTTACCGAGGGGGTTTAGTTGGAGGCTATTCATGAGGCCGTTGGGTCTGTTTGCACGTTGCCAGGTGTGTGTTTAAAATTAAGTGGCCTAAAAACGGTATTTGATTTTTTTTGTTTTTGTTTTACAACTCAAAGCATTTTAAAACCAATGTGTAAAATACTATTCCTACAGTGTGACTGTACAGTAGGGTCTTCTTCACAAGAGGGACCACATTTTCCTTGGATTATGACTACAACCCCATTCTTGTCTAGTTTAAGCCCAAACTATTCCAGACTAGTCCAAGCCATTCCAAGCTGGGCCATCTGGCATAAAGGCCATACAGGCCCCCTATCAATGCCAGCTCTCCAGATGTTCCACAGGGACAAACAGGGTCACGTGCAAAGGATATCGAAAGCAGGAACAGCTGTGTAGCGACACTGTGTTCACCCCAGATTCCCCCCTGGACACATCAGTCATAACCAGCAAATCCCTGCAGCTTGTTGTCTGCCTGCTATCTCAGTCCCTGTCTCCCTCCTCTTCAACCCCTCCCCAACTTGCAAACTCATATCACTGCAAACCAAGGCACGTGTGCCTAGAGCAAGTCTCAATTCCCCACAGTAAGCAGAGCCACAGGAACAACTATAAAAAAATCAATACTGGGATGAGATGTCATCTGGTGAGCAGACCTGCCAACACCCCCCTCGGGAATGTCCATGTTCCCCTGGTGCACAAACTCAGCAAACGGACAAGGGGATCCACCCCCACCATTGGGCTGCCCTCCAACCTGCCTTCCTCACTTACACCATCTGCTCAGGTTTGCGGAAGGGCTTCACAACAGCTTTTTTTTTTTTTGGTACACACATTCGTTTGGCATTTGTTTCACACGACTGCCTGTGGCTTGCCTACTGTTGTACTCAGCAGGTGATAACAGGCAAGGTGTATTCTATGTCCTGACAAAACAAGAACAAAACAATGCCAGATTTGGCAGTTTGCTGAAAGGCTTGAAACTTGAGCTGACAGTTCTGCCGTTTGGAGACAAGAGGATGGCATTTCTTGGTGTTGTCACAGAGGCATTGCTGTCATCTTATCATCACTGCATGGGAGTTTACACTCTAAAATGGTTGCTGGAAAAACCACAAATAAAACAACAATGTGTAGAAGTAATATAAAGGATAAAGGTGTTCTTCGTGCTTTTGTCATAAATTGTTCACTTTATTAGAGAAATTGTTATTTAAAGATGTCAAGAAATCGTGTTTTTTACCAGCTCACGTGTACTAATCTTGTGTATTTATGATAATATAACAAATACATTGTCTAAAATGTCAGCATTACTTGTGAAGCAAAGAAGCTATTGCAATAATGTATTGTTTTTCTTACCCCCCACCCCCCATTTTGTTCAGCACTTCACTGAAGTCAAGATGCCTGGAATTCATTTGTTTGTGTCTGAATGTGCCAACACTAAAAACTTTTTTGTTTCTATCTCTTGTATTCATATGCTTGTGTGTGAGAGCCTTAGCTTTCAGTCTGGTTTTAATGAGGGGTCTGAGCTGAAACCTCCCTGCCTCTATTAGAGCCCATTAGCATCATCATTAAGATAACCCAGCGCTTGTTGTGGCCCTGGTGTAGCAGCATTAATATGAGGAGCCCCCCTCCATTTCCTAGTGGTTGTATTGAGATTTTCTTTAGTATTATTCGCCTTGCATTGTGTCTGAGAGAACTTGTTGCCATGGCAACATCACCCAGCAGCGACATTTTGACTGTAGATATTTGCTTCTTCGCCTCTGTTTTTGTGCCGATGCCTGTCTGTCTGTCTTTGCCTCGAGTCTTCCTTTTTTCCCCCCTTTTTTTCCTTGCGGCAAAAAGAGTCTGACAGTTTAATCTGTATCCCAGACCTCTTATAAATGGGAGGGTCTATATACGCCTGGACCCCGGAATTTATTTGAAAATCGTGACACCTTAGCTGGCCCCAGTCCTCCTGTAAACGCAAAGAATAAGGGAGGGTGGGGGCCTCAACAAATAAAAAAAAATTAAAGCTCTGCCCTGCCTTTTTATTGGCCTTTTTATGGGTATGAGGATCCTTGAAAGATTAAACACCCTGTTAATGGAGACTGGATATTCCATTAGTGTGTAGCTTGTCGAGTTCTCACTGGCTTGACAGCAGCTTCCAGCTCTTCTCATTTTTTGTTGTCGTCAAGAATGCCCACATAGCTTTTTTTAATTGAAACACTAGTAGCCTTTTGACTGAAGTTCTGTTGCATCATAACTGTAGAGTAAAAGGGCCATTCTCACCACTGGGTTTTCTTTTCTCTTCTCTTCGCTCTGTCTCACATGTGAATACCTTCTTTCTTTGATAGTTTGGTGCATGGAATGTGCTTAGCATTAGATTTCCACCAGTAGCAGCTTGGATTTGCAAAAGATCTATTTTGCTATTGTATCACAATCATTTCCTCATACTTGATTTCCTTTTGACCCATTTTGCTTTTGATTCAACTCCCAGGAAAGCAGAAAACCACAAAATGTCTTGTTTTTTTAATAACATTCAAAAGGGTTTTAATATTCTGTCTGTTAAAGATGTCAAGATGCTGCATTTGCTGCCACTTTGATTTTCTTGCTACAAAAGTACGTAATTACAGTGATTATATTGCAAAAGCGAAAGTATGAAAAGACATTCAGAGGAATGCTGTAGTAAAAGCTGCTTTTATGTTGAAAAAGACCCCTGATTTATGGTACAGACAAAGTGGCCAAGTTCAGAGTCCTTTTGCTGTGGTTTCCCATATCCCCTGAAAGAACAGGAAGCCAGGCTAGCACAACCCAGTGACAGAGAGGCCACGATCTCACTTCACAGCACAATTGAAACATAATTATTTCATGCCAGATTGTGTGCTCAGCAAAGCCCTGAATGGGCGCTGACATTTAACTTTAATTAGCTGTGATTTATTCATACTGACTAGATCGCAGGAAGAAATTGGATCATCTGATTATAGTCAAGCATGAAAATGCCCTGATTAAACACTTAATGGAACCTAGGGAGAGAAAACAAGAGGAACCTTGCACAGGGGACACTTAGACAACATTATAAAGGAGGAAAGGGAGCTGCTTTTTACTTCATCAGGGGTGATCATTGATTAAGTATATTTTTTTTACACACACCAACTAACAGTTACCCTCTTCCAGCTAATACTGGTGCTGTGGAATATGATTAGGAAGTGGCTCAACGTGAGACATATTTTTTAGGTCTAGTTCAATTTTCATCTTACAATTTCTTTTTAATTTCTTTCCAGGTGTGCCAACGAATGAGAGTCCCGAGTCTAAGACTTCTAGCTCAGCCAAAGTCTCAGGACTCCAGCGCAGCCAGGAGCAGAGCAACACTGAGGTGCCCTTTGCACCTCCCGTGCCCAGCCCCACCCCGGCTTCGGCACCTACGGGCTCCCCTGCGCCAGCAGCAGCGGCAGCCCCCCCAGAGCCTCGTGGGCCACGCCTTCCCACACCTCCCCTCAGTGTTAAGAAAGAACAGCAACCGCCTCACCCTATTCCAACCCCACCCCTACTGAAGGCGCCATCCCACCTCCAGCTTCACCCTCCTCACCCACACTCCCACCAAGAGCCCCGTGTGCTTCCACCCCCACCGCACCACACACGGCCAGTCATCAACCACCAGGTGCATCACCCGCTGCAGTACAACAGCCTCCACGACATCAGGTAACTTCCAGCATTTGCATCATTGGCTTCTGTGGTACAAACATTGAAAACACATCAGTCAGACAAAAGAATAAGAGTGAAAAGGAAAACACTGACAATATTAGAAACAGATCAAGCAACAGTTCATCCTCAGTTAGCTGAGATGTGTTTGAGATCAAATGAGATCTCTGTGCCAAAAACTAACAAGCGAAAAGAAAACTGCATTTCTAGGAAGCTGTCTTTACTTTCAGTTTTTTTTTTTTCTAATGTTCTAATGTTGCAGACATAAACATCACATGTAATGCATTACTGCTAATCTAGTGTTGTCAGTGATAAATTACCTGCAGGAATTTTGAAACTACTCACTCACTCAGTGATTTTGGACCGACTCAATCCTGTTCAGGGATAAAAGAAGGTGGGGGTTGAGGGACTGGAACCTGTCCCGGCAGAAATAGGGGTACATTCAGGACAGGTCGCCAGTCTATCACAGGGCCAACACAAAGACACCTGAAACAACACCACAACACCACTGTCAGCTCATTTCCAAATTAATATATTTCAGTTGATAATTACGGATTTTCACCTCACCAGGTGGCAATCAGCAGTCCAATTTATTTATATTCAGTAAGCAGGACTGCAAAACACACAACACAGTTGACTATTTCCCATTACACCTATTTTCTCAGATTGTGTCCTCATCTTTTTCTTGATTGAGTATAAGAATTGTTCTGGCAAAACTGCTTAGCTGTCAACACAGTGTCAAACCTATCATTGGCATAACTGAACTGCTACCAGAAGCACACATTGTCTTAAAATAAAATAAAAAACTTGAGACTTATGTATGTATTTATGTGGTATTGTTGTATTTTTATTTTATTTTCTTAGAACATGTTTTTTTTTTTTTTTCGTTTTTGTTTTTTTAAATCTACAGCCACAGCGGCAGTCCAGTGGGTCTTCCCAAACAACACTTGCCTCCATCCCCTCACCACCACCTGAGTGGGCTCCCATCTTCAGCTCCCACTTTGCCTTTGTCCATAGCTAATCTATCTACCTCGCACTATTCCTCCTTACGGAGCCCCGCCCATCGCCATTCGGCCATGTTTGCAACCCCAGCCACACTGCCGCCACCACCAACCTTACCGACTAATAGTTTAGTGGTGCCTGGACACCCTGCTGGCACACCCTACCCAGGTAAAGCTGCACACTTTGCACTCTAGCTTCTCTGTAGGCACAATCTTTTAGTTAAATATGATACGTTTACAAGGAAGAACATTGGCTTTTTATTTTTGGCTTTGGTTTTTTTTCTTTGTTTTTATAACTGTTTTTGAGAAAACAGCACTAAAATATGTGCCTATTTTTATTGTCTCTTCTTACCTTATCAAAAGCGTATTCCTCAAACATACTTAACATGTTTGTAGTTATACAGTTTTTTGTTCAATTTACCATATAGTTATTGGACCATACTATTCAGTCTGTACACAACCAATAGAGTTTGAAAAAGTTTAAATACTATGGTAACCACTTAATATTTTACAGTGTATTTCATTCTTCAGTTGCATTAAACCCGACTGCACAGCTTTTCTGTATTCATGTTACAGTTGTAGCAATAACAAAAGGTTTACATTATAAAGACAAGTTCTTATGAACCATACAGCTGGCCTTCAGCCTAAAATGATTAAATTGGATATATGGAGCTGAAACAAACAATGTTCAATGGACTTCTCTGGTAAGTGCTTTTTATTACATTGTAACTTCAGAAATGATGTATGTGACCATTTAAAGTTGCCAAATCTATCTAGTTCTACTGTTTGTCTCTCCATCACCGAGTTTAAAGGATGGTTTTGTAGTTTACAAGGTCCCACTCATGTTCTCTGGTATTAATCAGAAGCACATTTTCCTTTTGGTTTGGCTTTTAATGAAAAGACTGCTTTCAGTATTCTCTCCAAATTCCATTTTAATCAGTTTTTCATTGAGCATTTGCATAGTCAGATCAAAATTTTGTCTGACTAATCCTTTATTTATACAGTAGTATATAATATTTTAAAGCTAATAATACACAGTAACAGTGGCAGACAGTGAGGCTTTCATTCTTGCCTGAGGTTAAGCACATTTCTTTAGGGCTATGGTTGATCAGTAGCAACATACACCTCAGAAAATCAGATGAGACATTTACTTGAGGGCCTTCATAGAAATATCTGCTCATGGGTCACACAGAATGAGGAGGAACTTTTAATTGTTTAAAAAACATTATTTTGGGTCACTGGTTGAGGACACCATAAATCAATGGACTGTTTTTTATAGAAGTATATAGTAAAAGTATATTTTAAGAATGTCTTAAGGGTCACTGAAAGATGACTTGGATGAAACTTTCTAACAACTGGACAGCCATCCCAACTGGAGACCCTTTTAGAGTGCTGTAAACTAAGCTGTGGTAAAGGAAATATGGCCCATATTAAACCATCTGAGATGTTTTATAATACCATATCTTTACTGGTGTCAATTTGATGCCATGCTCTAAAATGTTACCAAAAACAGACAAATTGTCTGCTGTTAAACAAATACTAATGTCTCCAGTGGTGACGGGTGTCTCCATTATACATAAAAAAAATATGCCAGTTATGTTTTGACTTTCTAATAGAGGGCAAGAGTGTGTGTGTGTTTTCTGCTGGGATGACTCTTGGTTCTCTCTTGTCTTTAGATACCAGCCTGTTGATATCATTCAACCAACCAATCATGTATTGCCAGCCTCATTCGGGGATTCTGATTGGCACATTGTCACAGGCAACTCTCTTACCACCACCAATGAGTCCCCACGTAGAAAACCCTCACAGCATGAGCTGGAGAAACAGAGAATGCCAGGTGACTATTTTTTCTTCTATCTTTGTTGTGAAGACTGACTGGGCGCTTGTGCCTTTTTTTTTCTTGTGTCCCCCTTCCCTCCCCTTTTTTTTTCTTTGTTTTTTTTTCTTTTCTTTTCTTTTCTTTTTTTTTTTTTTTTTTGGTTTTCCTCGCTCTCCTTTCTTACAGAGCATGACCTTCTGAGGCAGGAGCTGAACAACCGCTTCCTGGTTCAGAGTTCAGAGCGGGGCCGGGGGCCGCCTGCCTCGCCGCTGGCCCCTGTGTCACTCCTGAGGGCCGAGTTTCACCAACATCAGCACATGCACCAGCACCAACACACCCATCAGCACACCTTCACGCCCTTTCCCGCCAGTCTGCCCCCGGCCGCCATCCTCACCCCGCCCACCGCACCCCCCATGGTGCGTACCCAAGCCAGAAATGTGAGGATAAGTAAAAAAGAAATTAAATTTAAATTTAAAAAACGAAGATCCCATAACTTCCCACCAGCTCACCTGTCACCCCCTCCAATCTCCTCTTCAATCAATTCCTCCCTTTATCTTTTTCCTCATGTTTACCAGATAAATCCTGTAGATGTATAACCCCTTCCTTTAAAAAAAAATACTTTGTTTTTCCTCATACTGTTTTGCTAAAGCATCACATTTGCTCCACATCAGAAAGGAAATTGGCCCTCCTTATGTCACCTCCCTTTACACACACACACACACACACACACACACACAAGTATACCTTAATTTGTTCAGATACACACAAACCGCTGCTCATGTCAGTCATACTCAATTGAATACATACTGTATAGACTTAACAAGCACTTTAACGTTTTCACCTACCATAGTTTAATATACAAAAGCACATTTGTACCCATCATTCCTCAGAGAAACAATTTTCTGACTCAAAGCATGTCTGCCAACAGACTTATTACTATGCTTCATTTAAAATCGTTACCTTGCTCTCAACTTTTACTTTAATTTTACTGTTCAGTCTTTGCTCATGATTAAAGTGTAGAATTGCCTAAAAGCAGGTTTTCAATTAGTTTCATATGGATGCGTTTAAATGTTTGCTTTTGCTGGTTCATAAAGAACAACACAAGGCACCATCAAACAAATCAGTGTGTATGGATGCATTCCTGTAGATCGTATCATTCTGAGCAGGTTTGTTGCCAAATGCTTTTTGATACGTGTGTGCGCGCTCGTGCACAGTCCAGCACCAACTATTCTTCACAATTACCAATTCAAAGCTTTGCACTCGGTCAAATGACTTCATTGTAGATAAAGAGGAATGACATCACTATAAAACTGTTTTGATAATGTCCCTAATTGCTTCCGTGCCTTGACTGCCATCAAGTTTGAGAAATGTGGGGTCTGCGTGGGGAGGTGGGGTGGAGGGTGTGCCAACACTGGCAGCTCTCAGATTAGCACAGAGGGAAAAAGGTTATGACTATTCATTCATCATTATGAATGCACACCAATCTTTGACAGTCTTTTCAGATGGGTTCCCATTTGTAGCTTTTAGGCATTAGTTTAATAGATCTAATCCATCACGTCATGACCTCTGATTAAGAGCCTGTGGTCCCATTAAGGGCCCTTACTAAGATTATTCCCATCCTGTGCATTAGAAATCAAAGTGCTGGTATTTGTGGCAGTCTCAGATAAGTACAGAGTGCGTTTAGATGGTGCCTGAGCCAGCACACGTTATCTGGTCTGCTGTTCATTCCTGACATGGTTAGAATTATGTGCAATGCATGGTCTTTTCTTTGAACATAAAATAGATGATTTTCCTTGTTTCACTAATTCTGGCAATATTTCACCGCTTCTTTTAAATCTGCCCTCTAATTCCCCCCAGGTTTTTGTTGTGCTATTTCAGAAGAATTTGACACCAACATTAATATCATCTACTGTTGTTTATGCTGTTGTTACTTAACATATACCTACCCCCCCTTCTTCTCACTCTTTAGTATTCTGTTATTCTTCTTGTTGTTGATTCCTCAGTGTATTAGGAGTAATGATGATGTCGTTGTTGTTTTACTGCTTTTTATATGAAAAGGCTGAAGTAGTGTTTCCCTGCTGTGCTTCCTCTCCTGCTTTTATTTTCTCCTGCTCTCTAGATGCTCCATGTCATTTCAGCTATGTAACAGCCCTCGGCTAATGGCCGTAATTAATGAAATTATGAAGCTTTTATATTAGTTTATTGCTCTACGCCCTCAAGCAGCTGGCTTGCCAAATGGTAGCAGTGAATGGCAGCCTCCTTGCCCCTGTCATGTCTTTGTACAAGAAATATTTTAAATTGTTTTAAGATGAAATATAAAGCTTTAATTAGTCAAAGCTGTTTGCCATAAATTTGTGACGGCTACTATAAATAAAAAAGGCGAGACTTTGTGTTTTCCTTTTTGTCTTTTACAAGGCCATAAAGCATTCAGTCGTTTTTCCTGTGTCAGACAATAAACAGGCCGCACCTTCAGAAATGCAGTGGAGCTGTTTAATGAGCTCAGAAGATGGCTTAGCTTTTCTTCTCAATAGGCCGTCTGTCTTTGATATGGGCCCATTATCTCCCACAGACAGGGCCGCCAACACCACCGCTGCCATTTTGTGTACAGACGCACGCGAAAGGCCCTGCGACACCAGAGGGCCCCTGACTCACACAGGCGTAGTTCCACCTCTAGCTCAGCCAAACCGGCACCCACTTCCCTCTCAACCACCCGTGTCGCATCATGCGTGCTCAAAGAAAAACTGATTCATAGTGGTTTATTTTCTCATTTTATGCAAACCCAAAACATCTGCGTCTACCAAAAGAGCTTTGCAAAAACACTTGCAAAAAGTACCTGCAAATTGTTTGTGTATTTTTGGAAAAGGAACAAGTTACTGTTGCTTGTAATTAGCAATTTTCCAAATAGAGGACCAGTGTTGGCTTGCAAATAGACATACAAGGTCCTCATTCACGTGCGGGGGCAACTTTTCCTTTCTGTCCTTCCCTGCTCTCCTGCTCAGCTTACTGACTACTTTCACATGTGTTCAGGGCATGATTGAGGTTTTTTTCTTCTTCTTCTTCTTTTTTTTTTTCAATTTACCACAGTTTTTATTATGACAAATTCCAGCTGAAATTATCCTAATAGGCATAAGCCCCACCGCAGGAAAGATCTCTTCACATCGTGTCACAGTGTGAAGGTTGTCAGTTTCATGCTGATCTGTCCTAAATTAGCTCCTAACCGTTGCAAATGCCTCATTTCAGATTCAGTCAAATGAGAATCACACTGCTCATTTTTTATGTGCACAGTTTCATGCACAGACCTGATTTCACTTTGGGTCTGCATTTCTGACACTGAAAAAAGCTGTATACCTCCATTTTGTCTTTTACTGGCTGCTTTTTCTTTATAGTAGTAGTTCAAATTTTCCAGTAAATGGAATCACCCAATCTGGATTTAAAATGAATCATTCAAATTGGTTTCCACGCCCAGTGTCTGTATACTTGATTGAAAAATAATTAATTCAGTCATGACCAGTCTGCTGAAGTGGTTTAATAGTTGTGATTTAACAACCTATCTGACCATGTTTACATATATATAAATATATGTACATAAAATCCATGGCCGATGCTAGCTAGCTGCTTTTTCCCTGGGGCTAATGATTCTGGACGTAAACTTGCTTGGTAACAGATGAAAATGTGTTTTCCTTTTTATGTTAATAACACTGTTAAAAGCGTCTACACAAAGGGTTTTTGTTTCCTAATTCTTTCCTCTCCTTTCTCCACCAGTTCGACAAATACACCCCCAAACTGGACAATCCATTCATCAGACATTCAAATGTGAGTTTTCTTTTGTTATTCTTATGCAAATCTGTTCTTTGCATTTGGCAAATCAAATATTTGACATATTTGAATGTTGCTGTGAGAGCATTTCTTGTGGCTGTGACTTTGTCCGTTCACATGCTTGAGTCCTGTTTGTGTCTCTGTATGATTTTCTTTTCTTTGTCCCCTTCGTCCTCTGTTGTCCCCAGTTCTTCCCCTCCTATCCCCCAACCATGCCAGGCATGCCCCCGCTGCTCCCACACTCAGGACCCTTCAGCTCGCTGCAAGGAGCCTTTCAGCCCAAGGTCAGACCCACCTCCCCACCTTCATCCTACAAGCTGCAACAGGCACAGAATATAAGGACGCATGTGCAAGAAAAAGACAAATTAAAATAAGGAACAAAATGCTAGTTGACGGGTTTTCATGTATTCTTTTTGTTGTTGTTGTTTGTTTCTCAAACAATAGCATGCTATTGACTAAAATCTCTAATTAAAATTATTTTTTGAAGTTAAATATGCCAGTGAGAAATGGCACAGAAATAATATTGCGAACTGTGTAGATAAAAGAAAATAAAACATTACTTTGTTTCGTGTAATCTAAACTATCATTAGCAAAAAACATGCCAAATGTCTCATCAAAACCTAAGCTTGAAAGCTATGTCCACACAATAAATAATAATATCCTTGACCATAGTACATTTGCTTTTAATTTTTTTTTTCTTTCCCACTAAAGCCTCTATAATATTACGCCATACCTTACTGGACCTGAACCAGGATCAGGGCTGCATGCTGAAAAGGGAGATTATGCAGGGGATGTGCACGATAGGAGAGTGTAAGTCTGTCTGGCAGATGCTCAAAGGCTGTGACCTGCAGTAAGATGCCAATCAAAGCTGGCCTAAATCCGCTGGCCCTATTCCCAGTGGGCTCAGTCACGGTGGGACCCTTCTGTCGAAGGTCACTCCAGATGGTTCAAGGAAGGCTCTTATGCAGCAAAAAGCCCCTGCTAAGTATCCTTGGAGATGGGGTGGAGGTTTTATCTACATTATGCTGCAATATATTAGCAGCTTTTAAAAATTAGTCCATTTTAGTGTTACTGAGGAAGGATCAGATTTGAAATCTACGCTGAAGGATTTTGCAGTGGTTTTAGATAAAAACTGACATGTCTCGTTCCAAAGTCAGCCATAAAATTTACAGCAGTTTGTCTGAACGGATGTTTGCTGAACCTGATGGCGAAAACGACAGCTACATTTGTTTGAACTGCATTCATTATGAAAGAGGGTATGTTGAAAGTTGAAAATGCATTTAAATGTTCTATAGAAAAGAACAAGTAGAAGGTGAAGGACCCAAAGCACTTACAGGCAGGAGACACAGATGAAAGGCAAACATAAACTTAATAGCTATGCAAAGAAAACATGAAAGCGCAGTAGAAATAGGAAAATCAAAAAGATCTGAAGGCCACAAAAAAAATAATAAAGCAAAGGCATAGAGACAGACACAATGAAGAGATACCAGGAGGAAAGACAATCATCTGATAGTGACTGAAGGAAACCAGACAGTATATAGACTGAGGGAACTAATGAGAAATGAACAACAGCTGAGTGGCAGACCACAAACAAAGGCCAGGTGTGAGACAAGAGCTGAAGAAACCAAGGTAGACAGCCTCTACAAAATAAAACAAAAAACATACTACAATAATCTAAAACACATAGAGAACAAGAAGTAAAAATAAGATTAACTCGAAGCACAACAAGAAAGAACAGAGTGGTATATTGTGAGGCAAGTTCATCAAAGCAAGGCTTCTTTCCCTTAGCCTGGCTTGAGAAAGCTTAAAACTCTAAGAAGAAACTATGAGTTCAGTGTTTCCGACGTTGGTTTGCTAACTCAGACTTTCTGCTTTGGTCTCTGTGCATGTTCACATAAAAAAGGGGCGCCCCATGCATCATTTTTATGCTTTTTCTGCACAAAATACACACCGGTTCAACAAATAAATTAACAAGGAAAAAGAAATCCACTTGCCTCAAGACTTCCATCATAAAGGTCAGCAGCTTGTAGCCCATTAATGGAAAGTGAAAAAAGTAATAGATTTCAACAGAAACAGACACTAATGCCACAATTAGGACAAGAGAGGAATGTTCCTTATTTGTTAATGAAAACTGTTCAAGAAATTAGACTTGACTACCTTTTGCTGTTTTGGTCAGGGCAGAAAGAGCTGAAACTTTGAACTCCACGGTCGAGAGGTTTATTATCTATGACGCTGTCCCGCTTCATTGATCAAATAAAATGTTATTTATTAAATATACTTTGATGTACAGAGGTACTAATGAATTAGGTCAAATAAATTAACCTTTTTTGGGGATCTTTCATCAAATTCAGACAAAATGTGAAAAAAGCATGCAGCTTTTTCTATGTCATCTACTTCATATTATTCCGATGTTGTCATGTAGGACAGTCTGCAAGTATTTTTTTTGTTGTTGTTGTTCTGTTTTTTGTTTTTAATCATTTACTGGAGTCTATCTGCAGCTTTTTAGTTGCGCACAGCAGGAAATATGATGCATATTTTTCAGCTATTTTGTGTGCTGAAAATGGTGCAAAGTATCTTTAAAAGGTTCTGGTCAAATGGAAGGATTTTTACTTAAGATTAGAATAGCTCAGCTTATATATTTAATAACTTATATCTAACTATATATTTTTAACCTAGTAGGATCATTTCAGCTGGAACTTAGCGCACTGACTGATTTTGGGTGACGGCAGAACTTTTTAATTTCATATTTTTTGACAATCTGACATTCAGTTTAGCTCTTGCAACATGGAGCAGAACTGTAACTTCAGGCTCATAACCTGCCTCTGTTACCGCGGTGATCTATCCATGGACAAAGAGGTCCTCCTTCATGATACCAAAAACCTTCAGCTCAACGTAACTGGCTAAGCTGAAAGTTATGCTTTTTAGTGTACCTGTCAAAAGTAAAACAAAATGATCATAAATCAAAGGTCTGACATAACCATACCTGAGATATTACCATAAGTTAAACCAAATCAAAGACCAAAGACTGTAAATCATTCTAAAGGACACTTTCTTTACATGATATTCAGTTTCTTTCATGCTTCGCAGAAATGTTTACTTACTTTAGGTCTGTTTTTTCACCATGCTTCTTATTCCTGTGTTTCCATCAGGCTTCCAATCCCATCGATGTAGCAGCACGTCCTGGAGCAGTCCCTCACACGCTCCTACAGAAGGATCCACGGGTAAGCATCAGCCTGACAGCAACTCAGCTCGTCTCCTCCATCTCTGTTCCTTCAGATTAGAGCCACGAACAGCTGTCAGACATACGTATACCTGTCAGAAAAAGTCAATAAGAGTGTTAGCATTCATACTTTCTCTTTAGACACCTCTTTGAACACGTGTGTATTTAAACGCTAGGACATGTGTTTTTACTCTTTGACTTCTTGTCCATGTTGTTGATGTTAATGATTATCTGTTATCCATTTAGATGAGTGATCCATTCAGGACATCTGTGAGGGTGAGTAGATGTCTGATTGATTTTTGTAAAGTGCTTTGTCTCTCTGGCCAGGCCACAAAGTTCAAAACCTCAAATTGCTCAACAATTCACAATCAAGCACATGCATTAAGGTTAGCTTTAAAGTCTGCACTGGGTTAAAGTCATAAATTTTATTAATCTGTTGCATTGTTGAAGGTTCTTTTAACTTCCCACTTTGTTGTTTGGCCAGAAAATCTCAACGCCAGAATCCAGTTTTAGCTCCCCGTATCAAAGCCAGCAGGCTAACCCGAGTTTCTCTCTAAACTCTAGAAACCTGGCAAGTGGTGTGCAGTACATGTCCAGATTGCATGGCAGATCTACCACCACCAGCAGAAAATGAAGGTGCGTGAGATGGATAATTTTGTCCTTCAGAAATCTTGTTGTGTAAAATTAGACGCATTCTGTTGATTATGGAATAATAACCGAAAGAATAACAAGTACACAATAGGTCTGATCATGTAGTTGGAACATAAACGGCCTAATTATCTGCAATCATGCCTCTGGTTTCAAAAAACCCATTAGGGAACAAAAAGGCAGATAATATAAAAACAGAAGGATGTAAAACAATTTTACTTCTTCCCCTGATGGTGTGTTTCTTAAAGTAACACATTCAAAGAATCAAGTAAGAAGGTTCCATTTTGTAAACAAATGTTAAAGCTAAAAGCATTTTTTTCATCCACCAGCTAAGAAGAGGGTCATTAACCAAAGATTCAAGTCCCTGTTCTAAATTAATAGTTAAGTAGCTACACTTGTGAAAATGCAATATGTGTCCATAAGACTGAAGCTTTCTGTGTGGAAACACTTCTCTTCCTCTAAGGAGATGGTGTGTCCTTTCTATGGAGATCCTCTCCTAATGCCACTGGCCTGGTGGTGTCAGTCCTTCTTGGGTTCTGAACCCCATCATCAAGGATTTAGTGTTCCTAATCAGCTTACATACATGTCACAACACAGCCAGCCAGAATTGCAGACATGTAGCCATTGTTGATGCCTCTGTACTCTGATCACTCTCTCTCTCTCTCTCTCTCTTTGTTGAGAACAAATGCCACTCATTGTGTTGCTGGAAATGTTTGATGCTGTTGTGTACTAGCCTCATTTTTTTTGTATTCCTGTTCTTTTTTATGCTTTTTTTTCCCCCAACTACAGCAAATGCAGCTCGACCCCCACAAACTAGACATGAACGGGAAGCTGGACCTGTTCAGTCGACCCCCAGCTCCAGGAGTCTTCCCGGGGTTCCCGTATCCCCACGATCTGGCACGACCCCTCTTCCCTTCCACAGGTCAGCCACGGTGTCTCGGTACCCAATCGTCATCGTCCAAAAAGTCCATTCCTTTCAAACGATTAAAAGATCTCACTACTAAAGCCTTTAATGTCATGTTTTCCTTTATGCAAGGCGCATTTCTAAACTCATCTAAAAACACTAAGGAAATGGTGTCAGTCCCCCCCCCACACACACACACGCACACACACGCACACATATAGTGTTCACTTAATTATAGTGCTTTTGCAGCAAATGTTTTGCCAGTAGAGGAAGTCAGATTTGCCGATGAATATGCATGACTCTCAGTTAGGTAATTGACTGATTTGCCCTGCGTTGGAGGGCAACAGAAAGGAGAGCGGCCTTTGACTGGTAATTATGCAGTGGTTTGTCAGAGGCATTCGTGTAATTGGCTCTTTCATTAACAATTCATGGGATATGGGTGATAGTAACAGCGTTTTGTAAAGGAAGCCGTTTAGTTGCACATTGAAAAACTGGCCTCGCTAGCTGCTATAGATTCAAACAGAAAGATGCAACTGCTGCAGTAAAAGGAAAAAATGAATGGCATATCCATGATTACTCAGCCTTTTCTTAACTCTTCTAGTTTTCAAGTTATTCAAAACATTTGTTATCATATCAGCATATATTTGTCAGTATTTACTCACTTTTACATTTTGTTACTTATAAATACGGGAGGTTTTAAGGAGGAGTCACTTTGGTTTGTCTTTATATAATTCCTCTGTGAATTAATTATTATTTGGTTGATTAATAATGCTAATCTTCTCTGTTCCCAGGCTCTGGACACCCTGCTCCCTCACCTTTTGGCCCTGCCCCTCATCCCAGCGGCTTCCTGCCTCCTAGCCATTTGGCAGGTAAGTGTAAGTAACAATATGTTTACTTCTTTTGTTGTCCATTTACTTTTTCATTCTCTTTGTGTATTCCCCACTCACTCTCTTGTCTTTCGAATTCAGTAAAAGCAGCACGGATACAGTTTGAATCATAGATGTTTCTAGTTTTAAGCTCAGGTTCATTTCAAGGTTAATATAGATTCCAGCTGACCACAACCAGCTGCAGCACTCAAGTAAACTTGTGGTTTAAAGTACTGGAGTGTGTAGTTATTCTACAATCAGTCAAAATGAGTCATAGTACGGCATAAAATAACTCTGTCTGTTATTTTGTTTTTTTAATGTCACTTCCAGACCAAGATGTCACCCTTCATTTCTTTAAACTAGCTGTATGCACTGCAGCATCACACATGGCACTATTTTCTATGAGCCTGTAAAGTCTGTATTTCATATTAGTTCACCATTTTCGATTGATTTATTTTTCATTCATTTTTAATGTTTTTTTTGGGGGGAGGGGGTTGTTGTTTTGTTTTGTTTCTAGTTGATGAATTGTTTGGGTGCAAAGTGAGCTAATTTCATACAATGAACCAAAGAGTTCATACAGTTTCTGCTTATATAAGAAGTGAAGAAAGATTTTGTCCAAATAAGTTCTCATTTAGGGATTTTATTTGTCAGGCAGAGGAGATTTCTTAATTGTTTTTTTCCCCCTCTGAAATGCGTTAACAAACCGGAAAGTTTAAACAAAAGAACAGAAAATCCTCTAGCACTAATCTTTTAATAAGTTCTGCATTTCCTCATGGAATATTAATTTAAAATCAGCTGATGAATGTTGTCCGTGCTTTGTATTATTCCTGTAAGTCTGGAGCCTGTAGTCTGCTTTAGTAAAGTCCATCCTTCACTAAATTTCCAATTCAGTCAGCCTCATTTAAACAGCCCATAATTTCCCTTTCCTGCACCAGTCAATTTTCAGCTCTGCTCCACAAACTCAAAACTCATTTCTTGTTAGATTTGTTCCAGTTGCCCCTGCAGGGCCAAGCTCAGCTAGTTAGTGGCATAGAATCCAGCGTCCTGGTTACTGCAGGATTACCAGAGAGAGAGCTAGGATGGCAGCGCTAAAAGGAAAAATAAAATAAAAAAACTCGCTTGTAAGAGAAAAGCTGAGTGAAACGGGTTGGTGTTGGGGTGAGTACTGCTAACCAGCTCCCCCCATTTGCTAATCCCTGTTTGGCATTTTGCAGATCCTTTCAGTCGCTCCAGTTCCTTTGGCGGCCTCGGCAACCTTTCAAGCAGTGCCTTCGGAGGATTAGGCAACCCTTCGCTTGGTAAGCGCTGGCCCCCCCCTCTCCTCCTCCACTGGCCCCCCCTTTCAATCTGGCCCCTTGTGGCCAGTAACAGCACAGAGCAGGGCAGCGTTAGACCACAGGGAGAGTGAGGAAGGGAAGGAAAAAAAAGACGCTTAGCTCTAGTTTATATGTCAAACCAGCACTCGTCCAGGGAGGCCAAACAAAGCAGTACAACACACACCACAGTAAACCTCCTCCCTGCCTCCACTTCATCCACCACTGATGTTTCCAACAGCCTGGCTTTAATCTGACTGTGCTGCTGCCAACAGGCACTCTTAGGTCTGCTGTTTGGTGGCAGTTCATCTATTAATTATTTGACAAGCCCCTTCTGCATCTCCATGGAGGGTTTTCTGTTTCCCTCCTACATCCTCCTCTCTATGCCTTACTCTCTTTTTTTTTCCATTCCTCCTATTTTTGTGTGCCAAATCAGTCACCCTGTTGTGAAAATGGATGTGATTGGAATAGACATGCTGTGGAATGCTGAGGTCTCCCTTGGCTTTTCACAGCTCTCAAGTCCAGAGGGCAAGTTAGTCTCCCCTGTTCATCCGGTGCAGAAAATAGAGGGGGGAGAAGCCCTTCAGTGTAAAAGCAAACGAGTAGGGGGGGTTTTCTGTGTTGGGGGGGAGCCATTAACCTCTAACTCTTTCAAACAGCTTCTGTGTGAGAACCTCCAGAGACAAAGACAAAAGCAGCTTTTGTTTTCAAGTCTTTCTCTTCTTATGTGTCCTCAAGAAGGTTTTGTGCCCAATTAACTCAGAGTGGGTCCCATGCCTGTCTGCTTCTTTCTTTCAGGGTCCAGTAGTGTGTTTGGCTCCAAGGAGGGTCCAGGAGGACTGCCCACATTTGGCAGCCCGCACCACGACACCTGGAATAGGCTTCGACGCACACCGCCATCTTTTCCCACCCCGCCACA
The DNA here is from genome assembly GCF_001649575.2 of Kryptolebias marmoratus. Taxonomy (NCBI): domain Eukaryota; kingdom Metazoa; phylum Chordata; class Actinopteri; order Cyprinodontiformes; family Rivulidae; genus Kryptolebias; species Kryptolebias marmoratus. Next base: position 9,837,556 of record NC_051430.1, on the reverse strand, counting down.
GTGGCCCAAAACAGCAGACACTGAGAGAAGCAGCTCCGCCAACAGCCACGACAGAGAACGAGACAGAGAGCGGGAGAGAGAGAGGGAGCGAGAGAAACGAGACTCGTCCATCGGTAAAGACGAGAAGGATAAGGACAGGTGAGTCGAGGCTAAATAACTTTTTTGTCTTTCCGACTTTTTAAATGATTGCAATTTTATTTTATATTTTAGTACAACCATGTGAAGCATAGTAAAATCACAAATTTGTGCACGTTCTACGCATTGTTGCCATTTAACAGTTCTAAATTTGACCAAATTGTATAAAAGCTCTGCGTTCCTCTGGGGAGGGTAACAAAATTGATAATGCAAAATAATTAAAGAAAATAAGTGCTTAATCTTGTCATACTATTAAAGGCACAAATGCATTAACACAACTATTAAGGTGAAACCACTAAAATGCTAGCTTTAGCATAATTGCTGGATGAACTTATATTTGGACAAAACAAAAGCGCTCAAGTCATTCAAATCACAGTAAAAGTAATTAAAAAACATGACCCTTACAAGGTTAGACATTTTGTTTTTCATGGAAACTGATATGACGTTATCTCATATGATACAGGTTTTTTTCACTGCTGACATTTTGACCTGCAAACATAAGGAAAGCACAGGTGCACTTCTGCAGCTGAGCATGCAGCTTGTTCTGTAAAAATCTTTACAAACAGAACCTCCTCTAAATAGAATGCAGCTGTCATTTTTTACGCCTGTGTTTTCCACATCCCGTCAAGTTAAAATGTCTGTCGTGAAATTGGCCTGTTGACAAAGAAGCTGACACAAATCAAAAAAGCAGATTTCAGAAAAGCTATTGATAGAAATGCCATTTGAACAATCTCTGTGAATATATTCCAGAAGATTCTAGGGGCCACTGTCAAATCTAAAAATACTACCTGTAACAGCAAATAAGAGCAGGGTAACCTTTTATTTTCTTTTTAGAAAAGTGGGCATATTTTTGTGCTAAGATTACACTGTATAAATATTTGCAAATCAAAGCCCATTAAATTAACAAAAATGTTACGTCATTACAGGGATTCTGTGGATCGCAACCGTCACTCCAACCGTTCTTCTCCAGCATCAGCGCCGGTCAGCTACCAAATCAGCAGCCTCATTCGATCAAACAGCCAGAACTCTAATGATTCAGGTCGGCATCACAGCGGCAGCGTAGACCGGGTTCGGGAGGCAGAGAAGGAGTTATTGGAGCGCCAAAGAGAGTCTTCCATGCAAGCTGACGTGAAGGTGAAGGAGAGCCGTTCACCAGGCAAGGAGATGCTTGAGAGGCGACCCACAGAGGACTCCATCAAACCTGCTCAGCGTTCTCCTTCTCCCTACTCTAAGGCATTGATCAACGAGCAGGGCATGAAGATGGCTGGTGGGCTTTCATCTACTCTCAAGGACAGTGAGAGGAAAGACTCGGCACCTACAGAGTTCCTCCACAAAGTGAAAAATGACATGAAAATTAAGGAGGAAAGGAAGGAGGAGCAAGAAGTCATGGTGGTAAGTTCAGAGCCAGCTCCCCAACCACCACCCCATGCTCTTCCTGCTTCTCTCAGCCAACCAGGAAATCCCCACCACAACCATCCACCTTTGTCCCAGCAGCCTCCTTTTCCATCACCTCGTAGTAGTGATATCCCTGCACCTGGCCTGCATGGTGTCCCTATGACACACTCTCTTCCACTTTCCATGAGTGCCATGCCCCAAATGGGAAGTCTAAATGTGCTAGACAGAGCTCGTATGGCTCCCTTTATGGGAGTGAGCCCACTGGCAGGAAGAGAGCGCTTGCCACACTCAGCTTTCCCTTGGGACCCGCTCAGAGAGGCCTACCGCAGCCTGGACCTGCAGCGGCGCATGGACTTCCAGCTTAGGGCCGAGCAAGGACATCGCTTCCCCAGTGTATACGATCAGGAGCGAGCTTACCGTGAAAGGGAGGCTCACGACTACTCTCACCATGAGCACCTCTTGGAGGTACGCAGAGAGCATGAGAGGATGCGACAACAGGCAGAGGAACGGGAACGCCTTCACCTGAGGGAGGAACTAGACAGAGCACGCCTCCATCAGCTGCACCAGTCCCCAATGGAGGGCCATTTACCCCACATGCCCCCCTTTATGCCCCACCTAGGAGGTATGCCCTATCCAAGACTTAGCCCCTCCACAGGACACAATGGCCCTCTGAACAGAACACCCCCTACTGCCGCACTAAGTGCGCCCCCGCCCCTTGTGCCAGCCGGCAGTGCTAGGCCAGCCTCACCCAGGAGGACTACTCCCCTCACCACAACCCAAGACCCAAGGGACTACTCCCCATCTCGCAACCCCAAAGAAGTAGAGGCTCGGTAGCTTCTTGGCACAGTGCACAAAGTCTTAGAAGGCGCACTCACACACCCCATTCCTCCTGTCTGGAATCTTGTGAACAAAATGCACTGCTCCTCACCAGAGAAGAGCAAAACCTCCCAAGAGAAAGGGTAAGATTGTACAAAGTAAAGGTGTGTAAGGCTGATGAAGCACATGCCATGACTTTATTTTACTGAATAAATGTCGGAAAAGAGAACACAAATATGTGTATGTTTATTTCCGACTTAAATATTTGATAATTATTAATATATTAATCCAATACTTTTTCTGCTCTGTGCCGACAAGAAAAGTCCTAAAATGAGTTTGTACATTTCCTATCCTTGTTCCATGTATAGATATCATTTTTATGAATTTTATGTATTTTGTGCATTAGTCCTGCCTTTTACAATATTTATCCCAGCTGATTGTGAGACATATCCCTTATGATGATGTAAAAACTTGACTTTGAATTCAACTGTCAGTAATTAAACCTCATGGTACCAAGATATCCTCAATGATGACAATGTACAGTGCTACATTACCAACTTGTTTTGTTCATTTGTTTTGCCTTTGAGATATGCAGATAAATATATATATATATATATATATATACATATATATATATTATGAAATCTTTGTTCAATCTGTAAAGAAAACTGATGTAAATAACATGTTAATATTCTTTGCTGCAAGATTGCATTGTAAATTTATTAGTCTTTTTAACCATTTCTAGAAAAACAAAATTAAATGAGATGTGGAAATGCCTGATGAAAAATCATTGTAACAAACCGGCCAAAAGATGGAAGTATGAAGGGTGTTGTAAGAAGGCCTAAATGGATCATCTGCAATCTATGCAAAGCAGTACACAGCACCCTAATGAAGAAATCTGCTGGAAGAAGCTGACAATACTGGTGAAATTGAGAGAAGCTTGGATTAGCACATGTTTATATGTACCAATGAAATAATGATGGGATTATTAAGACTTCCAAGTCACAAACTGGACCAGCCTCAGACAGAAAAGGACACTTTTTAGTGGACAGCAAAATGACTTTCTCTGTCAACCTTGTGGTGTTGTGCAGTTGTTTTTCTTAGACTCTTGTATACAAAACAAGTAGAGTTTTAGGCGTGAAAAAAAAAGATGATGAGCATCCATGGTTTAAAATGTATGGAATAAAGTTTGGACCTATTGTCAGTTTTTTTCCCCCCTGCCTATTTTTCATCCTGCTTAAAACAAGTAGTAAATCTGTATGTGCCAAACCTACTGAGTGGTATATTTATATGAAATTGATAGCTTTGCCAATAGTGCTTGTATTCAGAGTATTTTCTCATTTTATAACAAGTTATTATGCTGAAATCATAAAGGCAACTGACTTGGCTGACCGAGTAGCCTAAGCCATCAGATCATTTGATCATAATCTGTCATACACGGGCTGCAGAGCTCTTCAGAGGGGATCGATGAGATCGGGCCAAGGCAATACAGGGAGGGACTAATAGAACATTGATTTTGTATGAAAGCAGGTTTTGAGTGTTTGTGTTGCAGGTAACCGGTATTGACTGGCAGCCCAGCGGCATATTGACCTGCGGTCTGGACTTATTAGGAGGAGCAATGCCTGGGAGGAAAGCTATTGGGTGGTGAAGAGGAGGCTCCTCTCTTTTCTCCTACACCTCTCCTCGTGCACACCACTCATCTGCTTTTCTAATAAGGCCGGAAGGCGCTCTGGAGTGGGCCGCAGAGGGAGTCCTGAGGTGCCCCATCCTGTTATTGACAAGACCTCGGCTGTGCTTGCCGCCTGCCCAGAGACAGCCAATTCATCCTGATAACGCCCCAACTACTCATCTCACTGCTCTGTGCTGTGAGGCTCACAATCCGGTCCCTTGGTAGCAGCCCATAATGACAGCGTGGATCAAACCATGGCCAGGTCATTAGGAGATGTTATTGAAAATCAATGGCGCTCCTGTGTCTCACACACTCCAGCAGGGTTTTTAAAATGGCTCCTTGAAAAGACTGTTTGCCAGAATGCAGCTGGCATATTGGGAAGACTTAAATCACTATCACTTTCAATTTAGGCTCCTGGTAATTGAACCACATATTCCTCGTGTGGGTAGCATCTGTCAGTGGCCGACCTCACTTTACCACTGTGCGCTTTTACTCCCAATAATATAGGGAAGAACAGGTACTTAACCTCTATACTTGTTACTGTGTAAAGATTTCTTTTTCCCCTGTAACTATTATTTACCAGGCAGAGCTTTGGTATAGGGAAAAACATACATCTTAAATTTCCCCTGCACTCAATCATTCTGTCCTGTGCTCTATCTATTTTACTGCCGAGTGTGAAAGGGCCCTCCGGAGATGAAAAGCTCCATCAATTTCACTCATCGTCTGGCAAGGTCAGTTTATTTCAGCACACAGTCTATTATCAGATGGGAATCAATTGACACATTGCCTAGCATATCAAACCAAAGGTGGATTATCAGAGTGTTTGCAATTGTCAGCTCCTTTTCAGATTTATTCCTCGTGTATTGAGGCTTTTTTTACGTCTTTTGGAAAGCTTTTATGATTTTTTTTTTTAATACTGTTCACAATGAGCTGTTTGATGTAACGTTGTTACCATGACAGCATTTCTTTAAAAACAGACCTGATTTTTATTCTTTTTTTTTTTACTTGCTGCACATTTTTCCTATATAATCCCAATTAATAGGATACGGTGGTATTTGAGGTAAGACATTGTTTAATTGTTCCACTAATCCTCTTCATTTATCTGAGAGAAACCACAATGCTGAGGGTTTGGGATTGAATTTTCATGCTCTCAAATACACCCAAAAAGCACTTGGCACAGAACTCACCCCTGATTCAGTGAACAGTGGAACAGGCCAATGGGACTTTTTTTAGAGCACTAATAACACAGTGCCAAGCTAATAGGATGGGCAAGAAATGAATGGTTCAGTCCAAGCTTCTTTTCTCTTTCAGTCCCTCTTTCCCCCACTGATAAAACATGTATAAAAGCGTTTCTGAGCCGCTAAGTTGTGGCTCCCCTGACTTCGACAGCTAATGCATTAGTTCTTATTTGAAGGCTGTTTTGAAATGGAAATTGGTAATGAGATGGGAGGCCCTTGCCATGATCACATTTGGATTGCTGGGGTCTTTGCTGGGCCTGGTGATTTGGGAGGCCGTGGCTCTGCTCAAAGTTCAAGCTTATCTCTCTGCGGGGGTTAGCAAACCCTGACGAGAGCCATTCTGAACCTCTAAACTATATCTGAACAGAGTGAATTTAGTGAGAGAGCACCAAGTCAAGGGCTTTGGCAGTGGATCTCTGTCACAGCTCTCTTTGTAGAGTGCATGTTGTTTTGACCGCCTAAAAAGGCCAGCAGCACACATCCTTCATGTTGCCATCTTTTTTTAGCCCTCGATGTCAACAGAGCAGCAGCTGACAGAGACCAGGCCAGTCACTGGTTAAGGAGCTGACTTGGAAACAGCTAAATGGTGTGAATTCCAGACCTTGATGACAAAGTGCTGTCTAATGTCTTTGCACCTCTGGACCTATGACAAATATTCCAGCTGCCTCACACCACCATCAGTACTGCTGTGTAGAGCTAGTAGCTAAGCAGAAGGAATATGCTGTAAATGACTCACAGAAGTATTTTTGATAGCAAGTGTGAAGGGGGGGGGAGGGGAGGGGGGATAAAGAAGGAAAGTGAGAAGGTCCAGAGCAGCCACCAGCCAAAATAGGTTTTCCACTTTGATTCAATTTTGAGGATTTTTCCAGGCTTTGGTGGAACTTGCGATCTCCCACACTGGTCATATTATGAACACAAGCCATAAAAAATGAATAACATTTATGCAGCTGGGTGCATCTGGCAGAGATAGCCCTCTCATTCAGGGGCCCACAGGATGGCACTGTACCACCACACCACCCTTTCTGTTCCATTTATGAACAGCAGACAAGAGAAGACTTAGGGGAAGGGGAGGGGCGGTGTAACGTGAGGCTCTCAAATGCTTTATATGAGGTTTTTTGTTGTTTTTTTTTTTTTTTAAAGAAAAAGATTTCAAGGCAAATGTAAGCCATACGCAGCTTGTCCAATTTGGCACCGCCACCACTCATGATTAGCCAAAGAGACGTTAATCAAAAGTGGCTCAGCATTTGAAGGGGCGGTGAGATCCACTGCCAGCTGGTGACAACATGGCTTGTGTGCACGGGCCAAGAGTGAAGTTTATTTGAATATGGATCATGCTGTGACCGTTTTTCTCCAGAGCTCACTCAGCGGAGCATTCCTGGCTCATCGCTGGGATCGCCTCGGAGCCGTTGGCACCTGGGAGTACGGAAGTTTTTCCAAACCACAGAATGAGAATTACGATCTCGTCCATCCCCTTTGGTGGCGTGGGCATGCTCACAAGTTTTGATTCGGTTTGACACTGGCAAAGATGCATACCTAGTTCCTGGCATCCATGTTGAAACATTTCCTTTCCAATTTGAAATTATGAAATTTACAACGAATGTGAGCAACACATTTAAAAATAAAGCATGCTGTCTTTCCATATGAAACTATGTGAGACTACCTCTGAAAATATGGTGCTTAAGTTGCCCAACAATGTTGTTTTTAATGACTTGTGAACTAATAATAGTTCAATAATTTAAAAATCACATAAACCCTTTATTTGACTGGAAATCAAAGGGCGTTTTTCCCCATCATTATATTGCATTTGTTGCCAGGAAAGTGCTTTGGAAAAGTTCAAACTGTGGTGTTTTCAGCACTCAGATTTAGGATTATTATATGAACATGATTTCATCTCATGCTCTTCATTCCTGTAGTACTTTACTCACATGTTCTGATTAATAGCAACATTTTAATTCCAGTTTTTCCTTTCAAAAAGAGTGACGGTTCATGGTAAAAAAAAAATGGCGGCAGGCATTGTGCTTTAATGGTGATGTTGATATACCTAGCAGAAGAAAAGCCCGGACAACTTCACATGAAGTGTTCTGTGTGGTTTCTTCTGCTGGAGCAAAAAATAAATAAATAAATAAAATAAATTCTCTTCTGTTCAGCCATTAAGCTTTTATAACTGTGTAACTTCCACATGCTTGAAAAAAATACTATAACAAATTAAGACAATGGAAAAAAATAAAAACCTGTATTTTCAGGATTTTATTTCTGTTTATTACTTTTATTAGCATTTGGCGTATGTGGTGTCTGTTAGTTCTTCCTTTTATCAAAAGAAGCTCCTTGGTGCTGCAGACAGTGGCCGCTAGTTACTCTGCATTTAAGTCATCAATAACTTATAGGTTTCATTAAAAAAATAGAAAAGGAAGCTTTAATAAAGTCAGAAATGGCAGAGGGATCATATTCCTAATGAGATTGGCTACGAGAGAGCTTCCCAGCGTTCATGCCCAGAGTTTGCCCCCTCCTTCTGTGCTTCTTTGGAAATTTGTCTGGCAGCAAACATGCTTTGAAAGGCTCTTATCTCCTATCTAGGCAGGAGTTCCATACAGCGTGATACGAAGCCATATCTTATCTCGCTGTGTTCGTTAATGTCACAGCTTGTTCAAGGGGCTTGTTCTTCCACTTGCAATGGGGCTTGCAGAGCGGATTGTTTGCAGATTAGTCAGCGCAGGCCTCCGGAGGCCTTGGAGCGAGTGCAAAACGCTCGGCTTGTCTTGCAGATGTTGTTGTAGGCGCACTTTAATGTTTTGGCTGCGTCCCACTTTCTTGAGTCGAACATCTGTAGTTACCGAATATTAGTTACGGTCAGGATCGTTGCACACGCTGACATAAGTTGATGCAAGTCAGGGGGGTAAAAAAAAAGTCACATTTAAGACCAGTCACGCTGTTGAATGTTTCGGGGTGAGCTACTATTAGATTAGCACAAAGTCTTCATCTGAGATACAGTTTGCGACGACACCGACTTGAGCTTGTCGCTTTAAGAAACACAATGCTTCACGCGTTTAGTCCAGTCTGTGTGGCCACGTTCATGCTCATTGTCTGTGACACAAAGAACGAGGCGAAGGTCTGTTGGCTTAAGCCATCTGACTATCTTGCGCGGCCCTTGGCTACACAGTGGCTCACTCAGCGATTGATTGGGGTGTTGAAGGGCAGCTATTTAACACATCACAACAACAAGCACTGCTATCGTGCTGGCTCTTTCTCCTGTCTCGTTTCTGTGCCACTGAAGAATGTCTCTTATCTCTTCCCTTCTGCTTGTTGGTTTAAGGCAGACAGCATATGCCCACATTCCCCCTGCAATAAACTGTTATACTTTCGGTGTGACCCTGACAAACAGACAGACAGACAGATAGGCTGCAGCTCAGCTATGATGGGGGATTTAACCCTTGTGCTGCTTAGTGGAAAAACAGGCCGGCAAAAAAAACAGTAAAATGAGTGTCTGCACTGAATCCCCAGAAGGAATTTTCTGTCTTTCTAACCGTCTCTCCCGCTGTTGCGCTGAAAGACTGACAGATGAAAATAAAGCCCTATGTTCCATATCATTAAATCCCACTCTCTCACCTGATTACGCTCCTATTAGTGTCCCCATTCTTCTCTCATTATTGTTACTTCTAGTGAAACATGCCTGATAACGCGCACTCGCTCGCTGGATGCACAACCTGCTCATTGCCATTTCTGATTCTTTGTTGTCGCCGAATGGTTTTTAAATGAAAAGTGCGAGTGTGCTGTAATTATAATTCTGGGGCTATTATGAAATCAAATATCACAATGAATGTAATTTTATTTGCTTGTAATCTCGCTCATCCAGACTAATAGGCGTTTTCAAAGGGCATGCTCGGGGGGGTTTAAACAGCGGACCATCTCTAAGCAGCACGGCTGCTCAGCTCTCTTATGCTCCTGCTCTGTTCTTTTGTCTTTGATATGCAGGCGAAGGGCTTGACAGTCTGGGAGACGAGGGAGATTCATCAGCCTGTGATCTCCATGCGTCTCTGACAAATGAGCGCCTTTGGCAGGGCTGCTGGAGGTATGGTTTCTCTGCCCCGCTGGAATCCTGATGAGACTGCTGTGGAGCTGCTGGTAATGAAGTCGGGGCACCCGACCAACCTGCTGCCACAAATGACCTTTAATCTGCACACATGCTGGTCCTTTGCCACGCGGCGACTCAGAACGGCGCATACATTTTTGTGCTATTACATCAAGCACATTTTCAGTGAGCTGATTACTAAAGTACCCAGGTGAAAATACAGCATTCAAATCCTCAAGTAATTACCACATTTTAAACCAAAAAATACTCATTTACTGACCCCTGCGGCACGGTGTGGCAGCAGCTCGCATTTTAGATTTTCCATCAATCTGTTGTGACTGTTTTTCACATTTGGCTTGTGGGGTAATTTGGGATGCAATCACCGTCCAGTCAATCTTCATTACCTTGGACTTAACCTCTCCACCAAGCCCACAACTGTTTGACATTGATTTTGCAGATTCTCTGTAATTCCTCATACAGCGTTTGGTAAAGATCTGTACTGTGCAAAGTCAGATGTTAACAAATTACAACCTCAAAATTTAAATCCCCCAGAGGATAAATGTACCAAAGTCAGCTCCATGCAGAGCAGGAAATGGCTGGTATTGATTGTAGACGTTCCTCATTCTACACTGAGCACTTTTCAAATCCTCAACGCTCAGTGCAATCCAACATGGTTTCCTTTGATTTCTGCTCAGG
>NC_051430.1:9782594-9827493 GCF_001649575.2 Kryptolebias marmoratus | reverse complement strand
GGGGGGGGGGGGGGGGGGGGGGGGGGGGGGGGGGGGGCTGAGTTAGGATTCATAGGCAGAACAAGCACTACCCCTTGTGGCCCAGCAGGCCCAGTGCACCACGTCTGAATGACACCTCCAGCTGCTTCTGGGCCCCTTCAGATACGTTAACCTTGTGATAACATGCTAATGCCTGATTAATGTTGCAGTAATTAGACACAGCTTTTCACACTCAGTTAAGAGGACATCCTCCAGCAATTAGCCCGAGCCGCTGAGAGATAATTTCAGAGAACACGGCGGAATCACGCTCCTCGGTTCGCCTCCGTTCCCACTTGGCAACATTACGGTTTATTTTCTCATTATTTCATTTAATCACTCGTTTGATGTTTTATACAGCTGCCACAAGTGATCTTTGATCCAATTAGGAAACGCTGATTGACGTGAGCCAAGGCCTGGCTTTCAGTGCGCCGCATTCAATTAGCTGCCGTGACCTTATCACAGGATCTGTGGAGGCTTCACAACTGAATACCACCAAGTCCAATAATTGCCCTTAAAATATACACTCCATGCAAGGTGCATCTCTGTGTGTGAGTGTGTGCTTGTGTAAATAAGTGTGTGAGCAGCATCTGTGTGCAGACATCTAACAATGAAGAATGAAGCCATTAGCGAGGCGAGGCCCCTGTGCTCAGCAGCCTCCACACTGCCCATTAATAATGCACTGCCAGGGAGTAGATGGTGCTTTGCTCAGATTAGTCCTGCATTAAGGACTCGTTTGCTATTTCTATTAGAGAAACATGTTGGTCTGTCTTGAGCAAGAGAGATCCGTCTGCTGGTAATTTCACTGTAAAAGCCAACACAAGTTCTTGTTTTTTCAAATTCCAAAAGTGATCGGTAACTTTGTATCGGCTCTTTTTCTAGTGATTACTGGAAATGTGAAAGTGCTAGCCATTATACCACATTATTGCATGAGATCATGCATGAAATTATTTTCAAGGTTTGACCAAAATGCTTATAACTCCATTGTTTCTCAACATAAGCTGATTTGAGTCTAAAACTGTGGCATGATGTGTATTCCTTCAAGAAATGCTGGGCCATTAATTTGGAATCTGCATTTATCTTGTAAATAAAAGCTCAAATGACCAAAACCCAGAATACAGTGCTCCGCCTGACATGCACTAAGTGATTATAGACCACTGCGTTCTCCAAGACCAGATAAATACATGCATTTATTGAAATGCACACTGACACTTCCTTTGTTGCATCTATGATTTAAGTGGAGGGTGTGAGTAATCTTTCCATTGTTTTGGCTAGAAGAAACATAATTCCAAGACACTGAAGGACAGTGAGGGTTGAACAGATACGAGTAAACAGTCTCTTGCGTTGATGACTCTCCTACAACATAGGCATGTTGAACATCACACACTTATTTCAGCTATGTTGTCACTCTTTCCATAACTTTAAGTGCTGATTTAAATAATGAATACAATTTTTTTATTGGACCACGACCTCCTGGATACTGGGACTCCTGTCAGTGTGTTGATATTGTATAGATCAGCCAAAAACATTTATTCTGGGATAAACACATTTAAAGGAGGTGCGGTTTTCTCTGACAAGGTGTGTGGGTCCACAGTGTGATTAGCCTCTCATTGTGTGTACTGTCTGGATCAATAACAACCTAATAACTAATCTGCATAACTGATGGCATCAGTAGGAAAACTCAGCTTTGATGAATGATTCTGACTCATCAAGTTTTAAAAACTGACACTGATTAGCAAACAAAAACTACAGTTTCTATTAGATATTTTTTAAACGAAAGTTTTAGTTCTTCCAGATTGCTTCATGTACAAAAAAAAACAATTGTGTGCAGCTAAAATATTTTTGTGTAAAATAAAACCAGATTTATACCGAAACAAACCAATGTCGCACTCAGAGAGCTGATGGTTTCTCTAAGATCGTATCACCAGGTTATCTAATCTGCTCACTGTTGACATCTTTCTCTCAGAGACGACAGCACCTCACAGGAGGAGAAGCTGTGTGAACTTCCTGTTGTAGTTTTCAATGTCTGCCACCAGAGGGCACTGTAAATCAGGAGAAATGAAAGGCTTCTTCATTGACAGATTATCAGTTACAAACAAACACAAACTGATTATAAATCAATGAGCCTACACAACACAGTTATATAAACAAACACCGTTTGCATGTTTTATATCTGCTTATTTATGTTTTTAGGTTCTTCTTAAAAGTTCTTTAATCATTCCTGAAGTCATTTTCCAGTGTTCCAAGTGTCACACTGAAATGTAAATATGCAATAAAGAAAATCACTTTATCCAATTTTTTAAAGTGATTGTCTTTGTTTTAAAAGGATGTTTTTGATGAGCTGCTTTATACACAGATTGTGCAATAGGTTTACAGTAATAGGCCATATAAATCAAACCTAATACAAAAGTCTAAAACAAAAAGGAAATAATGTTCATCTGTATAATAGGTACCTAAATGTCTAGCTCGGGGACACTGGAGATCACATGGCACAGCCATGTTTCTGTCTGTAAAAACTTATTGCGTTTGAGATAAGCGGTGATAAGGGGTGAAGTCGGTCCTGTTGTTTAGATCATTTTCTTGTTGAAGTCGTCTCCTGACTGCTTCTGATGTGGGTATGCAAGGGAAAAGTGACGATATATCAAGAGAGACAAGGGTTTCTCCTGGAGCTAGCTTCAAATGTTGAACCTTGTTAGCAAAATCAATAGCATTCCACCAAGAGGAGCTGAAATACCAGCAAGATGTTTTGCAATGTTATATATCACTGAGTTTGCGCTGCTGACGATGGGTCTGAGTGGGACTCCTTCCTTGTGTAGTTTGGGAAGTCCATATAAACATGGAGCGGCTTCTCCTGGGGACAATCTGTAGTAAAATGATTGACTCTGTCCTCTTCCAGTTTCTGCAGCTAGTCCGTGACCTTCTTTTTGTAGGTGCTGGTTGTGTCCCAATTCAGGGTCTCATATGTGGCGCTGTCGCTCAGTAATGTGGATATTTTGTTCAGACGTGTTGAGGACCTAATGACCCTCGGGTGGGAGGGGAATTTAGCTTGCGTAAACAGAGTACTTTCTCGAGTTCTGAACTGATGAAGCTTTTCTGATGGGAAGTGAAACGTCTTCATCTACATCGGCGGTGTCCAATCCTGGTCCTCGAGGGCCACTGTCCTGCATGTTTTAGTTGACTCTCTGCTCTTCATTGGGTCCTCAAGTTCGGCAGAAGCCTGTTAATCACTCAGTCATTCAAATCATGTGCGAAAGCAGAGAAACAACTAAAACATGCAGGATAGAGACCCTCCAGGACCAGCATTGTACACCACCAGTCTACAGACCAGAAGCCCAGTTGCTTTGTTTTATTTATTTTTCTGAATTCATTATTGGGATAGATTTAGGAAACTGAAGGTGGAGATCCAAGGTGTTTAATTTCTCTTGCAGGTGGATGTAAACACTGCAGGTGCAAATCAGAGGATGGGGTGTTTCTCAGTAACACCTGCATCTGCTGAAATTCATGAAGGCTCTTGTGGCTGTAGGGGCACCTGGTGGTTTCACAACCACTCTGTATTTACTCCCAGATACTATTAATGACAAAGAGAGGACACTGGCATAGTTTTAGAAACACACCTACATAGATTTTAACTCATTTAAAGTGACACAAATGCAGAAAATAAGAAGTTGTTTGGGTTTCTGTGCACATCTGACTTCAACGTTGTGCTTTCTCCTAGTTCTCACCAGTGCAAATGTGGAACTTTAAAAACTCTTCTCTCTTCAGCAGACTTTATAAATGTCTAAGAACTTCAGGACTTCATGTCAGACAGAAACATGCAGCTCTCGGATCAGCTGCTCAGGCTTAAAACCCCTTGCCTTACAAAGTAGCTGATCTGAGTGTAAATGTCAAAGCCCAGCTGAGTTACAAATTAATTTTTCGTTTATTCCGTTTGTGAACGTGATGTAACATTTCCAGGCTTGAGATAAGTCGATGATGTCCCTTCTGGTAATGAAAGTGGAGCCGCGCCAACCTGACGTCGCCCCTCCTACGTCAGCTGACGGCGTTCGCGACTCCGTGTTTGCAGGAAGTGGCTTCGTTTGGGCTGAAGCTGGCTGGAACATGAGGAGGAGACGCTGTTTCACCCAGAACAGCCGGGACCGTCTTATTGAGCGTTTGATGGTGAGCTAACAGGAATGGGTTTTATCAGCTGAACGGCACCGGTGTTAGTCCGAGCGGAGGACTTCCGGTGTGTGTGTCTCTCTCTCTCTCCCCCCGGACTCTGCAGCTAATGCTAACAGCCTGTTAGCTTGGTGTTTCTCGTGAACAAAGTTAGCCGTGTTGTTGATATTCAGGGCCAGTTTGCAGCGTCGTGGAAAAAAAAACTTTTGCAGCATTGATATTTAACAGGTGGATGTATTCCCACGTCCTGTCCGGCTCGTCCCAAACCAGGGGCGGCTAGCAGTGAAATGCTACATCGTCCGGCGAGCTCAGAAAACACCCAGCTTACCTCACCAGGTTTTTCTTTCTGTTTTAAATGGTCAGTACCTTTTTATGCCAAGGTTCACCTCTGTCCCAACGCTGTTTAGTTTATTAATGTAAAGAGTAACAACGTCACTTAACGAGTCCAGCTCAGAAAGTCAACATTTACACCATATTTTAATTTAAAATCTACTAAAACTGGGTGTTTATGTAATGAAAACTCAAATATCAGCTGCATGGTTTGGAAAGCTGGTGTTCTCTTGTAAAGCCCGAATGCTTGCTAATGTAGAAACAAAAAACAAACTGGGCTTTTAAAAAATCCACCTTTAAACCTGGAAACTTTTTTCCTGAATGCCCCAGTGGACTTCACTTTTGTCGCCACATTCGTCTCATGAATCTGAAACGGTGTGATCAGACTCCCACAAAAAGCTAAGGAAGAGGAGTGTCTCGTTCAGGTCTTATCTCTCCTAACTTGTTTTCTGTCCCCTTGTCAGGACTGAGCACAGCGGGAAATGGACAGCTGCAGAGGAGGACGACCGTGGGGGAAGCTGGTCAAAGTGGACTCCACTGAAACTGTTCTGCTTTTCAACAGAGAGTGCACAGTCGGGAGAAAGAAAGGTGGGATAGGTTGGGCGTTTTACCCCAGAAAACGACAGCGCTTTGCCATCCACCGGCTGTTGTTTAATGTATATATATATATACATTAAAAATTGTCCTGAAAGTTGAAATCTTTCCGAACAAAAGACAACCCTGTCAGTAGTGTAGACATTTCTGTCAGCGTCTGGAGCCTTTTACAACCTCCCCCTTAAAAACACAAAGCCTTCTTTAGTGCACCAAACTTAGACAGCCCCTTGTGATGGGAACAAAAGACGCCTATTGACGACATGTGTGCAGAATATTAAGTAGAGGGTTTTTTTTTACTTTAGAAGAGGTTAGGGCTATATATCCCCCTGTGTCTGCTTTGTTGTTGGGAGCTTTTGTGAATCTACTTTTTTTTTTTTTTTTACATTGCAAAGCCACTGGGCTTTGCATCACTTAATAGGTTAGCTTATGTCTGGGTAATGAATGATTCAAGAGTGTCAGCAGCTCAGTTTTGTTTTGTGGAGGGAGATTTTGAATTACGTTGCCACGTCGGCCAAAAATTTTGTTAAAGGTTTAACGAAGAAAAACGTTAAATGGGAGCATCTAAAACCCACAAAGACTTTAAAAGCAGAAAATGAGTGCATGGTTTAAAAACGATTCTTCGCTGTGTGTTTATGGTGGGATTGTTGTTTTTTTTTTTTTACTTTATTTTAATTAAATTCTCTTTTGTAGGTTGTCATTTGTCCTTTCCAGCCAGTAAGCTCGTCTCAGGGGACCACTGCAAGATAGTGAAAGATGAAAGCTCCGGGCTGGTGTGGCTTGAAGACATGAGGTACTGTCACCTGAGCGCTCCTCATGAAAACTTTAGCTGCTGTGCAAAACTGCTTTTTTTTTTTAAGCTTGTTCCTCCATTATTGAGCTGTATATTGTCCAAGTGCCTTGGCTATCAGTTTATTTAAAATCAAAGGAAAAGGACAAGGAAATAAAAGATTAATGTACTTTAAAAGACGGTGCTTTGACCTTTGGAGTTGCTTAGATTTGACTTCAATTTGATTTGACCTTTGTCTTTTTTCCAAGTTTACATGTTTGTGTTATATTGAAACATTTTAATCGTTTCTCTGCAGCACTAATGGCACCGTGATCAATATGTCCAAACTGGTCAAGAAGCAAAGTCACATGCTGCAAAATGGTGACATCATCTACTTTGTGTACAGAAAGAGTGAGCCAGAACAAAGTGAGTTGTTGGTTTTGTGAACCATAAGAACGATTGTTTATATCAGTTTGAATAGAAATCACAGACGGCATGTTTTTTTTTCTGTCACTCTGTAGACATTGCCTATGTTTACCACTCTGTCCAAATGGAGCAAGGTGTTACCAACCTGCCACCGCTTACCAGCTATGGTAAGTCAAATGCAACCACGCGTCTTCCATCTTTTAATTCTGTGTCGCCACAAGCGATTTCTTATCCTGTGTTTAAACCTCAGAAACGGGAAGGCCGTCCCACAGTTCCTCGCCTGTCTCAGCATCAGAGATGTGCCTCTCTGTGGAGCCTGTAATGCTAACCAAGGCTCCTCTGGATCCAGCCCAGGAGGACGCTCAGCCTTCCACTTCTGCTTCACTCTTCTGTATCGAGAGCCCTTCGTCCTCTGTTCCCGTGGCTGCAGCAGCTTCTTCGGCCTCCGGTAACACACACATAGACAGGGTTTTAAGTTTTTCTTCACACTCGTGACTGCAGGAGATTCTCTTTGTGAGCTGACCCCTCACAACTGGAAAATACTGGAGTGGTCTTTGAGTGGGGCGTACAGGAGACGTGACATTAGTGCTGGGCGATATAACGATACATATCGTGGGGACGATAGAAAAGTGTCTATTGTGATATATTTTCTTCTATAGTTTCTATCGTCTCTATCGTTTCTATCATAATTGTATCAATGATTCATGTAAATATTTCATAACGTAGGCTATGACGAATGTATTAGTGTTGTCACTTTGCATACATTCAGTTTATATAAGTGATAAATAAGAAGAAAAAAATAACTATTTTGCAAAGCGCCTCCGTTTTGCGACATGACGCTGCTTTAGGTGTGGGTTTGCGACATGCTTTACGGCAGCGGCTTTCTGTGCGGCGCAGTGTTTTCATCATGAGTGCTGAAAGATGGAGACGCGTGAAGTATCAAACCCGGGGTCGCAACAAGTAGAGACAGCTAGCAGGCAGCCCAAGAAGAAAAACTTTTACAAAAATGAGGGGGGACGTCTGTGATTTGGTTCAAGAAGTCCGACACGGAGCAGAAAAAGGTAATATGCTAACTCTGCTAATGCTAACGCTAACTCTGCTATTAGACTGTTTTCTCAGCTGACGCCAACACAACAAATCTCTTCTATCACTTAAAGAAGAACCACGAAAAAGAATATTTAACCATCCAAAAAGTGCAAGGTCAAGAAAGTTGAAAAAGAGCCGGGGAAAGTTGCGAAAAGTGAAACTATAGCCGGCCGAAGATGATGGAGTCTGTTGTCATTTGATACTGTTACGTCGTAACAGGTACATATATATTGCTGCACTAAAATGCAGCAGATCTCATTTGTGAAGTTCAGTTAAATGTCACTTAGAAATAAAGCTTGAAAAAAGTAAGAAATTAGATTATTTTTTCATATTTTCAGAGAATAACTGACAACGTACGTAATTGGGGTATATCGTGATATATATTGTTATCGTGATATAAAATTATCCATATCGTGATATAGGATTTTTTTCCATATCGCCCAGCACTATGTGACATGTTGCAAAAAGTAGACTGTTAATACCGTAGTTTTATTGAAGCCCTTTGAGTGTGGCGGATGAGGTGTTTGACTTTGTCTGTAATGACTACAGGTTTTTTTACTATCATTATCGCACACTAATTGATGTGCCTGCAATAACACCCCGTGGTGCTATAAAGAGCACCGAATGTAAACACACTCGTAAGTCAAACATTTTCCAAACAGCAACTCTGTCATCATTAGCAGACAGCCTAAATTCATTTATGCTGCATAAATAATAGTGGGGGCTCGATCCACAAAACTCATTGTTCCGTACAGATTTAGTTTATGGGGGTCATGGTGTTTAGTTAACTTTTGTTTTTTTATCTCTGATTTTTCTTTCTTGCTTTGTAAACACCAGAAACACCTATCAATAACTGATAATCCACCATTTAGACTTTTTAAAAATATATTTGTCCCAGAGGTCATTAATGACAAATGCAGAGTTGGTACCAGTTAAAGGCCAAGTTTCTTTTTACCCATCTTGAATTTTGACTGTATTTAAGCACCAAACATCAGAGATGCAAACCTTTTTTTTTCTTTGGTTTATCTCTCCACTTACTGATGTTTAGTTTGTCTTTTCTGACAGAATAAAGGAAAAGACAGAGAGCTTTTCTCATTTTTGGATATTAGAATGAGCAGTTTAAGTGTTAACTATATTTCTGGTCCAATTCTGTTCTCGCTTTGTGTTTTTAGGCCATGCTGCAGATGCTGCCTCCGCACTAGAAAAAGACACAGATAACCTGGAGCCAGAAAGCAAAAGGAGGAAAACTCATGATGGTTGGTTTTATTTTATTTATGTAATTTTTTTTAGTTGGCATTTGTTTCTTTTTTTTTGTTGTTGTTGTTCTTTTGTTCTAGTCCTTCAAAACTTACTCCACACCTCGTCTGAAAGGTTTTCTAAATAAAAACCAGTCTGCTTCAAAGGTTAGGCTCAGTGTAGGGTGACAAGTATAGTTAGTTTTGTTTGTTTTTTTTACAGATAAAGGAAGTGACGTGGGTTCGCCCCACACCTCCAGTACAGAGGTGTCAGGTTCTGCTCAGGGAGCTCCCGAGGGTGTTTTGTCCAAACCGGCAGTGGAAGGGACTAAAACGGACAAGATGGAGGAATCCCTGACCTGTGTTATTTGCCAGGACCTACTTCATGACTGCATCAGGTGAGATCTTTGAGGCCGGGGGATTAGCATAGATATCAGAGTTGCAGTGTATGCTGTAACCCTTTTTCTGTTCACCGGTGAGTCACTCGACATGCACTTGTTATGTCCCCGGTTGTTGAATTCTGAGTCCTCTGTTTCTGCTCAAGCCTGCAGCCTTGCATGCACGTTTTCTGTGCTGCCTGCTACTCGGGTTGGATGGAGCGCTCCTCCCTTTGCCCCACCTGCCGCTGCCCCGTGGAGAGAATCTGTAAAAACCATATCCTCAACAACCTAGTGGAGGCCTACCTCATCCAGCACCCAGGTTTGCACTCATACGGAGCATACCGACAGCCAAAGTACTCACAAGTCTGACATGACAGGAATAAAAAACACGCTAAGCTAAATGCTTTCGATAAAAGAAATGGCACACGCAAACGGTGTCTCTTTGTGTCCAACAGAAAAGTGTCGCAGCAAGGAGGATCTGAAGAGCATGGACAGCCGAAACAAGATAACTCAGGACATGTTGCAGCCAAAAGTTGAGCGCTCTTACTCTGATGAGGAGGGCAGTTCGGATTACCTCTTGGAGCTGTCCGACAACGACAGTGACTCCTCAGACATCAGGCAATATAACCTACCTCGCTTTTTCTGCAAATTAGACTGTTTCTCATTATTTTGTATTAAAGGCACTCTTTGCATGAAATCCAACATAAAAAGGTCATCATGAGCTGTATCAAACGGTGCAGTTTAAAAGCGTTCACTCCAGTGGTTTTCCAATAGACTAAAAGCAATTCCCAAATGGGTTTACACTGGTTTTCAGTGTAAACGAAGCATTCTGCTGAATACGACACAAACCCTGTGGAAGCTTGAGTCACATGATTAACCCACATTAGGCTGGTCCTAGTCTGTGTAGGTAAACAAATGGGACCGGTAGGTTTATCGATTTGACCTGTTTTCAGTCACTTTGGTTGTTTCGGTATGTAAACAAACGCAGGTGATAGTTGGCATCCGATCGCAAATTTCGCTTACAATTTTTATAATTTGACGACATCGATATGAGAAATATTGTGTAGATCTTGTCTTACTTTGTGAGGGTTCTTTGCAATGAGTGTCTTTCATTGAGGTTTTGATGCAAAACTAATATGGAAGTTAGTTTATTAAAAACAAAGCAAACACATACTTTTTTTTGCATAAATGTAGGTTATGGTTTCAGTCTGTAGTGAAGTTGATGCAAAAGCTTCACACAGCACAGCAACCTTTTACATTCTGATAAATTCAGAAGTGTTTTCCAAAGCCTCTCATTACTGCAGTGACTGAACTGGGTAGATCAACTTGTGTTTTAATTACACCCAAGTTTGTGTCCAGAGAACGGCTCTGCGATCGCGAACACCTGGTTTTAGTTTTTACTCATTCACCACCATCTGCTTTGCAACGTGAGCTGCAAGTAAACTTTTCACACTTAAACAGGGCGAAAAGTAAAAGGCAAACAGTCAAAAACAGCCTGCGAATTGGCTATTTTTTATGTTTCAGTAGTGCTGAAGTTAGTCTTTGACAGGTTTGTGGTGCCTGGTCCTGAATGTGAGAATATTCCTTCCAGTCTGAAGCCAACAGCATAATTTTGACAATTTAAAATCTCTTGTCTTCATTCTCCTGGAAATCTTTGTTTGACACTTAATCAGCTTGAAAGTGGTAGATCTCCAGCATCAACAGATCAAGACTTTATTAATTTAACCACCTTTTAGGACACTGAAGTAAACTGGATTTGAGAATAAAATCCCCATGTGACTTTCTTTTGTCCTTTTCGTCCCCAGTCAGCCTCTTGTGATGTGCAGACAGTGTCCTGGCTACATAGGGGATGTGAGCCAAGTGCTGTTCGCCACAAGCTCCAACTACTGGTTCTCTGGCCTTCCAACTCTATCGACTGTACCTCCACCACCCAAACCACCAAGTGAAGAGGGAGCAGCGAAGCCAACAGGAGAACAACCCTCAACGTCCTCTGATCATACCTCAGGTGAGTGTAAGATTTCTGACGTCAAATCTGCGTTGATGTTCAGTCCAGCAAATTCCGTCGCCAAACTTTGAAGAAATCGCATGTTTTATAAAGAGCAGAAGATTGACGTGTCTTTGTGCTCGTCTGGAATGCTCTTCTGCCTCTGCCCCATCAGCAGCACCTCAGGAGTACCACTGTCCCCCTCAGGGCTTCCATCTCATCTGCACCTGCTGCCTCCAGCCGATGCCAGACAGACTGGCCGAGCAGAGCGGCCAGCAGGTTGTTGCTCAACAGTGTGAGTGCTCCAAACACTACACTAGGATTCACAAGCCTATATATAACAACACTGTAATGGGAATGGCGTTAAAATGACTTCACTCACCACTGTGTGACATTTTTTATCACTAAAAACTAATTGAACGAGTTACTTTGAGGAAACGGATCCGATGGTTAAAGTAAAACTCTGCTAGGTGTTTACGTGTTGTTTTGTTGACAGGTACGTTGTGCCAGCGACCTTTCTGTCATATGTACTGGGGTTGCCAGAGGATTGGCTGTCAAGGTTGTTTGGCTCGATTTAGCGGTAGGTATTCATTTAAACCGAACAGGTACTGGCTCATGCAAAAGAATGTTTAAACAAAGTATCTGTGTTTCTCTTGGTGGTTGTTCTTACATCTCCTTGCACTTAAGGCACATGTTTATTATTGGCACTAAAGCGAGGCTTGTCGTCTTTCACCGGTAACAAATATACAACAGTCATTTTTGACATTATGACCTTAATTGAGGTCTCCCATATGCTGCCAAAACAGCTTTTACCTGTCAAAGTGCTGGACTCCACTAACAGTCTGAAGGTCTGTGATGGTATCTAGCAACAAGTCCTCTGTAGCAGGTCTTGTAGGTCCTGGAAGTACATTTAAGAGCACAGAGAGGAGTCCTGACTGGTTTATAAAACAATATAATGTAAACAGTGCATCACAACTGCAATGTGAGCTTCAGTTGGTCTCCTAGTGGGTCAGGCAACACGGGTCGACCCTTGTGTGTCATGCAGGAATAAACCTTGACCACTAGTGACCTAGCCATTGGTTCGCTGGTTTTAATCTTATTTTCAGTAGGTCCTGATCACTCCAGACCAGGAACCGCCCACTGGCTTGTTAAGTTTTCACGACTCAGCCTTTTTAAGTCATTTGGTTGTTGTCAAAGTCCCTCAAAGGACAGCTTGTCCACTTGCTGCCTGATTTTTCTCTCTCACTGCCATGTACAGATGTAACAAAGGTTTTTCACTTCATCAGGGGTCTGACTGGTTGGTGTGGCTTTAACAAGCAATGTCGCTGCGCCCTATCAGCTGTAGTGATAAAATAGTATTTTATAAAAAGCAGATTTGCATTATGGCTTTTATTTAGGTTTGGTGTGATAATAATAAACTTTGACTAAAGTTAGTAGACCTCTTGTTTTTATGAACCACAACAATTTGTTACAGTAATCCTAAACAATCCAGCAGTGGATTGCTGACTTTTTTAATGTTATCTTCAAAATGTATTGCAGCTAAAGTGCATTGTTGTTTGTTTTCAGAGCTCAATTTGACTGACAAGTGCCTGGATGGTGTACTGAACAACAACAATTATGAGTCGGAGATCCTTCAGGTAAGACGTGCTGTGTCATTATTTTAAGATTCTGCTCTTTTTTTTTCCTCTTCCCGGTTTGTTGATGTGTGCTCATTGTTTAATGTTTAATGCAACACATTATTTATATGCTGAATTTTGTTTTGCACAGTTTTATGTTTCCATTCTTCCACCAGACTTATCTGTCCTCCAGAGGAAAATCATGGAAAGATCTGCTCCAGGAGTCTTTGCGAGGTTTACAGCTGGGAAACTACTTCCTGACAGGTGAACCCTTGTTATATTCCTCCTGACCTGTGTTGTGCATACATGTATGCTATTTTTTTCAACATCACTGATGCACTCAAAAACCGACAGTTTTATGTGGAAAGAGAGGGGAGTAACTCTTGTCTTGTTCGACCGTATCTCGGGTCAGATTATCGCATCTCTGCGAACACCATCCTGTGCTTCTGCTGCGGTCTGCGAGCCTTCAAGGAGCTGGCTTACAAATACCGGCAGAATATCCCTCCATCTGAGCTGCCAGGTTAGACTACACATTTCCTAAAGTCTAGCCACAGTGTTAAAGGTGTTGCAGCTGTATTTTTTCGGTGTCACCCCGACATTCGTCACACCTTTTTGTTTGGTGTTTTGCCCTCAGCTGCAGTAACGTCTCGTCCCGACTGTTACTGGGGACGCAACTGTCGCACGCAGGTGAAGGCACATCATGCAATGTAAGTCTTACTGGATGCAAAACGTGCCCTAACACTCATTTTGTAGCTGCTCTCTGCAGTGATTTTATGACATTCTCACTTTCCGCAAACGGTGAAGAAGTAAATGTATTACTTATGCTCCTTTCCAGTAGATTAAGACTATTAGTATTATTTCATCTTAAAAATGATTCTGACCAACAAAAAGTGCAAACTAAGTAGTTGTAAATATAAATATTAAACAAACACATTGTCATGGTTCGACGAATAATGTATGTGCATTTGATTTCAGACTTTTAGGCATTTGTCAACACTTTGAAAAGCCACAACTTGGATTGATAAGTGTCTTTAAATCTGTTATAAATGGCCCTGGTGCTACTCCAGTCAACCATGACAAATGTGACACATCCAAGTTTTGGGTCTCTGCATGGTTTTCACCTTTTTTACCACTAGGAGGAGTCCTTTTATAAATTAGGTTCCGCAGTTCTTTCTGCCTAACACAGGGGTGTCCAATCGTGGTCCTGGAGGGCCACTATCCTGCATACAGCACCACACCACTTTATTTCTTTAACAGCTAAACAAAGTGCTGTGGAAAAACAATGGAAGACAGAACAGTAATAAAGCATCTATAAGGTGATATAAAGGAGCTATAGAACATTTTAAAGTGGTACAAGGTTAAAAGTCTTAAAAACAAATAAAAGAATTTTGAAATGCATTCAAAGCTGCACGGGAAGCCAGTGAAGGGAGGCTTAAATCAGAGTTATGTGCATGTTTCAGGTGTGACACGCCTGATTTGAATAACTGAGTGATTAACAGACTCCTTCAGAGCGTAAAGACCTGCAGAAGAGCATTGAAACGTCTAAAACACGCAGGAGAGTGGCCCTCCAGGACCATGACTGGGCACCACTGGCCTAACATCTGAGAATTTGCACAAGTTGTTTTAAGTCATCTCTTTTGCTTTTGTGCTTGAACGTCCAAAACATTGATGGGTTTTTTTTTGTTTTGTTTTTTTCCTAATTTCAGGAAATTCAACCACATTTGTGAGCAGACACGTTTCAAGAGCTGAAAGGAGCGGGTTGCTCGTTTCTCCCTTTTGTGTCAAATGTAGATAAATCAGCATCTTGTGCATTGGGAGAAAAACAATCTTAAGTTTTGTTTTGTCTATTATAGCCTTATGCAATAACCCTATGCACATATTACTGTCAGTGTCCAATTACAATAGTGGTCAGGGTCTCTTTTAATGCAGGTGCCTGTGAATTAATGCTATGCATATTTGATAATAACTTAAGTCTTTGGATAGAACACAGATCATGTTGTGCGAACAGCAACAGCTGTTATCTCAGTCATTTGCCGTTTTCTGTCATATAGATTAATCAGGTAAACCACTTTTTAATGAAGCAGGTGAATTATGTGCATCTGCTGGGAAATGGCCCAAAGTGCTTCCTGATAAGTCTGTTCACCAGGCTCTTTGACTATGTACTCTTCTTTTATGGTAATGCTTAAAGTACCTCATGCAGATTTACTGTCTTTGTTTTAACGGTGTCATTATCTCCTGAGTTTAAAAT
Organism: Kryptolebias marmoratus; assembly: GCF_001649575.2. Taxonomy (NCBI): domain Eukaryota; kingdom Metazoa; phylum Chordata; class Actinopteri; order Cyprinodontiformes; family Rivulidae; genus Kryptolebias; species Kryptolebias marmoratus. The sequence continues at coordinate 9,812,655 of NC_051430.1, read as the reverse complement.
TCAGGGCCTTCTACAACGTACTGCAGATTAAGAAACCTGTAGAATATAGGCAGAGTAACAGTGATTATTCGTGTTAGGAAAAAAAAAATTTGTTTTACCGTTTTGAGCCAAGACGTGTTATCAAGCTGCTCCCAAGCACCAGACTGCTAACTTTAACCAGTGCCACCGCTGAGGGATGATTTTTTTTTTGTTTAACCCAGAGCATTACAGTGTTCCCAGGCAAGAGCAAAAAGCTGCGTCAAAGCCCCCCACTCACATACGGGGTCAGATTTGTAATCCCATGTGATATTTGTATAGGATTTCATGTCTGTGGGAAGGGGATCAATGTGTTGTAATGCTGTCAGAAGGCAGAAGGGGGCCTCTGCTCTGTGCTTTGTTCTGGATAATCATCTCCAAGGTGATTGAACATAGCGGAAAAGGGACACTTTCCTATGGCCCCCGTGGTAAGGGCTAATCTGTGATGAAATGCACAGCTGTCCCGTGTGGGCTCGGCGGAGGTAAAGGGTGCACTCAAAGCAACCACTAAACGTTTCAGTGACACAGGTCAGAGAAAACTCAACTAACTTAAAGAGTGATGCTGATGCAGCAGTATGTTCTGTGATCCACTTTCCGCTTACCTCAACCGCTCGGCGTCTTTTGTTTTTCTTCAGAGTTTCTATTTCTCAGGTACACAAAGCTGCTGTCGTATTTTACTTGCAGGCCGGCCGCATCTAGCGGTAGAAGGTTTGATGTAAAAAAAAACTGAAAAGCAGCGAGTGTTAAAAAAGCACTGACCTCAAGGCTGTCGCCACCTATGTTTCAAAAAGATCTAAATCTGATTATTAATGTTGTAAAAATTAGACAAATCAATTTGTATATTTGTTTTCTTTGTCCTAATAAAGTTACAACTTCTAGAGAATAGTTTGAGGCCTTATATATTAAAATAATATGATGTATTGTAGTAATCTATAATAAACATTTATAGAGTCTGTTATAAATGCTGGTGGATGTGAAGCGGAAGTTAGTAAAGCAGGCCGTAGCAGGTATCTAGTACATTCTGTGCAATTATATCTTTTAATATAGTTTTAGTGTTATTGATTTGGAGGAATATTGAGTTAGTACAAGATTTGCACATATTTGTGTCACATTTAAGGCTTTCTTGTCAGCATTAAGTTCATCAATGGAAATCCTGTGCAGAGTATGCAATGGAATCATATGAAGAGATGCATTCCATAATAAGATATTTATGATAAGGGAAAAAAAAATCAAGAGGGATAAAGAAAGTTCTTGATAATCGTCACTTTTGATACATTTATCTGTATTGGTAATTTTTAAAATAGTAAATAGCAGTCTATTAGTTTTTATTTGTTTGGAAAAAAGAATTGTGAATGGCCACTTTTATTTTTGGTCTCCCCCCCCTCTCAAGTTTCTTACTCAATTTGTGGTGTAAGCATGGTGATGGATTGTTTCCAATATTTCTTTTTTTTTTTTTTAACTTTCATTCATGCTGGGTTTGTGTAGGCATTCCATAGCAGCTCAGCACAAGCTTGATCGNCACCCCCCACCAACAAGTTTTAATTATTTTCTACAGGAAATCTGGTCACCCTAAGCTGACAGCAGTCCCAGGCCACTCCAATCAGGAACTGGCATTAAAGGCTTTGCTGGAGCACTTTGCTTTCTTTCCTGGAGCGATGCGTGTGTTTGGGGGTTTTCACTGTTCTATACCAAGGTTTATATGTTTGCTCACCTTTTCTGCAAAAGTTTGGACTGAGCTGCTCAGGAGTAAAGAGGAAAAAAAACAATTTCATTCTACCTCATCTCAGCTTTCTAGAATTAGGGACTGAGGGGTAATCAGTCACATGCAGATCAGACAGAAAATAAATAGATCAACTGCACTTGCATTCTTAATAAGTGTGACAGAACGCCGAACTAACGCCTGGAAAGTTTGTATTCAATGCACTATTTTAGAACTTAATCTAGATAATCAATTTTAGCACGAAGCACATGCAGAACTTAGTCATGGAGATTTAACATTTTTATTATGTTTTAGCAGTACTAACATTGTATTAGAAATGCATATGGTTTCAGTTTGCCTGTTTATTTAACTATAATAAAATACTGATACACCTGAAAGCAAATCTGGTTTGTTTTTTGTCAGCAGCTGAAAGTACCAGAGTTGGGTTTTTTTCCTTGATTATTTCACTTAGATTTTATTTTATACTCCCAACTTTGTGTATGTACAAGAAACTTTATATGGACAAACATTTGAATTATTCCTGGAGTGAAAAAAAAAAAATCCTGAGTAGACGTATGAAGGACCTGCATATTTAATTATTTTTGTTAAAGTAAAGACACAAAGTGTTTTGATAGTCTTTATTGAAACTTGATAATCCATAACTTTAAATGCTATTGTGTTACCATACTACCTAATTGTGTATATTAATACTTTAAATTTCCCTTTTATAATCCATTACTGATCTTAGAAGTACATAAAATGTTTTAACATTGATATGAATGAATGAACTATGTTCTACATAATACTTTTGAGTAACTAGACACTGTATAATCCTTTGTAGGCTTGGGCCAAAGAAACAACTACATGAAGAACCACAAAAGAAGAGCCACAAGCAGCATAATTCAACACTGACAGTAATATTGAAAAGCAAAGTGCAACAGCTAGCTAGTGTGATGAAACTAAATCGAACATTAAACTATTCAGGACATCTGGTTAAAAAGGTGCTCTAACAATTGCAGTGATGGTGCAGTTTTTCCAAAACAATAAAAATGAAAAGAAAGGCAAAGTGTTCTTTCTTTGAGCGGAGTACAGCAGTCAGTGCCTTGGTATAAAAAAAGCAGCATATACTTTGTCCTTGAGCAATTTTATAAAAACTGTAAAATAAGATTGTTCCGACAGAAATCTAGTGAGAACGAAGAAATAAATCTATAAAGTTGATTTCAGGAAAGAGAACAGTTACTTTTTTTTTAAACAATGACACTAAAAGTTGAGAAGTAAAGAACTGGCCCAGTAGTCTCCCTTCCTCATCACTGTCACATCTGGTTTGTGACAGAGCACAGCCCCGCAGACAGACTGACAGACGGCTGGCTGCCGTTCGCTGCATGTGACTCAGTAAATGTACTGAACGAGTGTGGACCAACCCCTCCAGACACCTGGCTCCCCCAAGGCCTCCACTCTGGTCTGGCCCTTTTGGGGCTGATGCTTCCAGTAGGAGGCCTCTTGCTCTCATATGGCCCCCTAACCAGTCCGTTCTGCACAGCGGAGGCCGGGGTCAGGTCCAGGTGTTCAGCGGAGACGAGAGGCTGCCGGTCCTCCTCTTCAGATATAGCAAACACTGGAACACTGACGTGATCCCCCTCGCCTGGAAATTCACGACTCTTTGCAGCCTGGCCGCTCTCGATCTGGCACTGGGTGGAGGAGGAAGAGCCAGAGCTGGGCTCCAGTGGCGGGCCTGGAGTCACCCCCGGCCCCTTCGACGGGTCTTTCGTCTCTGAGAGGAGGCCGAAACAAGGCCCCGTGAATCGCGAGCGACGCAAGTTGCTGGTGGAGTTGAGACGCCGCTGCCTTTGTGCGTGCTGCGTAAGAGGGTAGGAGGCATTGCTGATGGACGAATCCGAAAACGTACTCGGGTCTGCCTGGGCCTCCAGGTGAACGTCAGAAAAGACCTTCCTGCTGTTGTTCTCTCTGCAGTCAGCCGCCAAACTGGGTGGAGCCTAAAATGAGACGATTCATTTAAAAAATTAACCTTTCCTATAGGAGGCCATTATTAAAACTTGTTGCTTAAACATTTTATGTTTTCAACTCTGACAAGTGCTGGCTTGGGTTCATTTTTATCAAGCCTTAATAATAGTTTAAATACACAACATTAGGACACAGTAAAGTGAACAAACTCATTTGATATTTAAAGAAATATAATAAAATGCTATGGCTTTGGCACAATAACCATTAGGCTAAGTCTTGTCAACATAAAAATACTTTTTCTGACTAGTTTTGTCACAGTCAACAATCGTCTTAGGGGGTTTAGTTTAGACAGAATCTTAGGTATGCTCATCTTAGACAATCTGGTTCTGAAAATTTTCAATTTCCAGCTCATTTCAATGAGAAACTATAATTGTAGCTTTAGAAACAATGTGGTGATTGAACTTGTTACAAGAGTGACATCTTCTTTTGACCATTATGCACCTCATTAACTGCATGGTTAAAAGATTTGAACTCACCTTTTAAGTCAACTAAAAATATTGTAACTATCAAGGCAACCTAAATCATTAGAACCAATCACTGCTCGTCTCTCAAAAAAAAAGCACTAAGACACCATAGGTAGCAAGCGCCCACCACTTAATCCACCTTTCAATATACTGTAAATGTCCCTGAGCATAAAACACGGCAAAGGCTCAAGTACTGACGCTATCCACCAGCTTGGTGAAGGGACTGGTGGAGTTCCAGCTGCACCACTTCTTGTGAAGCTGCGGCAGTGGAGGGAGGAACTCCTGGAAGGTGCGAACACTCCACGCTCTCGGCCTGGAACCGGCACTGCTGCTCTCTTTAGGGGATCTGGCACCAGCAGGGGAGGCGTTTGGGTCTGCTGATGGCCAGTCACACGAAGGACCGGGGCCAGTGTCACTGTGTCGCAGAAACCTCTCTCGCTGCAAGGAAACACATGAATTATAGGAGGGAAACAAAAGAATCGGGGCTAAATAGTGCATTATATATTACACGGTGTAATTATTTAACAAAATTATGACCAAATGCAGAGGTAGTGCGTGAAAAATTTGTACTTCACAACTGCTTGAAATTAGTAGGGTAAGTGGTAGCCATGTTCATTTAATCAAATACACTACAGACCTAAGTGAGCGTGGTAAGTGCTAAAGTGCATGACTACAATTAGAAAAAAAGACTGAACAAGGCTTGTTTGGAAGGGTGGCCAAGAAAAAACATCTCTTTAAAAATAGGACGGCAGAATGGCTTAGGTTTGATCATTTCTTTCAGAAGTCTTATTTGTGCAGAAGCAATGTCCACTGCATAGATAAGACCAAACATCTGTATGAGCTTAAATATCTCAGCTGTCAGGAACAGTGAAGGAGGGTTGATGGTTTGTAGCCACAGGACCTGAGCACACTGAAGTCACCGAGTCAACCATCAACTCCTCCGTATACAAACATATACATTAAAAAAAAAGAAAACATCTGTTGGCTGAAACCTTTATTAAAATAAAAAAACTGCTGCAAAATGTTTTTGCATTTGAAGTTCCACTCATTCTGCAAAAACACATTTTAGCTTTAGCCACTGGTTTGATAATATGAGGACAAAATCACCAACCTTTCACCTATCCTGGTATCAAGTACACTTATAGACTGCGCTTGAACAGTTTTCGATATGAACCTGTGACTACCAAATTCAAACCAGAGAAGCTGTTTCTCCCAAACGACCCTCTCGTTAACCATCCTTGCTCACACAGGCGTTTAAGTTCCTTAAGGGAATGATGAAATTCCCAGACAGCTTTATCTGCAAGACAGCAGTTTGGATTACCCATCCTCCTCAGAGTCTCTAGATGCTATTTTCTGTATAAACAACAGCCAGAACCTTCCTTCCTGCAACTTGCAGTCGTGGAAGTAACACTCCTGTTCACTGGAGAGAACATTGAGGCACTGAGCTAAGAGCTTGTGAGTATCCCCACACCTGCCCTACACTTCTGGAGTAACTCTCAAAGAGTTTGGTTCCAAAGCCAGCACGATGTGTGGTGGTTATAGCGCAGCTGCTTGAAACTTCCGCGATATCATTTGTTTTAATATCCATGTTCAAAGTGAGCGTACCACTAATGGGTAATTAAGTGAAATAAAGTCACAAAATCCTCACCATCCCGTCTTGGTTTCCAAAAATGTTGTGGCTGAGTCAAGGCCACCTTCCCTGTGGTGGTCAGAGCCCGTAAATCAAGTCCATTCTAGCTCCCTCTGAATTGCACCTCCTCATAGTACCACTGCATTGGTTTAAATGTTACCATTTTAATGGCTATATTATACATTTTAAAAAAAAGAAACCGTTAACAACAAAAATGAATGCTGCGGTTACAAAGTTTTAAAAATGGTGGGTTTCTTGTGAAGGAGACATTCTTATAATTGATGGCGCTCTATGGACGATAAATGGCCTGTAGTCTGCTGACAGCAAATCTTTAGCTGGACTCGTCTTGCTTAGAACTTCAGTAGAGTAGATTCTGAGAACAGAGCTGGAAGTGGGTGGGACCACCCATTGGAAAGACTCTGAACCTGCAGTGTGTCCACCCAAGTAGGGTCGAGTCAAATCCATGGGAAAAGGCCATATGTGGGTTCTGCTCATGAAAAACTTGCCAAATCTTTTCTGCCAATGCCAAACAGATTATTCTGCTACTGATTCTTGTTTGGAGTCGTTCATTGGATTGGATGATTGTTTTGTTTTGTAACAGAAGCTTTTTTGAGCTTCTGTTATCTCAGGTGCATTATTGGTCCACAAATGTCAGCACCAGTGACAGTCTACCCTTCAAGATGACACACTAGCCCCAAGAGAGTGAGGTTTATCAAAGGTAACCTTAAGAATTTGGGAGTGGAGAGGATGGAATGGCCTGCCTGCCGTCCTGACCTCACCCCCACTGACAATCTGTGGGATCAGCTTGGGCATGCTGTTCGTTCCAGAATAACCAACACAACCACATTGGCTGACTTGCAACAAATGCTGTTTGAAGGATGGGATGCCATCCCACAGCAGTGTATGACCAAGTGACCAAGCTGGAGAGCAGCATGAGGAGGAGGTGCCAGGCTGTTTTTATTTATTTATTAACCTTTATTTAACCAGACAAGTCCCACTGAGATCACAGATCTCTTTTTCAAGGGAGTCCTGGGTTTTTGCAGCGTATGGTTCTTCCACATGCTACTGAGGCCCCTGTTTATTAAATGAATAAATTGTTAAACTGCCAATATGTTTTGTTTCTTCAGACTATAATTATCCAATCTAAAAAACAACCAGTCAGAGAAAGCTGTTTGACATTGGCAGAGATGATTTCCAGGTTGCAGGGAGCTGGTGCCCATTTCTTGCAGTCACTGTGAAAGAGGCAGGCAATATGGCACCATTTAAGGGGAAATAAACAGGCTAAGAAACATTCTTACAACAAAGAAATAATCAACCAAACATAAATGTCCTTACTTTTTGTGCCAAATTTATATCTAGTTGATATCACTCAGCCTCACACATCAGCTTCTTTCCCACTAGAGAAGCTATGTTCCACACTCTAAAAATGAGTTGGAAACACCAAAGATCAATAAGCCCACAACCCTGTCCACCAACTGGATTTCACAGCAGCAAACCTCAATTTTCCTCCCCACTAGTGGTGGGCGGATGTGACAGTGGCATTCTACAGCTTCTTGAGGCTAAGTCTGGTCAAGCTTCAGAAGCCAAGGCTAGACCACCAGTTTCTCCCTGCTGAGCTTCATCCTTAGGACTGCTTCCAAGAGGTTTCCTAGTTTCCCCCGTTCAGAGGGAGTTGCTTTTTTTTTTCCACAACGGTGTCCTTCCATCAAAGTCTCTGAATCTCCCTTGACAACACAGCTCCCAGGATCATGATGGTAGTCACCAGGTTGAGGTGCCAATTCTACAAAAGACGGAGTGAGTGATGAACAAATGGATCGGAGCACTGTCGGCAGTAATGAAATATTGCTTTGGTCTGTGGTAGTGAACAGCAATCTGAGCAAGTAGGTGAGGTTTTTAATGTACTCATTCATTTTTCTTCTCACCTGTGGTCATTAGATTTGGGTCATGAACAAAAGAACAAGATTATGGATCCATCTGAAATAGGGTTCCTCCAGACGGTGTTTAGGCTCAGCCTTAAAGACAGGGGGAGGAGCTCTGTGATTTCAAAGGAACTTGGAGTAGAGCTGTGGCTTCTTTACATCAAAAGGAATCAGCTTAGGTGGTTCAGCAGTTTTATAAGAAAAACTCCTGGTAGTCTCCCTTTTGAGGTTTTGTTGGCAAGTAGTACTGAGAGGACACCTTAAGGCAAACACAGAACCTGCTGGAAAGACTGCACAGCCCTTCTGGCTTGGGTACACCTTAAGATTCCTTAGAAGAAGCTGGAGAGTGTTTCTGGGGAGAGGGATTTTTGGGTTTCCCTGCTAGGCCTGCTGCTTTTGTGACCTGGACCTCAAGTAGTTGTGAGGGAAGGAGGGATGGATGGATGCTTCTGTTTTTCTGTTTAGCCTAAGGTTTCTGAAATACTGTACATAATGACACAGGCAGGTGTGGTATATGAACATGCTGTTCATCTCTCACTGTATTGGACTAACTCTAAAACCTGCTGTAGACAAAATTGATTATTTCATTTTGTTTTGATCTATAAAATTTAAAAACTGAAAGAGGTGGCACTTGTTTATCCTGACTATGACGTCGGTATTTAGACGATCTTTTGGATTCATTTATGGATGCCAATCAAAAGATGCAAAAGAAGGCATATGGTAAGCAAATTTCTGCACATGCAAAAGGTTAAAAGATGAGTAACCCAATGATGTACAAATGATATGCAAAATAGATTTATAGATGAACACATCACATAATTAGCTCGTGTCAAAAGGTGGCATTATGATCAAGCACAAAATCATTGATCTGCACTGAACAATAAGTTTGACAGAATCTTTGGTCTGGTTTAGGAGCTTGTAATGAGCTGGCTGTATCTGAATGCATCTGAATGCCATCCATCCATTGTCTTTACCCGCTTCTCCTTTCCGGGTTGCGGGGAGCTGGTCGCAGGTCCATCACGGGGACACATAGAAACAAACAAGACAACCATTCATGCTGTCACTCACATCTACAGACAATTTTAGAGTTAGCGATGAACCTAACATGCATGTTTTTGTTCTGTGGGAGGAAACCGGAGTACCCAGAGTAAACCCAGGTGTGCACAGGGAGAGCATGTAAACTCCACCCAGAAAGGCCCCAGGTCAAGAAGAGATCCTACAACCTTCTTGCTGGGAGGCGACAGCTCTAACCACTGCGCCTCGGTTCCTCCCTTGGTTAGCAGAACCTGCTCAGTCACACAACCATTCACATGAGCTTGTGGGTTTCTTGTATAAACCTTTACCTTTTATTTGTTTATTTTTTTAATCAAGAGAACAGCAGGGGCTTTGGAATAATTTCCCATCTGTAATAATTTGTATGCACACACACAATCCGGCTATTATCAGTAAACTTTGCAAATAATCAATTATTCATTACTTAAACTACCGGAAGTGGCTAAATGTGACAGATTAAAAGTGCTAAAGTTCTTTTATCATTTCTGATCTGCTGCTGTTAATCAGGGGAGGGAGAGGTTTAGCAGTTTTCACTCATCGGACAGAAATAATCCTTCCCACAAAGTTGCTAGCAGCTAGCTTTGTCTAGACTAGAATTACTGAGGGATTTAATTAAAATGTTCTTTTTCTCTGCAAAGCCGCAAACACAATGGTAACTTTCAAATTTGACACATGAGGCGAGAATTAGCAGTTGCAGTCACTTCCACCCCGTGGTTCCAAAAGCAGGGTTGGAGAAAATTCAAGGGTACTTGGAAAAGCTTAGCACATGCTACCTGATAGAAAAAAAACATAACGATCTGAACAAAGACTGATGAGTTTTAGACAGATTATTTTCGGACAACTTGTGCCTCAGTTTGCCTACAACAAGTAAAGTCCTGAACCTATTCAGTTCTGGGTCTTACTGAACTCCAGATCATCTTATTGGATTAAATAAGCAAAAACAAAAACTAACAAACGACACAACATAGCGTTGTTTTAAAGTATAACGGTAAAGATAATTGTATAATTTTCCCAACTACCTTTATGGTTTCTAGTCCATGCAACATTTCCCAGACATTATTTACATGGACGTCTGAATTGAGGACACACACAGGCAGACCACACACTGCGTGCCAAAGCATGCATGACACACAGCAACACTCAAACACACACACACACACACTGAGCTGGGAATCTGGCTCTGTAGATAATGCTCCATTAGCCTAGGCTGCAGAAAGGCTTGCCAGTCCTTCAAAAAGCTGCCAGAGTTGTTTTATGCCAGCTCTTATTCCAAAAGAGTACAAAAGAGAGCAAGGGGGAAAAAAAGCCCGCTTCCTCACAGATCCTCCCTTTTAATTATCCCCATTTCCCATTTATGTTCTCATAGTTTACAGTTTTAGAATGTACTTTGTGTACGCCAGTATAATAGTATCAGTCTTATTGGGAACATTAGGTCAATTCAAACGAATAAATGCTCTGCCACCTCTAATATTTACTTGGTCTTGGATCATGTCCACAAAGTGAGTAGAACAATTCCACAGAGAGTGTGGCTTTGCAATTACATAAACAAGTTCACTTTCCATTCAGTAGCATTGGGGATACTGTCAATTAAAACCTTTTACACAAGTTTGCTTGGAAAATTCATGAAAGGTCCACTTCATAACAACCAAATGCAAACATAAGGCCGTATGATTTCCCCTGATGCAAAAAGCACAGATGGAATGCCAGAATTGGACAAATAAAATTGAAGCCACTGTAAAATGCAAAAAGTCCAGGAATTTGTTAATGTGTGAATGAAATCTTGTGAATTTGGGTTTTCACTAACAAGTTCAAACCATACTAGCTGTCAAAATACACATTTTTTTAGTGTTTGTTTCATTTCTTTTTGCAGTTTTTTTCCAAAAACCCTGATGAGTTTGAGTTACAGTACATGTGAAAAAACATGTTATTCAAACTCATCAGGAATTTGGGAAAAATTGCTTTAGAAAATAGTAAATATTCCTCACCTTTGTTGACAACTAAATTTGACGATCAGTTACGGAATTGCGCCCAGTAGTTGGGAATATGTCGGCACAGCTTCTTTGATATGATCTAAGCCCCAACTTTTGCTTTAACGCTCTCCACCGCTCGATTTCCTCCCCAAGATGACTCCACTTCTGTCCATTCTTATCTTCAGACCTTTTAGTTGCCATTTCTTTTCAGAAGAAGAACTTTGCCTTTTTGTTTTCGACCTGTCAAACGATCTGATTCCATCGTTCTCCCTCTGGCTCTGATTCCATCCTGGGATTATTTTAATGACTCAATATCTGTTGCGCGCCGAGACTATTCAAAGTGAACTAATGTAAACAAACAACGTGTATTTGTTGGCAACAAAACCCTGACTCAGCTGATTTTGCCGATTTATTACAAATTATGGGTAGACTTTTGATAGTGAATGAAGTTCGTTTTGTGGGGTTGGTTATCATAAACGATTTGCTTTTACAAAAAATTCAAATGAAAAACATTGAAAAATTGCATATTTTTGGCAGTTATCATGGCTTTAAGCAATGGCATTCACAATGAACAAGAAACTGCATCTTGGCCACTGTATACCTGTGTGACACGAGCTGTTCAGGCATACCCACACATCACGGACAGCCAAGGCAAAGAGGTTCACCACAAAGCATATAAAATCTACAACTTTTTGCGTTTCAGCAATTTAATGCAAAGTTTAGAACATAACAAAATTCAACAAAATTTCAATGAATCAAGAGAACTTATAAGTTTTTGTAAGCAGACCAGTGACAGGAACCAAAAAAACAAAACAAAACACATGTGACGACCCAAACAGTCTCATCAAAACCAGCGAGGAAGCAAGCTAACGTTAGCCTTATTCCAGCAAACACCTCCAAATGGAAACAAGGAGAAACAACACGTGAGTTTATCAACGACTTTGAAGCTGTCCGTGTGAAGATTGCATATCTCAAAAGAATAAAGCGACGCTTGGTTAGGTGAAGCATGGCCAGAACATGACTGAATGAAGAACAGTCGAATGAAGAACATCCAGGAAGAAAATGTGAGTTGTTGTCAAGGCAACAACAAATACGAGAGACATCGGCGAGCAAGTCAATACAACAATTTTATACTATATTGTCTTATAATTGCGAAATATAGTTTAAAGTTTAGACCTTTATGTAAAGCACTTTTATTTTACAAAATGAAGGACAGTTCTTTACTTTACATGTTGAACCCAAGACTTCTAAAGTTTGTTGTTTACGAATGACAAGCACTCAATGTTTTTTGAACTGAAACACTTTTGACTGTGTTTTCATTAAACATAGGATATTCCTTATTGAATTATTGAAAGGATAATCTATAATATAAGTAGACACTTGAAGTTACACAATAAAATGTGGAGTTTAGAGAAATAAAAACCTGAATGTAGGGAAAAGATAAAGCAAAATTAAAAAAAATTCATAGGACCTTACCAATATTCCAGGGTTTAGCACCATTTTCTCTATTTTTAATGCAAGTACAGATATGATTGTACTTGTGAAACAAAATGTGAGGAAATGCCTCATCTTGTTCAGATGGTACAAAATGTCAGAGAAAAAACAGCCTTTAAGATTTTTACTCTAAAAAGAGTTGATCCAACCAAGAAAGACGCAGCTTTCATTTGCCTAGTGATGGAATTAGATGGTTTTTAGCTTGACAGTTCACCAGCCAATGAGAAGACTAAAAAATTAGACATTTGTTAATCTAGTCAGTGAACACATCATATCTCTCCAAACCATCCAACAAGCTATGGTGCATGTAGCATGTTGGTCAGTTGGTCTCTGTAATAGCATTCAATGTCCAAAAACAGAAAGTCAGTTCTTACTGCATGGCGGGCGAAGGGTAGCCTGCTTGGACTAGCGGCTGATGATACAATGAAAACCTCATCTGCGCCAAGATCGAGTTCCGTCAAACCACTGCAGGAAAGATCCACCTCTGCATTCTGGGAAACATCGCCATCTGCTGTGACTGACAGAAACACCAAAGAATGAAAAGACAAATTAGCACATTATACTGTGTATGATGTTCTCAGAGGAGCTGGAGCTCAGAGCAGATTCAGAAGAACTGGTGAAGAAATATGTGTGAAGTCTTCCACTAGGAATGCAAATTCAGGCTTCCCAGAATAACAAGGTTTTTAAATCTTGAAACTTACGTTGCAGCAATCTCTGACTGGCGCTCACAGAGCACGAGGACGGTTCACACCCCTGTATTGTTCAAATTACACTCAGGGTGCTCATCGTAAATTAAATGCCACAACCCACACAACTCTTAGGCTGGGTTCAATCCCACTAAGAAAGCAGGAAAACACTGTAAAATTATATATATATATATATATATATATATATATAAAAACTTTTCCCATATTACTTAACAACCCCAGTAATTTACACACTTTTCAAACCTCAAGTTTTTACTGGTTAATGAGCGCACTTAACTTTATCAGCTCATTGCTTTGCCAGGACATTAATATATGAAAGATTTATATTCATGACAGTATTATCATCATTCCTGAAATTATTACAGTTGTTTGTATTGTGGTGCACATAAATCTAACATCCACAGTAATGTGCTTTTCAAGGGCTTGTGGCTTGTTGCAATGCCTGGAAACGAATTCTCCGTCAAACAGCATCGTCCTAAAACAGGAAGCAGGCACAGTATACAGCAACGAGTCGACAGACTTTGTAAATGCGCATTTGTGTCCAGGTGTGTGTCCTCCCAACCTGTGTGTGGCTGGCTGTCGTTGTTGTCCTGCTGTACAGTTATCTCAGGCTTGGCTTGAGTCTCAGCCATCATCTGAAGCTCACTGATCTCAGGACCTGTGTTCGGTGCTTCCTCTGGCACCTGAAACACAGTGCCATTCAGTTTTTCCTGCAGAGCGCCGTCAAGCTACAAGCAGAGAAGACACATTCAGCACAGTGCTGACGCTGCAGCCAGGTGTGGAAGGGCTCAAAGGTCTGGACGGCAGGATAGTGAAAACATAATAAATGTTGGGTTTTCAGATCAGTCGAATTTTCTTGACTTTATATAAAAAGTATAGATTAGATAAACTGTCACTTAATGAGCTTTAAAGTGAAGTGAAATTTATTTATATAGCACTTTTTCGCAACAAGGCGATTCAAAGTGCTTTACAACACAAACAACAATCAGGTACATAATCAAATGCAGATAACAACATCATATCAAACATTAAAAAAAAACCCATTATAATCAAATATAGAGATAGCAGAAGTAAAAACATCAATCATGTATAATCTTAATGAAATATAAGATCATCTAAATAAAATCATGAAACTAAACATATCTAAACATGAGCTAAGACAGTCAAAATAGTAGCTAAGATAATCTAAATAAAATCATGATAAAGTTAAAGCTGAATTAAACAACAATTAGGAATCTAACAATATCTAAAATATGAGCTAAGATAAACTAAATAAGCAAGCATAAACTGAAACATGATAATGCTAAACTAAAGGTACAGCATGGCTAACTAATAGTATCAAAGGACTGCTAAATAGGCAACATAAAAAAATGCTAGGATAAACATTTAGGTAAAATAACTACTGGTTAGATGTGCAGTTTCTCCATACTTGGAGTTCATGCTTGCTGTATATGTGCTTATTCATTCATTATTATTGTTTATGGTGCTAAACGCTGCCGTTCGTGGCACCTGTATGTGTGTGTGCATGTTTGTCTGTCTGTCTGTTAGCACAATATGTCATGAACCACCGGATGCATCGTAATGAAACTGTCAGAAAGTAGTTACTGATTAAATATCTCCAACTGATTAATATTTGGCGTCAACCCCATGTGTGCTGCCGCAGTTAATCAAACCTAGCGGTCACATAAGTGGCCATAACACAGTCGTTTTTACGACTATTAAGCTAAAATGTGGTGTGGTTGTAGCTTAGAGTCATGTCCATCACATAGTCTAAGCTCTAACAGATATTTCAAGATGTTTGCTTTAAACTCAAGCATTAACTCGAGTCAGCCCTGTCAATCTGTTAGCAAAATAAATGATTTTTTCAGGGGGGGGTGGGGTCAACACTCTTTAGTCGTGTGTAGAAACTTGCTGATAACGGCTGTATTTTGAAATAATGACTATATCAAAATAAACACACTCATATTTTGTTTAATCCAATCAGATTTGCGGTCTTCATCCCTCTAGCTCAATAATACATCAGCTTTTCTTCTATAAATAGATATTCAGCCTAGTTGGCCTTTAAATAAAATGTTCTTCTGTTTAACTTCATCGTACATTCCTTTGACTGAAAAGATTAAATCAAAGCGATGCAAAGTCTAACTGCTACTACAGCAAAACAGATAAGGATAGTAAAGCTTTAAAGCTGGCTTTACAAATATTATCAAACGACTTCAGTTTTAAAATCTGTGACCTGGAGTGAACCTGAGCTGGGATGGCTCTGTGGGGAGCAGAGGGGCTGTGCTACAGAAGTGGACCTTGTTGGCCTCTCTAGTGAGGAATATTAAAACAAACGCTCAGTGATCCCAGATAAAGCTGCGTCTTCAGAGGAATGTCTGACAAAAAAAAAAAAAATAGACAAATAAGCAGACAAGGAGGCAGGTAGGGGATAGCAGAAAGACCCATGTGGAGAGAAATCAACGGGGATGGGAGTGGGGACGCAGATCTATTTGAACAAGCAAGCGTTTGATCTTCTATGAGACAGTGTCTACAGATAAAGGTGTCGCAGTAGAAGAAAAAAAAAAACAAGATAAATGAGGGAATAAGCAGATTAATACAACAGATTTATCAAAAGCAAATTATTTGGAAACTTTTTTCTCCATTACATGACATATGCCGCTATAGAAGAAGAACAACAAACACCTTCATGTCACGAAAATAAAAATAAATAGGACGGGGTCCACCTCTGAGTTTCCATGGAGTCTGTGATCAATAGCATCTGGAATATGGAGCCCCTGATCCCAGGTTTATAGATTCAGAGGTTTCTTTGATTTTTATGCACATTCAAATAATTAGAATTGCTGGAAATCGTCTCTTTTGTGCAGTTTTCAGGAAATCACATTGAATAGTGGCCATTGTTTCAAAAAAAGATCAAGTGGTTGCCAGTGAGAATATGTTGAAACAGACAAAAACAAATTAGACTGTCGTAATTTCTGTACCTCAGAACTGCTGGATGTGGACGAACCCGCTCTTTTAGGACACATTTTGGGTCTGGAAGACATGAAACACTAAATCAAGTCAATTTCTAATCACAGACATGTATGGGAAATAGTTCTTTCCAAAGTTCTTTCATGAACAAAACCAACTGTGGTGTTATTCGTGCTCAAATGAACACTTTCCCATCTAGCTGTGCTGAAATGTAATAGGAGCTGTGATCTCTTGTCAACATACAGTTAAAAATAAAAAATCTCCCACATACCCGTGGCGATTTCCACTCAGACGTTGTTCTGTTGTGGTCTTGGATGATGCACCACAGTCTTGGACTCACATAAACGCTCTGTTCTACTCTAACAGTTCTAACACTGGCTGCTGAACTGTCAGGACCTTTTCCTTTAGGATGTTGTATGTGATGAAATATTCTGAGCCGATCCAACAGTAACAAATGCTTTCCCTTCACCTAAAGGCAGTTTCCGGTTCACTCATCTGAGTAATGCTATTGAGTTTCTTGTACAACTACGTGAAACACACCCACATGTTTATCATGGTATTTTTCCTGAAATATCTGTCTGATGTTATCATATCATCAGTGATTTTCGGCCTCTTTTACATTTATTAGAACCGGTGAACCATGCTGAAAAACACGAGCGTGTACCCTCTTATTAAAAATGGCTGAGTGAACAGCTAAATGAGTTCATTACCTGTCACCAGTCGACTGAGAACAACCCCTGCTGACGCTCTCCTACACCTCTGGATGTTTTCGAATGAGTTAACCTCAGTGACACTTAAAAAACTTACAAGATTCTGGCTGAATTGCCGGGCTAGTTGCCAATGGTTTCGGTGAACTCCTTTAGATTAACAGGGAACAACTAAAGGGAGGAAAAAAACAGTTACTGTATGTGTTTGGCGTTTCATGGTAATGCACTTCCTGGCTTCTGAATGACTTGTGTTGTTGCCCTCACTAATTCCGCTTTCATTTTATTGAACACATGTTTCTAATTTCCCCGTTCCTAATAGCAAAAAAACCTGTGGAGATTTATTAGGCCTGCTGGCTGAGTTGGAGACAATGAGCTGAAATTAAAATGAACACAAATCCTAAAACTGATTCTTACAGAAAGCTGAGGACTGACATTAGGTGCAAATCTAAACCTTCAAATCCATCTGAACCTGTAAGGTTAAAACTGTCAGCTTCTCAGAACAGATAGTATTACAGCTGTTCAAACTTCACCCTTCAGCTTGTGTTTATTGTCCTTGGGGATAGAAGTGGGAACAGCTTGTAAATTACACCTTTTGACTGCTTGACAATGCTATCGCTACCAAACTCACACAGTGCAACCTCTCCTTCTTGTCCTTTATTCCCTCAATTACCCGCCCATTATTTTCATGGTGCCTTTCTGTTTTTGTGCACTGGAATTGATGCCAGGTGCTGTACCTTGAATGCCCCTCTGTCCATGGTGAGAATGCTCCACATCAAGCACGCCGCACAGTTGCAGCCAAAGCCAACTAATCACCAAGGGTCACCACATCAGGGCCTGACGCTTCCAGCTAAGTCAACATAACAGAGTTGTGACTGTGTAGGCCCAGGTTTGAGGATATGTGCGCAATTTTTTGTCAGACTAGCCCATTTTCACTCATGAGAAGGTGAGACTTGTGGATTTTCCCCGGGGAATATTTAGAGTCCTCAATTAAACCTTCTTTATCTTTAAAAAAACACCTACTGAAGA
This sequence comes from Kryptolebias marmoratus, assembly GCF_001649575.2. Classification (NCBI taxonomy): domain Eukaryota; kingdom Metazoa; phylum Chordata; class Actinopteri; order Cyprinodontiformes; family Rivulidae; genus Kryptolebias; species Kryptolebias marmoratus. The sequence goes on along the minus strand of NC_051430.1, from coordinate 9,794,982 downwards.
CAAGGACATCTTTGTTAAACAAAGCACAACTTTGCTTCTAAGAGAACTCTAACATCAACTTGCTAAAAAAAATAAAAACTCCCCATGGGAATACGGCACACTAATATTTCGCTGATACATGTTTGCATGTACAATATGAATATCACAAAAATGTCAAGATTTTGGAAGCAAAACAAACAAACAGAAACACTGGGCAAATGGGTTTAAAAACAAAAGTTGTAGTGAATCTCAAAAACTCTGCAATCAATCCCAAAGAAATGCAGCTGTGTTTCACTGAACTACATATACAGAAAGACTGATCTGGTGGCACTACCTGAAATATGAGTTAAATCAGAGTAACTGGTATAAATGTTATCTTCTATGTCTAACAAATCTATGACTAAACGGAAACTGATTTGTAGCTTTTAAAAACTGTCAAATTGTTCCAAGACACATGTCTATGAACTGTACAATTTCAGTCAAAGCCTTACATACACTCATCATGAAATTGAATGGGTTTTGTGGGAATGAAACTCTTCATTTCTTCATCTGTTTATGTTACCTGAAAATGATGCAGAGGACGCTTGTAAGTATCAACGCGAAGAAGGCAGCTCCACTCACAGCAGCAAGCAGAGAGTCTATCTTGCTGCCTGACGGAGACATGTCGTGCTGATACCCCCCTGGCCCGGTCAAGTTGTGGTAGTGGAAAAGAAGAGCAAACCCACGCCCCCAGTGGGTGGTAGTGATGAGCTCCATGATGACTTCCACCATCTCCTGGCTTGAGCCAAAAACCAACTGACTGCTGGGAGGCCGGTTGGACCCACAGAACCTGGAGGAAAAGGTGATGAGGTCCGAGATGTAGAGGACATCGTGGGGACAGGCGTCAAGTACAGACTGTTGAGTTTCCGAGCTCGCGGCTGGAGTTTCAGTGAAGTGTGGTAAACTAAGGGTGGTCTCTTCCATAACTGAGCTTGGGTTAGAACTGGGACTGAGGTTTTCCCTTTGGTGAGACAAAGAAATGGAGTTGACGGCCTTGTTTCCAGGAGGCAGAGCTCCTGGTAAGAGGAGAAAGGAAGTTGGGGGTGGTGAAGACAGGCTTGAGGAGTCTGCCGATCTTTTCGCTGAATTTGAGAGTTTGGCTATCTCCATTTTTGTGGACTGTTCTTGGACCACAACTTGATTGAACCGGCCATCCTGAGAGGATTGCTGACCCCTTGGGACATCCCTTGCACTCTGAAGCATAGGTTCTACACCTGCAGGTGAAGTTTCCTCTGCAGATAAACTTCCACGGGGAACAGTCATCTTCTTCTCTGTGTCGTCGTCTTCGAAACCGGAGACTGCAGAATACTGAGCTGCAGAGTCATGGCTCTCAAACACATCGAAGTCAAAAATCTCCAGAACAAGCTGGTGATCAACAGGCACAACAAACTGCCAAACACAGTGTGTGCCAGATGAGTAATTGTAGGGGAAGCCAGGAGACAAGATGAGGCCTTGAACGTCTACCACATCCACCCTGGCACCACAGTCAAAGTACACCTGCAAAGGGAATTACAATATGTTAGTTGTTATGCTAATCAAAATTTATTTTTAGGCAGACCTAAACTGTTTACATTTTTTTTCCCATACTTCTTCCTAGTATCAGAGCTTGATCATTAAAAGCACATATAAAATTGGCAGCCATCTTGATTTAAATCAGCTGTAGATCTACACCCAATGATTACTTATTTTTTTAAAAAATATTAAAGTCCATCTGGCGGTTCATAAGAAATTTTACTAAAAGACAGACAGAGTTGACTTTAATAGTTTATGGCTAAGTTTTAAAAACAGAACTTGTGATCCGTTAGCACTCAGAGTAAAAGTTAGGGATGATTCTCAGCTTCTAACACACTGTCATTTAGCTCAGTTGTAGATCATCAGTTGTAGAAGTAGATCCAATTATTACTTTTAGAGAGTTTCATTTAAATCTATCTAGTGGTTTATGAAATATTTTGCTACCACAGCAGACAACCCAGCCCATGCACACACACACAGAACATTGTCTTTTTCCCTTTGTCGGTGAGTGATAAAGGTGTGAATAACTAAGACAACTGATAAAGGCAACTTTTTGCCCGATTTTTCACTCACATAAACAATCTTGACTCTGAACTATTCAACTCTGCTGTTCTGCCTTTTTATCAAAGCCTGTGTGTTTGCCAGTACTGTTAGCCTTGGTAACCAGGGGGGAAAGGGGGTATTTCTTCAAACATGCTGGCAGTAATTTTTCCCAGGTGTACAGAGATGTAAGAGGGACGTCAGCCCTAAGCATAAGCTGATGTTTATTGGACCAGGGAGCTGAGGACCAGACCTTGGTAGGGGGCCTGTGTGTTTATGAGCTTGCCTGTTCGCCTCATTTCTGGACTGTGGGAATGCCACAGACAGGCAGACCCCTTTACCAGACAGGTAACAAACCAACACCCTCCGGCGGCACTTGTGCTCTGGACTGAAATAAAAACATGCGAGACTGCTCTGTAACTCCACAAAATGGAAAAATTTCCCTTAAGAAGTTGTAATTTAGATTTTTTTTCCCCCCCTCCACTAACACACAAATCCCTGTGGTCTTGGTAGCTACAATCATCTTGTCTACTTAGCGCACTGGTGGTCCTTGAGAAAATTATTTTGTTATTTAGCAGATCTCAGTCCTTAGGAAAAGGCACTTTTGTGCAATCAACTTTTGGTTCTAACTCTCAAGCTCAAATGTCTTGTCCAAATACAGTCAAGGTAAACAATAAGTACACCTCATTTTCATCCCAAATGTTTATGCTTCATTCATGGCATGATTTTTTTTTTTTTTTTAAAAGTCTACAATTAAAGTTAAATCTCAAATGAACAAGAAGGCATATTAGATTATGCTTTATCTGGCAAAGAACATTGTCCAAAAAAAAAAGTACACCTCATTTCTTTTATATGAAATAAATTGATAAGTAGTGATCAAGTGGCACTAATTGAATACAGTGATCAATTAATCATCAGCAAATGTGAGCACCTTTATTAAAGAAGAGGTTTTGGCAGCTTGCTGCCTTTTAGGAGTGTGTTACCACAATGTCAAAGAGGAAAGACATCAGCAACGATCTTACAGGAGAAATTGGCGCTGCCCGTCATTCAGCAGAGACAATATCCAACTTTCTGGAGTTCCATCATTCAACAGTGAGCGATTATTCACAAATGTAAAACAAGCATCCGAGACTGTTGTCAATCTCACTGGGAATGCCGTCACAAGTTCACCCTGAGTTCAGACCATGCAGCGCTTAGAGGAATTGCAAAAAGGAAACTGAGAACTACATCTCAGATCATCACTTGGCGAGTTAAATGTTGTAATGAATGAATCATTGGAGCTTTGTCATTGTCACACAACAAGTAATGAAATAGAACTCAACAGTAGGTCAAAACTACCTTTGTGAAAACAAAAAACCAAAAACAATTGTTGTAAAAGCAGAACTTGAAGTAGAGCTGTTAAGTTGCTTATTAAAGTGATATTAAGGTTTGTATTTTTATCATAAACCTTAATAGTATTTTTCTTCTCCATTACTCTCTTGTAGATGTGAGTTATTTTGGTACCGTACACCGATGACTGCTTCAGGCAGACAGTGATTTCCCTCTTGAGTACATAGGGTAAAACAAGATGCTTAACACGAGCACCTTTTGATCTTTGTGCAAAGAATTAGGTACATTAGGTATAGAACTAATGCTTCGGACCAAACAATAACCCGTGGAGTGCTGACACTGGGGTTGAACAACAACGCAGGTCATCAGACATGTTTGTCAGTTCCAACAACATTTCTAAGAATTCCTAAGAGAGTGTGTGGCCAAGCTAATGTGCAACAATTTAACCAGCTTACTACCCTGCATATTTCACTAATTACATTTACAAACAGTAGTACCGTTGTCAAAGACAATTAAACGCGTCTGGCACATGAGTTAAATGTTTGCCGACTTTTGGCAGGAAAAAAGCTGAAATCATTGTAGGTATTTTTTAATTTATAACTGCTCCCTGTTGCCTTGCTACCATTGCACTGCCTACACAATAACAAGAAATTATTGGGATACAGCATGAATGACAGCTGAATGGGCCAAATGCCATTCTTTCTGAGGTTAGAGAGTAAGCTGATGGGGGGGGGGGTCACGTTTGCAGTAAAACTGCACAAGGAAACCTGTTAACCCTAATGAGGTGGGAACGGTGGAAACATGCACAATGTATCTCCCTTTGGGGGTTAGGGTTAGGCTAAAATTATGGTGCAAATGATGCACGGCTATAAGTTAGTAGTGACAGGAGGGGAACTGTGTCAGGGACGATGAGGCTGCCGGGAGGTCCTCTGCACCCTAGGATGTACATGCTAGACTACACATGAAAAGGCTGTGAAGTGCCACAGTGTCGAAGGGAAATGGGACATTCTTATAATGCCAAACATCTCAGTTCTGTTACATCACAGGCCATTCCACTGGCAGGCTGCTAATTATTCAAGGATGCCTTTCTCATGGCGAAACAATGGGCCGCAGTGCTGTTTTAGTGAGCCGCTCCACAAACCGGGAGGTGGGATCATATTTGAATGAAGTGATGCTAATAAGCTGCGGGCTGAAAGTTTACATAAGAGCCAGATAGTCATTGTGTCCCAGTTGTGCTGATAACAGGTGCTTCCCTGGGCAGAAGTAGTTCAACTGAGGGCACGGTTGTTGGAATTTCTCTTGTTTGGATCAGACCAGCTGCTATCATTGCTAGGAGCCCCCCTGATAAACAGCATTGCCCTGTCATTTGCACTTTGCAATAGGACTTAGCAAAAAGAAATTTAAAAAATCAGTACAGGTGACTTTAAATTCTCCAGCTGGTGATATTGGGATAATTTATGTGGGTAGTTAAACTATAAATTTATGTTGCGCACAAGTACAGATAAAACAAAAAGTGTATATATAAAACTTTTGAATTTAGTAGATTATGAAATGTATTAAAATGTTAAGCAAATTATCTTAAATTATTCCAGACAAGACTAATTTTGTACAGCTGTGTGATATAGTCAGTAAAAAAAAGAGAATAGTGCATAAAATGTTAAAAAAAAATGTAACCTGATAGTTCTAATAGTAAATAGTAAATATAACTTTTATCCAGAGTAAAAGAGACATGAATAAGTTACAGGTAAATAACAATCTACCTTTTTTACGTCTTTTAAACAGAGGCCAACAGCCTGACTTGTTCGTTGCAATAGTATTTTTTTTTTCTCTAGCTAGTCTGGTGACACCACTGCGAAAACCCTGCAACACGAGCTGGCTTCTGCTGAAATACTGTTAACACACACACTGCCTCTCACGCACAAACAGTCTAGGACTGGCTCACAAACATGCAGGCAGGCCCCTGAAAAGGGGGTAGGAATCCTCACCAGCCCTGTTTACAAGGAGAGAAGAGTGACACCGCCTCACAGGAGTTTTAGCTGCAGCAGTCCACGCGGGAGGCATTATAATCATTTTCCAATCGGATTCGATATCAAGCTATTAAAACTTTAGGGAAAAGTAATGTGAAGACTGCATCAAATCGGCTTTTTTTTTTTAAAAAAAAGGAATACACATAAATTATTTTATCATTATTATTTATTATCAATCACAAAGTTTGACCGAGTTTAACCCAAACCCAAAACTGTTAAAGTGACAGCCTTACTTTTAGTCTCACAAAATAAATGTGATTGCATCATTAAAGTCCTAGCATTCCTTAAAGGAATGCATTTGCCGTCTATCATACCAGAGTTTTATACTAAGGTCATCTTATGTTGCAGCTGTTCTGCTCGATCTTTTAAAATAATCTTATGCGCAAGCTCACGTGATATCATGGGATGTCACACTCAAGAGTATCTGTTGTGAATGACTCTCAGCTACATCAACACCAACTTTTGGCTCAATATCTGAATTATTGACTGAATTATAGCCATCTTTGCAACTTGTAAGGTCAGTTGGTTGTGCCGGCCATCTTGAAAGTTAAATAAGTTGTAAAGGTACATCTAAAGATTATTTCCTTAAATATTTATTAAAAATCTATCCAGTGGTTTATGAGATTTTAGCTAACAGAAAGACATGCGCGCAGACACACACAGGCAAAAACAATATCGTCCATCTTCGCCTTTCGGCAGCGGGCGTCAACAAAACCGAATTCCCAAGGAGGAACAGAAATCTGACAAAACAAGAACATCACATACACGTTTAACAAGGTTAAGACTGACACCAATTTAGTTAAAATGTCATTTCTGTAAGAGTTCAACAAATGCACAGGGATTTCCTACCAAAAGACTACCCAAAGATACAAAACCTCACTTTCTAAAAGGGCAGCATATAGTCCTCAGAATACAGAAATTAAAATCTATTGTTTTATAAAGTATAAAGAAAAAAGATTTCCAGTTTATGTGATTTGTCTCACATCTCCCTTGTTTTGGTCACACTCTCTCTTAAAAGGATCAGTCCATGCTGGGTTTATAAACCACAGCCTGATTAAACCCAAGCCTCTCTAGGGTCACTCTTGTTGACAACTGTAAGCTTGGCGACCCGGTGATGCAGTGGTTAGTGCTGTCGCCTTACAGCAAGAAAGTCACAGGTTCGCTTCCCGGCTTTTCTGTGTGGAGTTGGCGCGTTTTTCCATTCGCCCTGGGGTTTTCTCCAGGTACTACGGTTTCCTCCCACAGACCAAAAACATGCATGTTAGGTTAATTGATGACTCTAAGCTGTTAATAAGAGCATGAGTGGTTGTTTGTCTCTATGTGGACCTGTGATGGACTTGCTACCTGTCCAGGGTGTCCCCACCTCTAGAACAATAGGCACCAGCTACCTGCAACACGGAAAGGAAAAAAACGGCTAAAGAAAATAGATGGATGGAGGGACTACAACATAAAAACCTAAAGAAAATAAATATATATACCTAACACAGTGTTCTGTAGAATTACAGAGTGTTTTTACCAGATGTTTCATCCTAAGAGCATCCCAAAGACCTGGACAGACCTACTGTAGCAGCAACTATCCCAAATCTGGTTTAAGGTACTTTAACAAGCGTTTATAGTTTTGTGTTAGCTTGGAAACCAGGTAATCATTTCCTTTAGGTCGTTTTTCACAGTGCTACATCTGTTGGAGACTAGTTGGCGACTTAAAAATGTGAGAAAATGGAGACAAAGTTTCTGTTTCAGTCACACTGAATTTTTAGTATCTGATACCAAGCGACCAGCGAGCTGTGGCTGTGTTTTGAGCGGCCAGTTTTTTAAAATAACTGCCTATTTTTGAGTCCACGGCTCACAAAAATATATACCAGGCTGTGCACATTTTCTTCATTGCACATCTCTGCCCACATTGTTCCCGTCTCGATCCGCTTTGTATTTAAATCTACTGGAGTACAGTTTTGAAGTAAAGATTGGCAGATGGGAAACCTTTTTTTTTTTTTAATTAATTCATATGTTGGCGTGGTTTTTAGACCTGGAAATCTAGGGTGGTAGTTAGGAAAGATTTTGGTTTTTTTTGTTTTTTATCTTAGAAGAGCTCCCATGTAGGTGTCAAAATACAGTTCCAGCACACGACAACGACAAAAACTAAATTGTGAAGAGTTCAAGACAGAATTTAGATGCACACAACAACACTGACTGTTTTGGGAGAAAAATCTGTTAAACAAGTATTTAGAATATGTTCAAAATTCAAAAAACAAGACTGTAAGCCTTTACGGAAATTGAGACATTTTGGAAACTATCACAAATGCTGCTGGCCAACTAGTTGCCCACAGTTTCAGTCTAGTGAGATACTACCTTTGGCAGAATATGTACAAAATTAAAAACACCTACGATGTGCAGTATTATTGGTTAATATTGCATTGATGATAACAGTTGTGATAAACCTACATTTTCCCTCACTTTTTCTTTTGTTAATGCTATCATCTAAACCAGATGTGGGTTATGTTAAAATCTGTTAAAATTACTAAATATATTATTAGCATGCACAACATGAATGCTACCATTTATTGCAGTCCAATGAGTCTATTGCAATGTTGGTATTGTGTTCACTATTATTACAATGATGATACATTTTTAACATATTGTGTAGCTGCAGTATGCAACTTCATTCCTGTTATTCAAAGACATCTTCCAATTGACCAAGCCTTAGTAAAGTGAAACACAACTTGCAGGTTTGATACTATTAGACTCTTAGAGAAGGGCGTGAAACTCAGCCTTGCTTCACACATTGTTCTACAATGGCTGAAAGTCACTAGGGCCCAGGTGCTAGGGTCTCAGTGCCTCTTGCCAACACGCCACCGAAATGGGAAAACAAAGTTCAAAGTTGCAAATTCACTTTTGAGCAACACTGGTCAATTTTCAGCTTGACTGGTCCCAACCAGAGCCCAGCAGACTGGATTCAAATTTTGATCTATTTATTGTAAGAAATAAATAAGGCCACACATCCTTGCATGCCAGCGTGTCCTAAGTGAGGCTGTTTTAACATTGTGAGTAAAGAAGCTCCACGGCTCCCACTTTTTAATACAGACTCCTGGATACAAGAAGACCACCCACTTTTACCAGATGAAGATAGGTTTAAGAAAGTTGGTTCATCATCAGAGCCAAAACTCGGAGCAAATACGACTTCTTGAAAGTCGTGCCGCAACAACTGTTTAACCTCATTTCATACCACACGCAACCTACAGAGAGCTAGTCACGAAGCCCTAATCAACTTCACAGACATTTGGGAAATCTTATTAGGTTTCAGATGGGGTTCATTTGTCCAAATACCTCTGTCCAGTAACCTGAAGCATTTCACATTTGGATTTTGAGAAGTCTGTAAACTGATGTAACTTTGCATTCAGAGCATTTCTACATGAATAGACACAGACCATCTCTGTCTGTCTTGTCCACACAAAGTGATGGCTTTGTAACTTTATGAGACAGAGTTGCAAGACTTCTCAGGTTTGTCAGAAAGAGATCAAAATGAGAGTTCATCTTGACAGCTGATGTGCGTGACCTGACTTGTTAGAACATTAATAAAGGAGCCCTTGGCCTCAGTGTCCCTCATATAGTAACCTTATTTCCACAGAGTCAGAGAAGGAAGGATTCTTTTTTTTTGTTTTCATTTACAAATAAAACAAAAGCTGTACAAGCTTGAATGAGTTATTTTTCTTTCATCATTTTTACTTTTTGTGAGAATACACAAAGACAAAATGATTATGGAGAAAAATATTTCCTCGTAGACAATTAGTATTGGAATCTGAGTTCAGGAAATGCCTAAAAGTATTTGTATTACTATTTAAAAGACTTTTTTTAAATCCCATTCCCACTTCAGTTCACTGACAGTGACATGTTTATATGCTGACAGACTGTGTAAATGTTGTCATATAATTCAAGGCAAGAATAGGTAAATTCACTGCTCACTTGTCCCACAACTCACTTCAATTAGAGATGAATGTCCCCACGTTACATCACAAATAAAACCTGTTGAAAACACAGAGCAGAGCTCTAAAACAAAGATCAAATTCACTCTCCCTCCGCCAAAGAGCTGAATTGTGGGCCGATGAACTTGGATGCCTCCGTTTCTCTGAGAGGGATAGAATAAATTCCAAGCTTGTTTATGCTGTACCAAAAATCAACTTGATACAAAAGGGGAACAGAGGACAAAGCCATCATTTACTGTGCCCCGTCAGGCAGATAATTGCAAATATAGTGAGCACCCTATGCACACAGGACCTAAAGCTAGTGATGCAGACAACTCAATATACCAAGGGCTTTTGTAGTCTAGTTCTAACAGTTGTGCCGCCCAGACCTTAGGCTCCATCAGCGGAAGTGGATGATTCCTGACAGGTGGTCTTAATGGCCTAATAGAGCTGCGTTGATGGTAAATTTTCCTATACAGATGTGAATAAATTTGTTGGCACCCTTCCATTTTTAATCTCATCAGTCCAAAGGATATTCTTCCAGAAACTTTGGAACTTGTCAGAGTACGTTTAGGCAAATTCCAGTCTGGCGTTTTTGTGCTCTACAGTTTCAAAGAGTTCTCATAAAGTGTACACTAGTTCGAAAAAGGTTGCCATTTCCTCTGGTGGCACAGCAAGAAGTCTGCAGGTTCAAAACTCCGCTGTGGCCTTTCCGTGTGGTTCACATGTTACGTGTGTATGTTTTCTCCAGGTACTCCAGTTTCCTCCCACAGAGTAAATACATGCTTGTTAGTTTAATTGTCCATTGTAAACCATCACTGGGTGACTGTGAATGGTTGTCTGACTGGCTGATAAGATTAGGTCATCAGAGATGCAGCACAGGTTGAACGACCGGGAGATAAAAGTTAGAGAGGCCAGACTGAGATGGTTTGGACATGGGCAGAGGTGGGACAGTGGGTATATTGGTAGAAGGATGTTAGAGATGCAGCTGCTAGCAAAAAGACAAAGAGGAGATATATGGATGGAGTTAGAGAGGACATGGAGGTAGTTGGGAGTGATGACAGAGGATGCTGAAGACAGAGTTAGATGGAAGGATGACTCGCTGTGGCGACCACTGAAGAGGGAACAGCCAGGGGTGGAGGATCTACAAGAACACTTAATGATGTTTAAGGCTTTGGGAATCCTTGTGTATCCATCCCGACTTGTAATCCCCCCCAATCTTTTCTCAGAGTTACTTGGAATGTTCTCTTGTCTTTGTGATGTAATGGTAACCAATAAACAGACCTTCCAGACTCAGGTGTTCTTATACTGCCACTGCCCAGGTGATTCTAATTTCACTAATTAAGAGACTACCAGCACCAAGTGGCTGGACCTCTGTTGAATTAGGATAGTCACTCTAAAGCAGGTGAATATTTATGCAATCACCTAATTTACATACATATTTATTATTTAATTAGTATTATTTTGTAGAAATAAGCTTTCACTTTGTCGGAAGGTTGTTTTTTTTGTCAAAAAGGCAAATTTAGCTTGACTATGACTGATTTATAATAGCAATAAACAGGTGAAAGATCTACTGTATATGTGGCATTGTATATTTAATGCAGTGTTTTCTGAACAATAACCATACGGTTATCATTCTGGTGCACCTGTCCACCTGCATAAGATGTCACTGATGCCCACATCAGTGACATTTTATGCTTCATTACAACATTTACACCCCAACAAATCAGTTCATCAGCATCCAGACAGCTGTGAGCTTCAATGACGCGAGACGCTAACACACCAAATAGAGAATATATGACCTAAAAGCAACCCCCTGTTTACGCGAGACCACCTTTTAATCATGTACTCCTCCCATGTCAAAGGCAAAACCTGGGATTACATACTCAGCGAGTATGAAAAGCAAAAACATGAGGCAGACATGCTCCCAATGTGGTTCTCATTTCAGCTGCTTGGACTCTGCATGCCAACCACCCTGTGAAGTGCAGGAACATCAAAACATGCCATCCCCCTCAAAAAAAAAGAAGAAATAAAAGAAGAAGACGAACCTGGAGCATATATTACGTGCCATAACATTCGTGAGTTTATAGAAAACAAAACAATTTTTGCCAAACATTACAATCAGTTGCAGATTTGCATGAGAGTATACCAGCTGAAATGAAGATTGGTAAACAATCCCACTGATTTTTATAATGCAATTAACTTGTAACTCAAGATGAATTTATACTTTTCTTAAAAAGCCTACCAAGAGCCTATATTGCCTGCACAAACATATCGTAACATTCTGGCCAAATCTTATGGACAGATAAACTAACTAAATTAACTTAAGTATTACATATATTTTTCCTCTTCTCTTACCTACGCCTTGACACCTTTGTCGACGCTTACAAGTTCTTTCAATCCGTAGTTAGACGTTTTTGGAGGCAATAAATGGTTGGCTAAAATGCCCAAAACCATTTGAAGTTCCAACGTAGTTTTGCTGCAAATTGTCTGGACTACGAGCGTCAAAGTGACATTTACATTTAATTTGCAGCTGATACAAGAGCACCAATATGTTCCAAATGTATGCCGACATGAGTGATGGTGGGCACATTTTCTCTTAAAACCTAGTTTGAGTTTCGCAGAGGCTAAACTGTAGCTCAGAGACGAACAACTGCAGATTTTAAAGTTTTACGGACGGAGTTCGTCGCTTGGTTGCGTTCACGGCACAGCGCTGGAAGTAGTAGAGTCAGCTTGGGAAATTTTTCTTTTCTTTTCTTTTCTTTTTTTTTTCTCTTTATGCAGAAAACAAATGTCAACTTACTTTCTGTGCAGCATATCCCATGACGAAGAGAAGACATGCTGTCACTGAAACATGCGCCCCAAGCGACGTAACACCAGTCATTTTCCTTTTGTTGGTCCTTCTTGAATGCGACGCACAGTCCGCAGAGTCCCGCTCCTCCGCTTCATTCACCTGAGGTGTCGGGAGCGCGCTTCCATCGTTCATGGACCAACAGGACCGGACCC
>NC_051430.1:9754167-9782546 GCF_001649575.2 Kryptolebias marmoratus | reverse complement strand
CCCGTGCTGATCCCCCCCACCTCCTAACTCTCCCCATCCTCCCTTTAGGCTGACTGGATTACATTTCATACGAAAGGAGGAAAATACCAAACTGGGATTTGGCTCGGTATCAAAACATTAAGAGGTTAGAAACTAAATGTGCTTCCCCACAAAGACTTATACCTGATGATAAATGAGGTAAAATCACACACTTTAATCCATCGTCATCCTGTCAACTACTCTTAGACCTTATGATATTTCTCATAATTATCTTATTTCATTATAATGATTTACTTTAACATTAATTTAGCATCTACACTTCTGCGTATTGGTGTCATTTTATTTTTCACCACTAGGTGGCGTCAGAGTAAGCTCAAATGCATGTGTACATGAACTGAAGGGTTATTCAGAACCACCTGGGTGGGCAAAATTAAAACCAATTTTTATGTGTTACATGTCTGTGGGGTAGATCTCTAGACTACAGAAAAAGATGATAACCTTGCGGGACACACAGCTTTATATGGGTTATTACAGCAAGATTTATGTTTTAATTGCACTCGAGCTAATATTCAAAATATGAACAAAGCATTTAGAGCAAAGTGTACCAAGTCAATGCAAATGGTGCATTTAAACATAAGCAACACCTAACTTGATTTTGTGAAGAAAAAAAAATGTTTTGCTGTGCTTTTGTAACGAAGAACTGCAATAATGTATATTATTCAAACTGATTTTATTTACGTCCAGATGGCTGTATAACATTTAAATTGCTAAAAGTCATCCCATACTCCTAAATCCCCATTTTTGCAAAACATGGAAACTCTAAAAACCACCTCAGTGTCTTTTTCTCATTTTTTATTTGATGGGGTGTACTTTGAAACGAAACAATGAACATTTGTGTTAGTGTAAATATTACTGTAGCAATATATAGCAAATATGACAAGTAAATTTACGTGTTAGAACTATGACTTCAGTGTGTGAGGAGCAGCATTTAACTAGTGTATATGTGACTATAAAATTTACATTAAACCGCCTTTTCAATTAAACTAATCTTCTACACTTTTAAAATGTTACTCTACACACATTCATCTAATAACTTAACTTGCATGTGAGTAAACTAAACGTGCATTTTAACTTAGATTTTACATATTTCTTTTTAAAATCCAGCTCACATGTAATTGCTACATATATTCATGTGCAGAATCACATTTATAATTAGAATACAAATCAGCTTGACTATACTTATCTTAAACCTTTGTAACTCTAATTAGGGAGAAGACGTGGTTTTCCTCACACGCCTCTCTTACATCGTTTTCATTGTGTTATTTGTCCCATTACTACTCCTGCTGTGGAACCAGCGGTGTCTGGCCATGATCTTGTTGCACCAGTGCGCTCAAGATTATCTGTAACTGAGGTCTGACCACAACACACCTGGCAGTTTTCAGTCTCCTTACCTCCAATGTAGTCAGATTTATACTCTCAGATCTACTGCAAGCATTTTTAAATATGTTCCTACTTTGTTTAGTGATGGCAAAAAATCACCCACCTCTATGGTCTTGTGGCATTGTTTTGAAATGGTATCTATTAGTTGGCAATATGTCTCAGTTTTACATTTATTTGCTCCAGACTGTGCATAATTTATACCCTTATTTTGCATGTCTACAAAAATGAAATACACAAGTATGAGAGCTGAGACAACTGTCTTATCTTAAAATAACAATTTACCCGCAACACTGCATGCAGGATGTTACATGTAGCCTCAATATAATATGTAATGCATGGGGAAAATCAAACTGAGCAAAAATGCTTAAAACCCATGTAAGTAAACATATTAATATTATTAGTCGCCCTCCCCAATATGGCGGCGTTGTTAACGTCCCAAACCGCTAGCCGCGCAGTGTCTACGTATGTTTGTGGCGCAACTACAAGAAGCATTTTCCGTTCTGCATTTTGGTCCGTGAGATAAATGTAACAGTCTTAATTATACTCGAACAACAGCCTTCCCGATAAAGTCACATTTTGTTTTATGGCACTTAGATTTGTCCCTCGAAGAAGCTGTGAAAAGCCGTTTCAGTCTCTCCATTTCTGCTCTTCTTGTTTCTAGTCGGACCCATGAAGGAACGGAAACCAAACAGCCACGTAGTGAAAGACGGAGCTCGTAGAAAAGGTAAGCATTTAATGTTTGCGGGATATTTAGCAAAACTGTCATCTTATCATTTACACTTGGGCGTTGTAACATACCTTTGTGACAGCGAATGATTTACTGAACTGCTTAAAACATTTGTAAAAAATCACCCTTCTAATAGCGTTGTTGGTTTTTAGCTAACTGTTAGCAGTTTTAGCTTAGCTGTGTTGTTAGCATCGCTATTTTGGCCACCTACAGTCTGGTCTGCCATCTGTCATTGACTAGTATCCGAACCAAGTAATCAACTAGACCAATGCCAGTGTAGAACATTTATATTCACGTCTGTAAATCACAGTTTTGACTGATAAGTGTCGACTATTTGAAATTGGAAAAAATGTTAATTTATCAACGCTTCCTTCTTCAGTTCAAGCCAAGTAATGATGTGCCAGCCATGACACTATTTGAATGATACCGCTGTCATTGTCATTGATTGTGTTTTCAGGTGAGAAACAGTCACCTGTCGTGTTTACAGTGGCTTTGTCTTTTAAACCTAATGTTATTGCAATTTAAGCTATGTTTAGCGCGACACAATCCCCTGAACTGCAGTGGTAGCTCGTTAGCGCTTGACTCTCTGGCTCCTAGTTAAAGCAAACTGTGTTGTTACATAACAACTGCGTCTGCAGCAGAACTATTGTGAGGATGTTTAAGATTGCTGGTGATTTATTTAAATTATGACCATTTTATTTCTCCTGTGGTTACAGCTTAAACCCCTCTTGGACACGGACACACTCCCATGTAGCTTGCCCCACCCCCCAGAAGATGGATTTATAAGTTTGTTAGTTTTTTTCTTCGTAAAGCACCAGCAGTAGAGTTTCTGTTACTCTCCTTAATGGAAGCTGATACTGGCCAACCAGAGGCAGCTCAGATGGACGCCAGCACTCATCCAGATGACCAGGTTGTAAAATGCAAAGAGGATCAAGTCTCCACCTCAGATTGTGACGCAAACTTGAAACAAGGGCTGGAGAGCACACCAAGACCCAAGGAAGTTCAGAATGGTGAGCGTTGGTGTTTGCATGGGATAAGATTTTTGTTGAATTGCTTCGAATGAATGGTATGTGATGGTGGGACCCACCCTTCCACACTGCACTATGTCTAAGTGATTTTAAAAAAAAAAGGGTCACTGGTTAATAAAAACCAAACTAAAATGGTAATTCCACATTTGCGGACCCTACTACAGTACTTTTCATACAATGTTGCGCTACTTAGATTTAATTCCACACCTTTTTTTTCCCTGCAATTTCTCCTTAGGCAGATATTATCGGTGGCTTCTTTATTTAAAACTTGTTTTCCGGAGATGCTTGACCAGTTTGTTTGGTGATCCCTACAATGACTGGAGGCCTCTGCTCCTCTGTTTCATGGTTCTTCTTACTAACATGCCAAATACCTGAACGATATTCTAATGATTTGTCATTGAGAAGGCAGCATCGTTTATATTATACAGAGAGAAACCTTTTGGAGAACGTCGCATGAGACAGTTTCAGGGAAAATATCAATCTTTAAGCTCTCAGGCTTTCATTAGGCTGACTGGGGTTCCCCTTATGTTGATTTTGACGTCTTATATTCTGTAACCATTGGATCCAAGTGTGCCTCTCATTTCAGATTTTAACTGTAATTTATTTTGTGTATTGTTTACTGTTCTAAAGCAGATTTTTTTTTTTTTTTTTTTAATGCCTCTTCTTCTCAAGTTGACATCATTTTCCTAAATAAATCTCTTGACTCCCCTGCTCTGCTGGGCGGGTGCTCAGTCAGGCTGAAAGAGAGCCAGACTGTTCACGTCATGAGCAGCCAATCGAGCTCGGCAACGTTCAGCAAACTGTCAAGGAAAGAAAAAACTGGTTTCATTCTCAAAAAAGAATTTACTCCATTTGCACCCATGTTGTAATTTTTACGCTGCGTATCCTCTCTATTACTCCTAAGCTTCAGTGTGGATTTATTCTTCTGTATTTTTTTTATAGATTTTTATTTTTTTCTGTGTGTTTCAGTTCTTGGAGGCTAAAGTCACAAACTGTTGTTTTTCGGGGCTAATGTTAAAACACTGTAGCTGTTTCTTTTCTTTGTCTGCTTCTGCTAATGGTTCATTCAGAGACAAATAGAAAATCATAACTGCCAAAGTTTTACTTGGATATAGAGGATGGTTTTAAGTTTAAAAAGATTGGACTGCTTTTTGTTGTTGTTGTTGTTTTCCTTTTTCTCTCTGATCTGGAAAAGTGGGAAAAGTGCACTCCTCTTCTGCAAATCTGATCTGGTCATTGTATAGGATGTTTTCAAATCTAACATGAATGTTCCCTGTTGCCTTTTTTTTTTTTTACTCCAGATGTTGTTTGACAATCTTGTTGAGCTAGTTTATCGAGATGATTGCGATCAGTCTGGTGTGTTCAAAGGAACTTATCATGGCTAGTTTACACATTCCTCAGTCAGGTTCACACTGCAGGACCTTCAACCAAATTTATAGAAACATGTTGGTGGTTTCAGGCAAATAGCCCAGATGTGAAGGAAGTCTTGAGTTGAATAATTCGAATACTTTTCAGCCTCAAAATGCACCTTAGACGCACCGACCAAATTGTCCTGCATGCTTGATCATCGGAAGGACTTGGGTTGGTGCAGTTGTTGACCTACATGTCAACTAAAAGCTACAGCCAGTTAAAGTTCAAGGGATGTGATGAGGAGGAGCGATAAAACTTATAAACATACACAAACGAGTCAGAGAGGTTTGTGAAGAGGTGGTCTGCTTGGAAGCAAGAAACCTTTCAGAGTTTATTATAATATATTAAAAAGACTTTAAGAGGAATTGCCAGTTCTTTAAAAAACAAAAAATAAAAAGTGGAGCGAAATAGAAATTTATACACCAGAAGCTTTTTTTTTATGTCAGTGATGAGAAACCTTTCTGCACAATGTCTGCAGCTGTTTCATATAGATCTGTCTAATACGTTGGGGCTCAAAATCTTCTAATGTGTGACCTTCCACTCTCCTTGTATATTCTGAATCCACTACTGATTTAAAGCTCCTGATCACAAGAGGATTGCATTACTATGGTGTAAACAATGTGTCCATCTGATAATTCTCTTATTTGCTTTCAGGTCCTCTCACTTCAGATGTGACGCCGAATGGAAATGGAGCAGATGGTTTCAGTCCCGCAGGTGACACCCTTGTAAATGGGCCCCTGGCTCCGACAGTTCCTCCCCAGAGCACCAGCTCCCCCATCAGCTCCCAGACCCAAGAGTCCTCCCCAGGTGTGGCTGCTTATCCGCCCATGGTGGTAGAGAAGTCTGAGAGGGCTAGTGCTGAGGTCACGGTTCACAAGAGCGATGCTTTGCAGTCGCTCAGACTCAGTATGCCTATGCAGGAGACTGAATTGTGTAAGCATAAACTTCTGTGAAGTGAATGCCCCCTCTGTGTCCCTATTTTAACCTCATTTTGCTGTGGAATGTTTTGGGTTTTGGCTCGTTTACGTATCTTTTTCTAACTCCTTTTGTCTGTGTATTATCTGGACAGAAGGATTCAGTGGGACCCTGTTTTAGTTGTATGAGTACCACCTTTCTAAAACTCCCCAGGGCAGTTTGATTGCTTGATTAGTATTGTGTGTGAGTGATTAGTTTGAAACGTTGCATGGACTGGTGACTGTTTAAGAATTAATCCCTGTGTTATATTAATTTCTTGGTCATGTTTTTAAACTAGATATGGTTGCTATCCTGTGTTGTTATGAAATGTATTATTTGTAATCATGACGCAGCCACAGAGTTCGTAACACCACAGAACCGTAACCATTTCAGAGGAGTTTACATAACTCCAACTTGAATCCATAGTTTAAAACTTTAGAGTACGCAGTTTTGTTCATCACATTTTATGTACTGACAAACATTAACACTGAACCAACACGGCAACATTTGCTTCAGAGTCTAGATGTTGCAGGTATTAAATAACTCTTGTTCAGTTTGCTTCGATGGGAGCCATTATTCAGTTTGGCCAAACCTCTCTCCCTACAGCCAACCAGAAGCCGTCACTGGAGATGGAAAATGAAGAAAAGATTCGCCTGGAGGCTCGCCGGCGTCTGGAGGAGCAACTCAAACAGTACAGGGTGCAGAGGCACAAGGAGAGGGTGAGTCAGTGCAGATGGTGTCAAATTATGCATGGCTCTAGCATTTATTAAGTTAATGTTCACATTTCTTTACATAATACTAAGTGTGTTCAAGGTAGCTTTTTTTTTCATAGACTGTCATTTTAATGGAATGCAATTTTAGCTATTACAAAACCAAAGCTTTTAATTTATATTGAATTTTTTTTTTTTCTTCCCCAGTCTCACCGCACTACTTCCAAAAACCGGCCATTCAGCACTCTAGACCCAGAACTCATGCTCCATCCTGAGGCGCTTCCCCGGGCTAACACTGTTGCCATGACCAAGGAGTATTCTTTCCTCAGGACCAGCGTTCCACGAGGCCCCAAACTGGGAAGCCTGGGAATTCCACCCTCCAAGGAGAAGAAGTCTAGATCACCTCGCCCCAGTAAGATTCACTCTTTGGCTGACTACAAGACCCCAGAGAGTGATGGTGGAAGTGGAGGAGAAGGTGGCGCCATGACAGCTGATAACACTATGGGCTCACTTCAGTCCACCATTAGCTCGGTGTCCACACTGTCTGAAGTCAGTGTCATGTCAGAGTCCAGCACAGATGCGAAGGCCGGGGCGTCTCTCCAAGCCAGCGACAACGTGTCGGAACTCGATGGCAGTGAATCAGGAGCGAGGCCAGGGAACGATGGCAACGACAGCGACAGCTCTTCTTACAGCAGCGTGTCCACCAGGGGAACCTACGGGATGCTCTCTGCTGCAGTGGAAAGGCAGCGAGGGCCGTACACTGTGGAGGGAAGGGAGATTGCCCCAGAGGCCATGGGTCAGTTCCCGTCTTTACAAGAGGTCCTTCAGGCGGCGAGCGAGGAGCAGCACCTGCTGGAGATGGAACAGGAGAGAGAAGGAACAGCAGAACCTCGGAGCCGCAGGGACAGTTTCTCCAGCAGGTATTTTCCAATACTGATGGTGTATGGAGATGGTATTATTTCAACGATGAGACTGGCACCCATGAGTTTATTGAAAAATGTATATATTAATGTGGAACTTGTCAACTAATTTTTCCATTTTTATTCATATTTCCTTTTGATTCAGTGTTTCTTTGGAGAGTTCAGTGATGGGCCACGATGAGATGCTCCAGGTGCTGAAAGAGAAAATGAGACTTGAGGGTCAGTTGGAGTCTCTGTCATCTGAGGCCAGTCAGGTAATAAAACAGAGATCCTAATAATCCAGTTGTTTTATTTCCATGAGACACAGCATCCATCCATCACAGCTACACCTGTGGCCAAAATAACATGAAAACCTTAAAACGTCTTCCAAAAGGACTCTTAACCCAATCAGCTGTGATATTAAAAAAATAAAATCATATGATCTTCAGTATGAAGTTGTTCTTCAAGTTTAAAGTTTGAGATATCAAGAGGGGATAATTAAACATCTGGTATTCACTGGATATTAAAAATAAGTTAATTACATCTGCAGATAAACAAAAAATAATAATAGAGCATAATTTATTTCACAAAATAGAGTAAATATACAGTGGCAGTGTGAGCAAAATAACTTTTAAGTACACATTTTGATTCAACATTTGTAAAACCTATTACAACTGGGTTAGGGTGGCTTTTTTAAACTGTGCTGGTACAATAGTCTGTTGGTGAGAGACACTGGAGATATTACTAAAAACACCTGCTGAATAAGCAGTACAGTCTTTTGAAATGGCGCCTGGAACATTATCAGGTGCCGCAACTTTATTTGGATTAGCTCCTCATGTCCGATGCGGACAGTTTCAGCCCCTGCTCACCACAGGCTCCTGATCTGTAGAGCAGCTGCAACCACCCCCCCCACACACACACACATTTTTCAAAGCGGTGGTGTAAACTTGTGTTTTAACTTCTCTGCTGTTTATTGGTTTGTCTTTATGACTTCTAACATGTCATCACTCCCAGCAATAAAACTGATACATG
This sequence comes from Kryptolebias marmoratus, assembly GCF_001649575.2. Taxonomy (NCBI): domain Eukaryota; kingdom Metazoa; phylum Chordata; class Actinopteri; order Cyprinodontiformes; family Rivulidae; genus Kryptolebias; species Kryptolebias marmoratus. The sequence goes on along the minus strand of NC_051430.1, from coordinate 9,774,367 downwards.
CTGTTTTTATTGACTGTAACGTGACTCTTCGAAATAACAATCTCAAAATAGGTATTATTAAAAATATTACCCATCTTCTAGAACCACCTGCTGCTCTTTTATTGATGTCGGCCCTGAATGCATGCAGGTGTCTGTACATTTTGGGGTTGGAAAGATGTCTAGAGCATTTTGTAAATGACATCCGGTTTTAGAGCTGCTTTTTTTTTTGTCTCCAAGTAACGTTCTAGTGGGTACTGAATTCAGATCTTCTATATAAGTGTGTTGGATATTCCACTACAAAACCAGCCACAAGCTTAGTTTGTGAACTGGTAATTATATTTATGTATTCCTGATTTTGTTCACCCATTTTATATCATCAGGCACCTGTGGGTGGGTTGAGTTTCTTCCCCGTTTTTGTTATTTCAATCTTCAACTTTCAACAACTTGTTTTCTGTATTATGTCATCAGACTGTTTTGTGTTTTAATAAAGACATAATGATCTTAGTTCAAGAATATTACATAAATTTAAAGACCTGCTGAGGATCTGTTAATTATGTAGTATTTGAAACCTTAAAATCGAAATAAACTAGCCACACTTCCAACAATCCAACAGGCTCACACAACTCATTGGACGCTTTAGGAAGTTTTGGGTGAGATGCTGTAACCACTTGTCTCTTCCTTTAGGCTCTTAAGGAGAAGACAGAGCTTCAGGCCCAGCTTGCTACAGTGAATGCTCAGCTGCAGGCTAAAAAGGAAGAGGCTCAAACCAGCCAGGAGAAGCAGAGCGCTCTCACTACGGAGGTTGGCACGCTGCGGCAGAACTGCAGCCAGCTAGAGAAGGCCATGGTGGAGCTCCAGAGCAGTCTGGAGAACAAAAATGCCAGTTTGACCTCCCTAAACAATGACCTGAAGGTTTCTGAAGACCAATACAACAGGTTGATGGTGAAAGTGGAGGAGCTGCAAAACTCTGTAACTTCAAGGGATATCACAGGTGATTATTGGAGAGCCTTGGAGATGTGTGTGTGTGTGTGGTTAATCTTGTCCATGTTTGAAACCTGGATGCTTTGGTCCTTCTCTCTTGCAGTTCACGAGTTACGTCAGCAGATGGGTGGCCTTCAGAGTCAGCTCCAGCAGGTGCAGCTGGAGCGCAGCACCCTACAGAGCCGACTAAAGACTTCTCAGGCTGAGATCGACTCCCTCCAGCAGGTCAGACAGTGGTACCACCAGCAACTGGCTCTGGCCCAGGAGGCAAGAGTGCGACTGCAAAGCGAAATGGCTAACATGCAGGTAACAATAATGCTTATTATATCAGTTTTGACACAAGTGCCTGACCCTGAAGCAACAAATTGAGGCATCACAAGTGACTTTGTTCACTTTTTTTTCTGTCAAAGACTGGACAGATGAATCAGATTGGCGTTGTGGAACATTTGAAGCTGGAAAATGTGACTCTTTCTCATCAACTCACTGAGACCCAGCATCGCTCCATCAAAGAAAAGGAGCGCATTGCTGTACAGCTGCAGAGCATTGAGGTATATTTTCCTCATTGTCCCTTTTCCCATCATTAGGTTTGTATAAGCAAGAAATACAACCTAATTTTAACACTCCTGGGGTTTTTAGCATTTTGAGTAAAAAAAAAAAGGTGTATTTAAATATCTGGTTGTGATCTGTACATTCTGTCTGATGTAGGCAGACATGCTGACTCAAGAAGCTGCTTACAAGCAGATTCAGGATGCAAAGACTATGGTGGAGGAGGATCTGCAGCACAAACTGGAGGAGTTTGAAGACGAGCGAGAACGCTTAATAAAATTGGCTAACACAGCCAGCACCCTGGAAAGGGAACTGGAGCAGGTAGTCATACCAAACTGAACACTACTTGGTTTTCTTTCTGGAACTGATTGCAGATTTGGACTGTACTTTGTGCTTAACTGCCTATCACACCTTTTTTTTTTTCTCCCTTTCGTTTTTTAGGTAAAGTTGACCCTTTCCCAGAAAGATGTACAACTGCAGTCACTTCAGAAAGAGCATCTGGAGCTGATGCGCCAGCTGACAACAACTCAGGAGAACCTACATACCAAAGAGCAGTCCATCAACCAGCTGGAGGCCAGGTACCTGGAGCTGGAGGCCCAGTTGGCTGAGCTGCAGGCAGAAAGCAGCACCAAGGACGACAACATCCAGTACCTCCAGAATGAGAAAATAGTCCTGGAGGTTGCACTCCAAGCAGCCCGGGCTGAGAAGAGCCAACTAGACGAGGGTGCTGAGCGACTGGGAGAGGATGTGTTGGTGGCCTCAGACGTATTAGATCAGCTCCGACAAGAAGTCCAAGTCAAAGCCAGTCAGGTATGAGACGACAAAGACTGTAATGTTACATTAACTTAAAGATAGCTTAGTTTAAGACTTTTTTTTTTTAACAACACGTGACAAAAAGGTATCTTTTTTTCTAGAGCATTTCCTCAACCCATTACAACTTCAGAGTAACTTTAAAATGGCATTAAAAATGAGTTCTCTTCAAAATTTGTTACAAAACTGTTTGTTTGTTACATCGCAGATTGAAACTCTCCAACAAGAAAACAACTCCCTGAAGAAACAAGCTCAGAAGTTAAAAGAGCAGTTCCAGCAGCAAAAGGTAACCCCCCCCCCCCCTCTCTCTCTCTTTACTACGTTAAAAACGGTAGAAGTCAGGAGGAAAAACAAGCCTTTGAAGACTGCATGTACATTTTAGATACACTTGTCATGAATGTTCCAGCTGGCTAGTGCTGACGCTGTTGTGGGAGGATCTATTTCAGAGCCAGATGGCAGTCAGATTTTCTGAAGAATGCTCAAAGTGCTGGTTGGATGCCTTGTTGGATGGAGCAGTGGTTGCTTCATGGCATTGACAAGCTGTCACGAAGAGGGTGGAGTCATTTGACAGAATGACAGAGACGTTGGCATGCATTGTTTTTCTTTTTAAGACTTGTACTTTTGTAGAATCTCCAAAAGAACTGACATTTGCCTTTGTCCATCAAATTAGTGTTCTTCTGGTGGTGAGTAATTGGTTATTTTGTGAAGCAGTCTTTCTGTCCTCTGCATTAAAACAAAAAAAACTTTATAAAAGGAAATAACTGAGTCACACACTTGAACTTTGGCAGAAAAATGATCAACAAAATATGTACAAGTATCAGGAAACGAGGCACTTGATGTTAATGTCATCTATGTTTAAAGATGAGTAAGCTGGATCTTTTTAAATATCCATTTTCTTACCTATAACAAGGTTAATTACTGTTTTTTTATGTTCTGCGTATCATTTAAATAACTTCACATCTGTGTAGTTTCACACACAGAATTTAAGCTATTTGAATATATGCTCTATTTGAGAAAATGTATATTTTTTCTTTTGTTAGTTTCCTACCAATATTGTTGCAGCTTGATTTCCTTAAATGAATCTGTAGGAAATAGTCTGCCTATTTTAATCTAAGGAAATAGGAGCATGACTTCTCGTTTCTTTAAAAGGAGCTTTAGTCCGGCGTAAACCTTTCACCGTTCAGGAAATGTTGTTGACTTCACAGGTGATGGTGGAAGCCTACCGTCGGGACGCCAGCTCTAAAGACCAGCTGATCAGTGAGCTTAAGTCTACCAAAAAGCGCCTGTTGGTGGAGGTGAAGGACCTGAAGCAGGAGCTGCTGGGCGCCCATGGCGAGAAGCAGAAGGCCGAGCTGGAGCAGGCCCGGTTGCAGAAGGAGGTTGCAAGAGTCCAGGAGCAAATCGGTAACATGGAGGCCCATCTGCAAGCTATTCAGACAGAAAGGGATCAGCTAGAAACCCAGATTCAGGTACTGCAATTTGTCTGTTTGATGCTAAATTTAATTGGAAAAACAGTTTAGCCATAAAGGGGGAAGAAAAAGCGAAACAAGTCACGCAGTATTGCAGTTTGACGGGGAATGTGCGCTTTCCCTCTTTCCCCAGTCTCTGCAGTTCGATCAGAGCCAGCTAGCAGCAGTGACTCAAGAGAATGAGGGCCTGAGGAAACAGGTGGAGCAAATGGAGGGTGAAGCCAAAAAGTGAGTCATGTGATGCGAAGGGATGCAGAAGCTTGAAAAATTCCCACAGTGATGACTTGGACTGTGATGCACATTTTTGTTGCCGTTCTATTTATAAATCCGAACACAGGACCGATTATACAACGTCTGATCTCCTCATATAAATATGAGTCAGTAGATATGATTTAGTGAAGTGCATACATGTAAATCTACATACTTGGTGTGTTGTTTGTATCTGTTGTTTTATTTAATGTGTGTGTTCTGTCCGCCGACATCTTGTGCCCATATTTTATGCTGTCAGCCAAGTTAATTTCTTATGTGCATCAAAATTAGGGCCATTTCAGAACAGAAGGTCCGCATGAAGAGGCTGGGAACAGATTTGACCAGCGCTCAGAAGGAGATGAAAGCCAAACACAAAGCCTACGAGAATGCTGTCGGCATCTTGAGCAGAAGGCTTCAAGAGGCTCTGACTGACAAGGAAGCAGCAGAGGCGGAGCTGGTTAAACTCAGGGCCCAGGTTTCAGACGGAGGAAACAGCCAGGCCTTACAGGTAACATGAACACCTGCAAAACCTTCACAGCTCTCCTTACCACCAGTACAAGAGTTCATTTATCTATTTATTTAATGTGTAGGTGATTATTTTAAATTTAAAGTATCCTAGACCTGTCTAAATCCAAACTGAAGACAGTTCTTAGTATCATTTCTGTAGTTAAAGAGGACCCAGGCACATATGTCTTTAGATTTTAGTATTGCAGGTATAATATGATCATAAGGTGCGGTGCTGTTATAGTTAAAAAGATCTACTTTTTGAGTTTTACAGCAGAATTCTCAAAACGTACATTTCTTTATAAAAGATATAGTTTAACTTCATTATGAGTAAACCCTGGTAACGAGAGTTTTTGACTATCTGAAACTGGTTGAAATGTATTATTTTTTTATCTCTTATGCAGGCAAAGATTGAGGCTCTACAAGCTGAGCTGCAGGTGGTGACAAAAAGTAAGACTATGCTGGAAAAGGAGCTGCAGGAAGTGATCACCCTCACCTCCACGGAGCTTGAAGAGTATCAGGAGAAGGTTCTGGAGCTTGAGGATGAGGTAAGGTTTTATTTTGTTTGAGTTGTATTGATATTTTTTTTTTCTGTCAACCAACATAAATTTTCTACTGTTTTTTCAGATATAGCCACATATGAGTCCTTTTTCTCTTGTGGAATCCCCCACGTCATGACTTGAATTGTTTTGTTTTTTTGTTTTTTTTGTTTTTTTACAGCTTCAAGAGTCGCGCTGTTTCAAGAAGAGGATCAGGAAGTTAGAAGATGCCAATAAGAAGTTGGCGCTTGAGCTGGAACATGAAAAGGGGAAACTGGCAGGATTAACGCAGTCCCACAATGCATTGCGAGAACATTCTAACATTTTGGAGTCCGCCTTAGCAAAGAGGGAGGCAGATCTTGTCCAGCTCAACTTGCAGGTGAAATGCTGTACCTGCATCTCTTTTGTTTCTAAAGTGGATTTATATCTGTTGATAAAAATGAAAATAAGTGGGGAAAAAAAAAAAAAAATCTTCAATATTTTTCCTTTGGTTTCAGGTTCAAGCAGTTCTTAAACGGAAAGAGGAGGAGGATCAGCAGATGAAGCAGTTAGTTCAAACTCTACAGCTTGCTTTGGAGAAAGAGAAAACCAAAGTCAACAATCTGAAGGAACAGGTAGGAGCTCCGTGCTGCGAGTCACAGTAAAGTGTTTTCTTTGGCTCTCCAAAGTCCCCTTTTACACAAGAGAATAGTAACATCATTGGTTTTATAAATCTGTTAAAGGCATGGCACACAGATTCAGACGAGACTTACCTTTTCTGGTATTTTCTCACGCTTCAGTCTGACACTTGCAAAAGTGTCAAGAGCACTATGGCTATTCCCAGTTCGAACATATGATAAGATATTTTACGTGGCACATTGAATCTTATAGACAATTTAAAAGAACAAAAACAGACAAGTGAGTTGTAATAAGCCTGTGTGTCAAGTCATTCAGATCTGTACGCCTGGTTATTTAGGTTGTAATTATGAGATGTGTCCTTTAGGTGGTAGCAGCAAAGGCTGAGGCAGCCCACAACAGACGGCACTACAGGGCAGCCATGCTGGAGCTGTCAGAGATCAAGAAGGACTTGCAGACCAAAGAGGACCTTATTAAAGCTCTGAAGAGCGAAGCTCAGAAACTTCAGTGTGTACATTTGTCAGATTAAAGATTCATGTGAATTCAGTCAAAAGAAAACTCTATCTCATGCCGCTTTTTTGTCATTTTCTACAGGGCTCAGGAAGACCAGCACGCTCAGGATGTTTCCAGGTTCCAAGAGGAGCTCGCTGAGGCTCATGGTCAGCTCCAGATCCTCCAGAAACAACTTGACGAGGAACTATCTAAGCAGCCGCTTACTAACCAAGAGGTACACACTACTCACCAGGGTCTGATGATACTACTTATTAGGAAAACAATTTATATCTTAACAAACACCTGCTGTAGTCAGCCTCAGGTCATATTAGGAATGTTTGTTGGCTCCATGCTTTCAATATTGTAAAACATATGAATTGGCCACAATATTTTGTTTTAGTTGTGTGACCTTTCAGTGTTTCAGCTTCTCAGACACCATCATTTGTAGTGGATCAGATATCTTTGTGGCTTTTATGTGTAACTCTGACTGCTGACTCAGGTGGAAGACCTGAAGTGGGAGGTGGAGCAGAGGCAGAGGGAGGTTGAAGCTCAAAGGCAGCAGCTGGAGATGATGGAACAGTGCCACCACAGGGAGCTGGACAACTTGCAGACAGCTCTGCAGGCAAGTTCTTACTGTGCTCCAAAATATGGATACAAACTATGAGTTATGATTTCCCATTAAAGAGAAAATTGACCATTTTTATTATTTTTTTTTTTTTTATGACCATATGTTTGAAAGCTGGCAAATAATTTAATTACCCCATGGTTCTTCCACACAGTGATTGATGATTTGGGGAAAAAAACAACATTTTGTTTGATTCAGAACATAAAGGTGGAGTTGGAGTCTGTGCAGGAAGAGATGAGCGGCACCAGAAAGGACAAGTTCATGCTGCAGGCAAAGGTGGGTGAGCTGAGGAACAGCATGAAGACGGTTCTGCTGCAGAACCAGCAGCTCAAACAGGACCTGAAACAGACTCGTCTGAGGAAGGTAAAACACATTTGCTTGCCTGTTGCCGTCATATCAAATAAGAATTGTGTAATTTAGTGACTAAGACCATCCCTGTAATAATGTTGTTGGAGCAGCAGCGGATGGAGTTGAAGAGTGACGGGAACCCATCAAATCCAGTGACTCCAGTTAAGATTCCAGACTGCCCGGTTCCTGCCTCGCTGCTGGACGAGCTGCTGAAACCTTCAACGTCAGTCAACAAGGAACCCCTCAACAACCTGCACAACTGTCTGCGGCAACTCAAGTAAACCTATCATCTCATCTGAAAAACTGATGAATTATGATTAAACAAGTTGTGAAAGTGGCAAAATTGTGGATTTATTCTTTCTTTGTTTCTCAGGGAGGAGATGGACAGCCTTCAGAAGCAGATGGAGGAACACACAGTGACAGTACATGAATCAATGAACTCGTGGACAAACACGGCAGAGGGACTGGCCGAACTGGGGCTTCAAAACAACGTCTCCGAATCGCCACCTGTGATAAACAACACTGTGGTGGAAAATAACAACGAATCAGAACCGCAGCAATCGTAACTAAAGAACTTATCTCAGGCCATTAGAGGGAAAAAGTGGAGTTTTATCCACAAAGGCACCTTTAAGCCCCATATTATTTTTTTCTTTTCCTTTTAATTGCTGCCAACATTTGGCATTTCTCCCATTAGCACAGAAGTGCTATTGCAGAGTAATACTTTATATATCATAGCTTTATTTTTTTTTTCCTTTTATTTGTTTTGTTGTTTGTATTTATGTTGAGCTCCTGTCACCTTTTTATTTATTACAGCCTCTCCAAGAGAATCCACCATATTCAGCTTTGCTCTAAAAGTGTAGGAGTTGAGATTAATCTGTCGAGCCGGTTTCCCTAATAGGCGAGCAGTTTTCTGCACTAAACTGTAGTCAGTCATCCACCTCATATTGATAAATCGGTGGCATAGATGCTACCTAATGATAACCTCCATTATTCTGAGATGTTTTTGCTGACAGAAACCACAACCTGTTCTTCCATTTGTTTGTGCCTATTTACTTGTAACGCCGCCCATCTATTTTACCAACCTGGGTGGGCATCAGTATGGTTTCCTAACAGTTCATGAAAAAAGCTGTATTACTCCTGTTCATGAAGTAAGAACTCATGCAGAGTTATGCATAAATATTTCGGATTGCCTCTTCATGAAATGCAGTGTTTATGTTAAAACATTACATAATCATTATCACCTTGGGTTATAAACTGTAATATCGGTTACAAATGTCTAGCATGGTCTGCAGTAATTTGAATGCAAAAAGCCTTAAGCAATCTTTGATATGCTGTCAAGGACTAAGTTGGTTTGAATGAGTGTTTTTCTTCTAAGGGTGCAAGTTGTAATATCTTATATTGTATATGTGGGAAAATCCTTACTGAAGGACTGTTTATTGTAACTAAAACATGAACTGACATTGCACACTAGATAATCAAAATTGAACTGACAAAGCAAGCTGTAAGATGAAACAAAAAATGTTATGACTTCTATTAACAAGAAGTGTATTGTGTTTATTTTTTGTTGCATATGATACTGACTGTATTTACAAAAAAAAGAAAGAAAAACACATTGAATTCATTGAGTCACCAGATGTTGAATTGTTTTTTGGGGGTTAATGTGTTCAATTGTTTTCAGATGTTAATATATTAATACACATCTCTTTTTTGTAAATCGATCATAAATGTTTGATATTGCAAGGGAGGTGAAATCTGAGATGCCATGCAAACCAGATGTAATAAATCTGCTCCAGTTCCAGGTAGATCTAAGTGTAGACGGTACGTTTCTGCATGCAACTGTGCTGCAGCCCTTGTATTCCCAAACTCCTTTTTTTGTCCCATTACCACTGTATGCTTGTGCATTTTCAAAGGGGCAATAAATGCAAATATAATTGCTTAAAATTAAAATCAAAGAAAATCAGTTCATATACTGAGTGTTACATAAAATGTTTTTTGGGTTGTATATATGAACTTGCTTCAAGGTGGTGGGGGGGGGGGGTTCCTCCCTTTTTTAAAATTTTTGAATTATTTCAGTCCTAATTGAACATTTGTGTTGAGAAACGTGATTGTATTTTATAAAAATTGCACTATTCGTCTATTATGTTGTGTGTAGTCACTGGATGTTCCTCAAGTATTGCTAAGGTCCTAATGCTCCACGTTATGGCTGTACTTTTGCTCAGGCGGTATTTTGGACAGGCTGGGTCCTCGCTCAGCATTTTGAAACCGTCGCGGTGAGAACACCCCTAGCATTAGCAGCCGGGGAGAGAGGAGGAGGTGGGCATGATAAAGTTTAATATTTTTTTAAAATGATAATCCACGTTTTACTTGTATGCTTATAGCTATCTGTACACCAGAAGCACGATAAATTATTTTTATCTCTCGTTTTGAGTGCTCTGTGTAACCTGGTTGCCATGTTTTAGCTAATGGACAAATGGCGAAAGAATCTTGAAAAGTCTCATTAATTTTGGTTCCCTCCGACGGATAGTAATATACGCCAACGTTTGCGTTTTTTAATTTAAATGTTGTTTTTTTTGCTTTATACATGTTATGAAGTTGGCCTGTTTATATTTTAAGAGGCATGCTCTTTAACAGTGTCATGTTTGCACGGTTATTTTTAAGTGCAAACTGGTATATGGTGTGGACCAGTGCAGCTGTTCGTAAGTTTACCAGGTTGTCGTTTCCCTGAATTCATCACGTCTACCGTTTAATTTCATGATGCTGCGTTCACATCCCGTTTGTAGCGCGTACACGCTCGCCGACATGTCAAAATATGAATAAACCACCGTATTGTTGGGATGGTTTGGTGCCATGTTCACTTAAACCTTTGTACGGTGTCTTGTTAACATTTTAGGTGTTATTTTTTTCATTAGAAAGATGCAATACCCGCTTGTAGTCACCGTGTGATTTTGAGTTCTCCTACAGGCATCGAACGCATCGTGCGCCCTCCCTTAAAACTGCGCATGCGCTTGACATGTTGTAAACAATGAGACTATTCCAGACCGTCCTCAGCTTTGTGTCTGTTTAAGTTTATTTGTGCAGAACTACGGGTTTTTGCCAAGCTCTCGATACATGTAGTGAAATGTTTTTCGGTAAGTATGGGGACACGTGTGTAGATAAATGTCATCACGTACTCTTGGATCTTTATCAGCATCATGAGCACGTATCAGATTTGTTACGGTAGTCCGAAAACCCATCTCGAATGACATACTTGGGCGTGACAGCATGCGGATAAAAAAGTGGCATTAGAAAGGGGTGTCCAGCTCGTTCAGAATTATCTCATCATGTCAGGCTACATTTTGGGGGCCATAACCAACTAAAAGTGTTTCACGGAAGCAGTTTCTCCGCTGTTAGCACAAGAAGTCCCCGGCTTGCCTAGCTAGACTCTGATGGTTAGCAAGCTAGCCGACACAAGCTAACACAACTTTTGTGTCGTCGGTTATGTTTACGTAAAATGTTGGGTACAAAAATAAGCATTATATTCTGTGCGAAAGGGTGTTTTTTGTTCTTCTTTGGATACCGCAAAGGATAATTAGGTTTAACGTGCTGCTAACACGTGAATAATAAATGCAGCCTGAAAGGAGATACTCGGCACTGACAAGGAAAATATATGTACTTGTCGGTGTCTTTCATAATTTACAGCCTATGGCTGCTTATTAATATGATACAAGAGGAATTTATTACTATAAAACACGTTGTTCAGTTTGAGGAAAGCTGTCGAAAATACTGGCCTGTGTGGTTAACCTTTTTTTTGTTGTTGTTTTCGTTCTTGATGATATTTTGTCTGTAGTGACCAAACAGTAGTGTGCATTAATAATGCAGAAAGTGGAAACCTCCTGTTGCTGGTTAACATATACAACAATGTTGAAGTCATTTTGGCACATCTGGCTATATGCAGTATATGATTATTACCAAGTTAAATTAAAAAAGTCTTCATATTATTTTGGCATGTTTAGTTGTGAAACTGCAGCACTAAATCAGAGTAATGTTAGTTGTCTTCTCTTACATGGTGTTGATGCATGAATGACTACTGGTCACATTTCCTACGTGTGCATTGTGTTTACAGGGAGCTGAAGCATGGAGGCGGTTCTGATCAGGCTGAGGGGACTAAGTGCCCCTGAGCTGTGTGAGGAATTCGCTCGAGCAGGTGTCAAGTGCGGCCCCATCACGTCTACCACCCGAGCCACCTACGAGAGGAAGTTAGCTCGCGTCCTCGCCGAACGAGATGGCATCGCAGCTGAAACGGACGACAGCCATTCAGCGCTGAGCCAGGAAGCTGCGGGAGATCGCCCCAAACCTGTGTCGGGTGCCACCCCGGCAGTTGCCTCTGAGGCTTCTGCGGCAAGCAGCAGCTCCTCTGAGAACAATGGCGAAGAGTTGGACTTTGGGTACGGTGTGGGACTAAACCCGCCAGAGGAAGAGGAGATCTCTGTAAGGTCGGCCTTTAGCAGCTCTGTTGACTGCAGTAACTCTCAGTCCAAAACAGAAACTCCCTCAAAGCCAGCACACGTGTCCCCAACTTTTTATTATGGAGTATGTCCACCGTGGGAGGATGTCCTGCCCAGAAATGGTAAGAGAGACTCGTGACCCTACTTTTAAAATGACTCGCTGAGGCAAAAAAATTATTTTATTTTGCTTTAAATTTATAGATAATTTGATTTTAAATACAGTATGAAGTCACACCAGTGGGATGGGGTCCAAACAAAATTTCTTCAGCCTTAAATAAATGTGACATCTGTGTTGTTTTGTTTCATAGGTTTACCTAACTTAACTTTTAACTTACTGGAGTCTAAAGTCTAAACCCAAACATTATTTTGTTTGTTTACTTTTGAAACCAGCTGTTATTTAGCTTTTTTTATTAGCTCAAGCTGCTGCTGTTTTGCTATTTTCGGTGGTTCAGTTTGCCTACCACTTCTGAAATACACAGACGAAATGCATATTTTCATCTCAAGCTACAGTAATAATCAATTCTGCTAATGTTTATTGGTCAAGGCAGACATTTATTGCTTTTACTAAACCAGCAGCACTTTGTAGACTTCTATCTGCTTAATGATGACTTGACAGACTGAGCAGGCAGAAAATAACACCCCTGCTTAAGACAGTATGAAACCAGAGACCACAAAGGCACCAATTTATCACCCACAAGGAAGATGTTTGTTTTTATTTATTTATTTTTATTCAGGGCCTTCTTTCTCTGTCACAGGAAATCTAACAATAAAGTATTTCAAATTACTGAACACAGGTGTTATTTGTGCAAAAAAAGTGGTCACATTATATTTCTATTACAAACCAGAATGTAAATGTAATTAAAAGTTAAATTGTTAAAATATTCCCTAATAATATAAGGTAGCAACCAATAAGAAAATAATGCCACTAACTGAAGACTTATTTTACTGAACTGCATATTTTACTTTTTTGGATTTATTTATAAAACTCAGGGCATCTGTTGTCATTTTTCTAAACTGATTAAGAGCAAAAACAAATACAAAGTCTAGCTGAACTTCATTTATTTCTTTACTGAGATCACTGTGGAAAATGTTGCTTTCGGAGGGACTTTTATTTTATTATTTAACTGCAGATGCAATTTGCTGTTTATAATCCTCGGCCCATCCAAAATGTCAGGACTGTTTTGCAGCCACAGATATTTGAGCACTTTATGAACTTGGTACTACCAGGCAAAGACTGACGTGTTTTTGTGCTTCAGAGGGAACACACGTATACACGGACAAGAAGGACGCACTTCAAGCTGTAAAGACCATGAAGGGAGCCCGCTTCAAAGCCTTCGGTATGCGTGAAGATGCAGAGAAGTTCGCCAAGGGACTCTGCGATTACTTCCCCTCTCCCAACAAGTCCACACCCTGTGCGTCTCCCATCAAACCTGGACTGGTCAGTGGGAAAGGTAAGATTTAGTGGGTTCAAGTTCAACGTTCATTTGTTTTTATTGGTCTTAAATGAGCTGCATGTGTTGAGCTGAGTGGAAACTGTAGCGCAAACACCTGACAGTACAGCGCAGCGTTCCTACATTGTGTTATTGTTTCTCGCAGCCGAAAACATGGAAGTTGACACCATTAACAGGGAGCGGGCCAACAGTTTTAAGAGCCCACGCAGTCAGGACTTAACAGCCAAACTACGGAAAGCTGTGGAGAAGGGCGACGAGCAGGCGTTCCACGAGCTCGTCTGGAGCAACCCACGGTACCTTATCGGCTCAGGGGATAATCCCACTGTGGTTCAGGTAAGGACGCTGAATGTTTTGGCCATGCTTAGTCTCCATCTGTATATTTACATTTTCTAAGCTGCTGTTCTAAACTACAGGCGAAGGAACAACGTAGGAGAGAAAATGAGCTTTGTGTTTTATTTTTTTATGTCAGGTTCAAACTGGAGTTGACAGGGTTCTATTAGGATTATCATAAAGCTCTGATTGGTAATCCTGTGCTCATTTTAATTTTTATGAAGTACTTCCAATCTAAACAAGAACTCTGGATCTCGCTTAAAAGTACCATTAACTTGGTAGCTGCCTGCCCAACCAGGACGTTTTGTTACCCGTCTCTCAGTTGGGATGTGAAGCCAGATAAAGAGAATATGTTGGTGGTTTCCTTGTTTTAGAATGGTGGCAGCTACTTTACTTTTGGTTCTGTGAAGTTTGCCGCAAATAATTTCTAATATCAGTATCGGTGTGGTCTCCAGCCTAAAAGTATTAGCACACCGATGATGACTGATGGAAGAGGAAGGATTCTATCATCCAGTACTGCTTGTAAACATCACGTTTGCACAGACAACAGTGAGCTGCTAACATCCTAAAAAGAAAAAAAAAAGTCCTCTAAGAGGATCAAGAGTGTGGCTGCATTTTTATGGAGCACATTCTGCAGCTTCTGTTTCAGTGTGGAGGCAGATACATGGGTTTATTATGATTAAAATCTCAGCAGCCTTGTCCTCGGGTTAGTAATAAAACATTAATTGCAAGCCATATTGTCTGCACTTTTAAACACGTGCCTGCATAAACAGACCTCATCAACACTATCAGGTTTCATCTTGTGCAGAACGTGCAGTTAGTCAAGAGGAGAGGAGCTGAATTTTGCCAAGGAAGCAAACCTGGTCGTATTTCACACAAAGGAATGGCTGAAAACTGAAAGCAGGGTTTATGAACAGCCAGTGCAGAATGAATGTTATTGTTACTCCTAAAAGGAGACTTTTGAGTTAAATGATTGTAGTTGCAGATTTTATTATTCTAAATTCAATCATGTGTTTGATGTGTTAAAACTTACTCATTGAATAAAACTGTAAATGTTTCTGTTAATGAAGCAGTATAGGATCTCGTATCTTTTTAGTACTGTTTTTGTAGCAGCGTAACTAAAAACACAAACGATGTCAAACTAATTGATTAGATAATAATGAGGCGGTTTAAAAAAACAACTTGAATCCACCTTTAGATGAGCTCTACAGAGTGAAAACTTTCCTTTGGCGGTGTGAGCTGTGACAGTAGTTTGAGCTTGTTAAAAGTAGTAAAGCCATAGTTTCACAAACTCTGTAAAGTCTCTTCTATTAATAGAGAAACTTGACCTGACCTTGGACCTTGACATTTGTTGATACGTAAACATCTTTTCCATTGTCAGTGCCAACCTCCAAGTTACTGCCTGTTTGGAGTTTTTACTTAGCCCGAGGCATTTTATCCCTGGTGTTATCTTTGCTAAGTCTTTTATATCAAATCACAAAGATATTTTTGCTGTCAGAAAGGCAGCATATAAAGTCCACCGGGTAATTGTTGCTGTTATATTACAACAAACTGTTGCTTCTGAAGTCCTAGTCACTAAAAATGAATTTAGTAGAGGGTGGTAAAGCCTAATCTCCAGCCTGTAAAGTTACGGTCAGATACAGCAATAAACAAATCAATCCAGCAGATTATGGAGGATTATTTCCTGATCCATACACGTGTTCGTTTGTTTTGTCTGTTCAGGAGGGCTGCCGATACAATGTCATGCATGTGGCAGCGAAGGAGAACCAGGCAGGGATTGCCCAGCTGCTCCTGGACACTTTGGAAAACCCAGAGTTTATGCGCCTCATGTACCCAGACGACCAGGAAGTCATGCTGCAAAAACGAATCCGCTACATTGTAGATCTTTACCTCAACACTCCTGATAAAGCTGTCAGTTCTTTTCCAATACCTGTTACCAGATAAGATTTTATTCTTACCTGATGTAGTTAGTTGGCTGTAATAACATTGTTTCTTGCTTTTTTTTTTTTTTCCTGCTTCAGGGTTTTGAAACGCCACTCCACTTTGCCTGTAAGTTTGGATGTCCAGATGTTGTCAATGTCCTGTGCTCGCATCCTGACATCGATAAGAACTGTAAGAACAAGGACGACATGAAGCCTTGTGATGTAAGGAGTTATACTTTTAACACTTTCTCAACACATTCCAGACGACTAACATTACCTGGATTGTCATTGAGGGATCTATTTTAACATAGAAAGTATCCATAAATTTGGAACTGCCCAGTAACTACTCAGACACCCACCGTAAAGCTGACATTTTGTCAGTAGTTGCAAAAGAATGTTTTCATTAAAAGCTTTATTTGGGCTGTGACCCTTTTTAAAATCCTCTGGCCACGATCACTCACTGAACAGCGCAGGCTAATTTTAGATGGGCGAATTGTTGCTCAGTTGACCTGCCAACAGCTGCATGTCAGAATTTTGGATTATTTATCTTTTGTCCTTCTTTCCGCAGCTTATTTGTAGCAGAAAAAATAAAACCCAGGAAGTGAAACAAAGGATAAGCGACTACTTGGAGGGTAAGGATGCTACTGTTCTTATTCTTATGTTCCTTTAGAAACGCATTCAGTTGCCATATGCAGCTCAACCTGTGGGGTGTGACCCCTAGGGGGAGAGTAGTGTCATGACAGGAGGACACGAGAAAGCTCATATTTTCTTTTCTTTTTTTTGTTTTGTTTTGTTTTAAAAAAAAGTCACAGGCAGAACTAGTGTTTACACATTGCGACACAAACTACATTTCCATGTTGATTAGACAGATAAACCACAAAAAGTGGGTCCACTCCTTACGTGACCCGGATGAAAGTGATGGGAATTGTTTATTTTTCTCCTTAAATTAGGGATGAAGTCAGGCTCATAATGGTTGAGGTGAACAGATCTAATCGGTACATTCGTTGAGCGATGGGACAAAAAGCTGCTTTAAATCGCAGTCAGACTGTTGGAATTACAGTAAAGGGTAAAAGATGCTGTATGTATAAAAACTTGTTTGTGTCTAAAAACTGTCAGCTGATTGTAAGAAGTTCAAAACATTAATACCACCCGTTGAAACATTACACTCCAGTGATGTCAGCCTCAAATACTGATATAAAATTACAACAGCCCTCACTTTACTACTACTACTTAATATTTTTTGCCAAATACTGTTTTGCACAAATTGGACTGTTTTTATGGTTCTAAAAGTGATTGCACATTTTGTTCGATTTCTATATTTCTTTGTTTTGTTTTTTGAATATTCAGACGCTTATGAAGCACTCCTTTTTGTGTAGGTTATATTTGGTTGTTTGTTTTTTAAAAAACGTCAGTCTAAAGGCGCAATTTGAAGACCAAATGTCACAAAAATAAATTAAAACCTTTACTTTAAATGAAAGTGGGAGTGAAAGGTTGGAAAACCACGGCCATACAGTATATTCAGTACATAATCTAAAGCAGCTAGTTAAAAGGACAGAGTACGATGCACGTTGCAGCTGTTTTCTTTTAACTTTGCTCTCTGTCGTCACATTTGAACAGGCCTTGAAATGATTGGACATTTGAGGTGATTTGAACTGGTAAACGTGTCGGTGTGACTTGGCTGCTGGTGGTGCTGTGAACTAACCACTAACGAGCTGTTTTGTGATTTCCATTTTAAAATGTCTGTTCAGTCCCACGAGAATTCACCAGGATTGCAAAAAGCCTGGGTTTGATCAGTCGTAGAGTTGTATTAAAGTCCGTTTCTGTTCTGATTTTGAAATGTTGTCTTTTGACATGAAGTGCTGCACACTGAACAAATCAGCTCCAAATGCACCTGTCACAAGTAAAAAAAAGTTTGTTTTTTTATTTGGTGTTTTTTGTATTTCTGCTCTGTAATGTCCTGAATCAGCCCGATGTCCATCAAACGTATTTAACCGTTCGTTTGTGTTGTCTCACAGATCGCTGCTATGTCCCTTTGCTGAGGGCGACAGACAACACCTCTCAGCCCATCATTGGTGCTACATGGTCACCTGAGTCCTCAGAGAGCCTGTCACTGATCCAGCAGCACACAAGGAGCCCCATAGACCCTTTACTGACCGTCACAGCCTTCGCCGGCCCGCTGAGCCCTTCTAAAGCAAGTTCCCTACCTGGTTGTTAGCCTATTTTTTACATCAAAACCAGATGATAACCATAACAAACTATCTTTGAATACAGGCAGATGATTTTCGCCGGTCGTGGAAGACGCCACCTAGAGAGCGGGCGGAGCTTTTTCACCACATCCTGAAGTCAGACCCTGACAGAGGGGCAGAGAGAGTGGGCAGGTACATCTAAAACCAAACTACTTCCTCTTTCAATTTCCTAAAGATATAGAAGGTGATTTTACTTGACTTAGTACTATTTGTGCCATAACGACCTCCCTCTTGCTGAGCCCTGCAAAGTTAAACGTCTTCCCAAATGTGGATCATGCTGTGAAATGTTTACTTTTAAAAATGGGGCATCATCAATAAAGAAAATGTCTACCTAAACTGAACACTATCACTATAAAGCTCGACTGCTTTTTCATCAAACTGTTTCATCGTCATTTTATTCCACTGTATATTTCTTAGATACAGGTTGGACAGTATTAGTAATATGTTAGTAGAATAATATTGCTGTCTAAGGAATATTTAAGAAGTAAAGACTTGTTCTTGGTCTTCAGAGATTTAGCTCGTAAGATGGGCCACCCGTGGGCTGAATACTGGGGCTTCCTGGACTGTTTTGTGGATCTGTCATCAGCCGAGGGGCTCCGCAAACTGGAGGAGTACCTGAGTAAGAAGGACTTCAGCCCGCGGACTCATGACGGGGCGGGACAGAATGAGACCAGCAACAGGTTTAAAACTCCCTCTCCAGGTATGCTTTTAATCCGAGAAGCTGCAAGTCCTGACAGAGTCTTACTTCCTGAATGAATGTGTGTTTAGAACTCTAATCATTCTCGTAATCTCGCATTCAGCATGTTGTCATATATGATTCACAGAAGATTCTGCAAGGCTCCATATTGGCTCCCACGAAGCGATATTCGAATTACACATCAACTATAACTAGTTCAAGAGTTTCTCATTTCTGTTTCCAGGGAAGCCTAAAAAAGTCTGCAACTCAATTTCTGTCGGTGCCTTCCTGGATGAGAGTGATGATATCAGCCTCGAGGAGATAAAGAACCGGCAAAACGCGGCACTCAGCAGCATCACGTCCTCTGCTTCGTCTAAAGATGTCCTGAAGGGAGCCGTGGGCGGCCGCGAGTTCCACATCGCACTTCACCACCGCGGGGCGGACCTGATCGAGACGGCCGCCGAGCAGGACCTCTTGTGCTGCTGCAGCGACGGCCTCCTGTCACCCGGTGTCATCTGCAAAAACGGGGCGTGCTCCTCCTCCAGAGACAGGACTCGCAACGGGGACAAGGTGTCCCCGCGCGCCTCCCCGTCTTCCTCCGGGCTGCTGTCGCCCATCACCAACCTCATGGTGGAGTTCGAGCGCATGTCGCTGCAGGAGCCGCCCGACAGTCCCACGAGCTGCAGGGAGAGGAGGTGCAGTGGTGGGAGTCGGCACAAGGACAACCGGGGCTCCCCCTCGGCTGCAGACCTGAGCTCCGGACTCACCCGCCTGTCTCTCAGCCAGAACAGCGAGGACGTGGATCGGGCGGGCAGGAGAACGGAGGGAGGAGGTTCAGAGGAGAGGAGCAGCAGCAGTAGCTCGGAGGAGTACTTTGAAGCGGAGGAGAGTCTGGAGGCTATGGGCAGGACTAGGGGGTCAGTTTCGGGGGTGCGCAACTTCTGCGCAAGGTCCAGGTCATGGGACCACGGAGGCAGGGACCTGAGCAGCTCAGGATCCTCGGGGTCTTCTTATAAGTCCTTAGATAACTCCCACGAGTTCCTACCCAGGACCCCCCCACACTTTAGAAGAGGACTTTTTATTGAGGGGTGAGTCACACCGATTCCTCCACAGATAACGGGAAAGTTCCAGATGTAACATAATTTACAGCTGTGTAAGCAGAAACTAATACTGGTAACAGCTTACAACTTAAACTGTAGTTAGTTAACTCTTTAACCATTAATGGAACATCATCTGCATATCTTTGGAGTTTTCTCAGCTATTCAAGCACAGTGACAACAAGCGAGTTGTAGTTTTCTTACAGTATGATGATAATAAAGCGGATAATAAACCTCGCATGTTGTTACAGGGACTCACCAACCAGACTGGACAGAGAGGTCTTGTCAGCGATCGAGGGCACAGATGTCGACCCCCAGAAGTATCCCAGCATATTCAAGTGGAAGAGCACAATGAAGTCATACTCTCCATCAGACATGCAGAGGTTAGTGGGCTTTAGTGCATAAGGTTTATTTTTGTCACCTAGTTTTAATGTAAGTCCACAAAGTTTGATGTTTCGGTAACTGATGATGAGTCACGAGTCTCCAAAATATCTGGAAACGTTCGCAAGGGTTCTCCGTTTCCTCGTGTGAGTCACAGAGGCTTGCAGCCAACGTATTCAAGATGTTTCTGACAAATTGTTTTTCAAAGTAGAGTTGTTGCAGTTGTCTTGAACCGGTCCACAATCCTTCTCTTTTTAGTTTGTTAAATTCAGAAGCACTAGATCTGCATTTTGATATCTCCTTATGACATCAGAGGCTACAGCCCTGGGAACCACACTACTGATCAATAATAGTTATTAACCCTCTGGGGTCTAGGGTGAAACTGGACGTTTTTTGGACTATTTTAAATTTGCTTTATATTTCACCCTAAAAGTGGTTTAACCTG
This sequence comes from Kryptolebias marmoratus, assembly GCF_001649575.2. Taxonomy (NCBI): domain Eukaryota; kingdom Metazoa; phylum Chordata; class Actinopteri; order Cyprinodontiformes; family Rivulidae; genus Kryptolebias; species Kryptolebias marmoratus. The sequence continues at coordinate 9,754,178 of NC_051430.1, read as the reverse complement.
CCATGTTTGGA
>NC_051430.1:9719913-9753269 GCF_001649575.2 Kryptolebias marmoratus | reverse complement strand
TGTTTTTTTTTTTTGGCGCCGCCGAACTTTCTTTAATTCTTGCGCCTCTTTCTTCTTTTTACTGTAGATGTTTAGTCGTTTGACAGAAAACGTTGAGCCTCTGTCAGATTGGAGAGGAGGGGCTGTTTTTTCATTCGGCTGGGTTGGGGGTGAGATCGGACGGAGGATGGGGGAGTTTTCTCCCGGTTTTGGCGCTTCTCGCTCTAACGCGCTGAAAATATGACGATGATTTTTTTAAAAAAATATGTGTCGGGAATAATTTCTCATAACTCTGGTTTTCCTTGGCCTATCGAGATGATTTAAAAACTAGTGTAAAGCTTGAAGTCTGGACTTTCGACACAGATTAAAACGAAGTGTCTAAGAGGGCGGATCTTTCCCACTAGAGCGTTTTAAATCGGTCATCTGACTTGGACGCGCCGGCGCGTCCGTCGACTTTGAAGAGTTAAAGTACTGGTCCAGATATGCCCATCTTCATTTTAAAAAAAATATACTCCGGTAGATTAAATCATAAATGTGGGTAGAATAAAATCATGTGCCGGGCAGCTCGCTGGTCACAAACGCTCTGAGTTCAGTGAGACTGAAATGTAAATTTGTTTACTTTCTCGTGATTTTTGAGCTCGAGTCCCCAGCCCGTCTCCTACAGCCTCTGCCAGGTTAGAGGTTAACCTCACCTTCCGCACCGTGTTGTTAACTGTATTTAAACAGGCAGAGTTTTATGTTTACTGACATTTAAGACTCAGTTTGGGAACCTTTCAGTCGTGTGTCTGTTTCTTCACAAATATTCTCTGAAATGCAAAAGGCATTTAAGACCAAATTAAACCAGTGGTAAATTATGGTAATTAATTAACTGAGACACATAAAACAGAACTGAATAAATGCAGATGGCTCATTATGTGAAGCTTTGCACAGAACTCGTTGCTTCTAAAGATTTCCTGCTGAGTTTTGATCGGATGAGTTTCAGGTTTTCTTCAACATTGTGATGCTGACTGGCTTTAAGCTCTAAAGTTCATTTGGATTTAATTAATTTCAAAAACACCAACATCCACTTTGCTAAGCGTCTTGAGTGTTTTTGTTATTTAGATCTTTCTTTTACCTTTTCTTGGTTCAGTTCTATGACTGATGTTTTGACATTTGCTAAGTATCTGAAGGCATCATTTAAAGTCTAATTCACGCTTAAACGTTTTTTCCAATAATCTGGAAACGGCGAGCTGTAAATAAGAAACAAGTCTCTGTCGAGTTGTTGTTTTCTTCCTGGAGCTCCACCATACACACCATCGTTGTTCAGAGGTGTTTGGGTTCTTTTCGTTACCCACTAAATCGTTTGGTTTTAGAAGTCAGACACTTCTGAGGAGTTTCAGAGCTCTTGAATTTATAGCACAATGTCTGTTTGTTGGTTGAGTCTGAAGTGGTTTTTCATTTAAACCACTTAAACCGTTTCTTTTGCCCTGATCCATTTCTACAGTTGATTTGTGAAAATCCCCGTTCCGATGAGCGCCAGATTCTCTCCTCTGCTTGAAGCTCGGCCGTAGAGCTGATTGTGGAGCTTCACAACCTTTTGCCTCTCAGATATGTTATGTTATTAAAGATTACAGCGTATAATATCTCTGTCACTTTTGTAATACGGTTCTCTTTACTTTTGGAACCTGTGAGAAATTTGTTTTCATGCAGAAACAGCAATAATTCTGAAAGCAGTTAGATCAGGAGCAGGACCAGAGGGGATTTCAAAACCTTTTATAGTAGTAGTTACATTACATGCACATGTAGCAGGAATATTATATTTCTGTCAGAATGACTGTCTAATGCCAAACTGAAGGCAGTGTTACAGTTTATAAAATACTGTTCAAACATTTTGGCATCAGGGTTGTTTTAAGAGTCTACGATGGTCCTAACCCTGCTCAGACTAGCCGTTAACATGTTCAGTTTCAAATCCCACCTTTCTCAACACGTTATGTGAATATTAAAAAGTAACCATCGGTGTCGGCGTGTGTCGTGCAGCTGGCCCAGCCCGGCGGTGAAGGCCCGACTCAGGACGCAGCACCCAACCCCCGGCTCTCCCGTCAGCGGCCGCTTCAGTCCCGTCCGCCACGCCGCCTCGCCGGACTTCAGCCCCAGCCGATACAGCCCCGCCGGCGTCAGCTACATCCAACGCCTCAGGCACTTAAACGAACCACTATAACTCCTCCTCCTCCTCCCTCCAGCTGCAGCGGAGCTCAGAAACTCCCAGCCTGACAGAAATATGCACAAGGACTTGGAGGATTTGTATCTATGATGGGTGGTACTATGTATAACAGGAATTCTCATCACATTAGGCCGTGATGTCAACTCAAGACTTTAAAAAGGAAAAAAAACACAAAAAAAACGTCATAATTTATGTACTGTATGGGTGTGGACTTTGTTGAATTACTGAAAGTGTTTGTGGCAACTGTGAAACATCTGTATTATAACCTGAGTCAAGTGTTGGGGAATATTGTGCTCACAAGCCACACTTCGGAAAGTTAGTTGGTCTCTCTCACACAAAATAAACGAGAGGTCTCCTCAGTAGGATTCTGTCACCGAAGATCCTCGTTTAAAAATACTAAAACGAGTCAAATATTGATATTTTAAAAATTATTTTTTTGTATGTTGGTCAGTAGCACAATAATTAAATGTTTTTATTAACGGTGTTTAAACCAACTGCCATTTCCTATGTTGTTCCTCAGTTCAGGAATTGCCTTAATTTTCTGAAGTGATGGACCCGTTCTCTGTTAAACTAGAAATATTTTAACTCATACTTAAAGTATGAAAAATAAAAGATAAAAAAAAAGAATCTTCCATGTTTTTATTTTGGTCTATCATATACATCTTTGTTTTCTTGGTCAAACCGGGACATGTTCGAGCTCTTTGTTTTCTGCCATTAACTGCGGCCTTAAACAGTGCCATTTTGCTTTTTTGCTCGGGTTTCGTCGAAACCCCCGATCCGCCGTGAACATCTGCGCGTAAACGGTGTGGCACCCATCAGTCAGGGGTCATTTTGACCTGCCTGGGCTGAACCTAAACCTACCCGAGCTCACCTGAAATCTGAAAAATAAACAGCTTCTTTTTTTTTTCCCTGTTCGTTTTAAAAGCACCAGAGGGCAAAATTTCCGATGTGATCGAACAGCTACACAATCCAGACCAATTTAATCGTACTGCCTTACGCTTGGACAGAGCATCGGTGATTAAATGAAAGCTCTAAGTTGATTCAAAGTTTTGTATCCTTTTTTTTTACTATGGGGAAAAAAAAAAGTGGCTTTTGACCTAATTGAGGGGAGAGTAAAGCCAGCTAGGTTGAATATTCAAATTGCCACTATATGTTTTGAATGTAATTTCTTTTTGTGGACTCAATTTTTACCCGAGAGCACAAGCTACTTCACACGAAAAGATTGTACTGTCATCCTCACACTCTTAGGTAACAAGACACCAAAAGTCTGGTCTTTGAATGTTTCTGAATGTGGAACTTTGCAAAAACACACCTAAAGAAAAAAAAACAACTTAAAACATGCTTTTTGTGCTTTTAGCATTTGGCGGTTTGTTAAAAAAATTTAACTTTAACGGTGACTTCTTAGTATATGCCTAAATTGATTTTGCTTTCGACTAAATAAATCATCACTCCTACATCACTGCCGCTGTGTTTATTTGCATTTCTTGGATTTTGTGCACAAGCAAGAAAAATGCAACGCAACTCGAGGCATTCTTGATTATTTATCACAACTACGTTATACAACAAATGATCCTCACTTGAGTGAAATGGCGTAGGTGTTGCTAACAGCTTGAACTGCAGCTATACAAATAGACCTGGTTTTGGCTGGAAAAAAAATCACTTGCGTACAAATCTTTAAGTACATTCAGAGGTTGCTGTGGAGCCGTTTCTCACATCTGCTGGTGATGGCACTGAAGGAACAACAGCACCGCACAATCCCAGAACATGACGGTACGTCGGTAATAAAATATCAAGTTATTTTCAAGACACTTAAGGAAAAAAAAAACACTGAGCTTTGAGTCTGTAGCCAACCCCGTTCCAGGGACCTGTGCTGTGCCGTGCCATCAGGTCCGGGTTAGTTTGTCTGGGGGCATAAAACCTGCGTCTCCCAGAGTCCTGAGGCCCACCCGGCCACTTGGGCGGATGGTGAGCCAGGTGATGCTTCCGTTGTGCAAACCCATACGCAGCCAGCCCTCAGGGGGAAACTGGAGAGCCCTGAGTGAAAAGGGGAAAAAGAAGGAAAATATAAATATGGCTCAAAACAAAGGACTTTCAATCCAGGTGAACAGATTTTGTCGTTAAATGATTGTTCTTGAACCCGCTTTGTCCATTTAAAGTGGAAAAGAATCCAGACAGATGTGTTCGATTAAAAAATTAAAGAAACAAAGGGCAATGGGAAACATGCTGAAAGTAACTGGTAGCGCATAATGATTTAAAAGAATAAACTAAATTAAAAACAGCAGCAACACAGTTTGAGGTCAGCAAAGCAACGAGCGTGAAGGCCAACTGTGGCCTCAGCGGAGCCGCCGCCGCCGCCGGCACAAACCTGCAGACAAAATAACGGATGACATTGGCATGACACACGATGATCTCGTAGCTGTCCTCCTTCTGCTTGGGGTCGGCCCGGTGGATGTAGCGGCGGAAAGCTGCCTCAATGCGAGCTCCGTCTTCGTGGTACTGCTGGAGAACAGCACAGAGGTTGAAAGCCACCTTTGGTCACATGACAGGGTTCGGGGCAGAACGACACAGATGGAATTGGGTCTACGCACGACGCCGCGGGGCATCGAAGGGAACGGACGGGGAGTGTAGATTCGAAGGGAGGCCAACTAAAGGGGACACGTTACCTCTGGAAAACACGGCTGAATTAATATAGAATCACACTGCTGACTGCTGTAAATAATCTGCATAATCCTGAACCAGTGTCACCACTTTCCTTGGTTTAATCAGAGCAGTCAGGACTACAGAGGCAAACACTATCTGCAAAAAAAAAAAGGGGAACGAATGAACAAACAAAAAAAAAACCTATTAATAGGTAATGTCAAAATTTGTTTAAATAAATCAATGCCGCAAATTCTCAAAAGTACAAAAACCTGTAGATCGTTGAGCAAATGATCATCTAAAAAAGGACAAAAAATAAATAAATTGAACTACAATGTAAATGCTGCTGAGCCTAAATGTAGTTTCTAACTGGGCTGCGGCTGCTGGACACAAGTTGGCAACTCAAAACAACAAGAAAATTGTGAAAAAAAATAGGCAAAAAATGAGTGTTGGGACCAAGTGACCAGTGAGCCACCTGTCTGTGTTTTGAGCAGCTAATTTTAATTTTTTTTTATTTTTTAGGCCGTGCACATTATGTCATTGCCCAACTGGTTCTGCTTTGCATGCCAGCCGCCTCCACGTTTATGATGTAATTTACTGGAATGCACTTTTAAAATTAAGATAAGCAGATTTGGACCAGCTTTTAAATATTAGTGGGATGCTGCTTAGCGTGTCGTGGACACTTGGGGCTGCGTCTGTCAGTGGAGCGCTTCTGTGCAGGTGTCAAACACAGCTCCAAACTCTCTAAAATTACAAGGAACTAACTTCAAGACACCCACAAGAACTGCTATGAGAGAAAAGTTCTCCCAAATTTTTTGCAACATGTTCAAAATCCAAGCAACATGACTGCCAGCCTTAGCGGAAACGGCGCCCCTGTGATCACAGAGACACCAACCAGTCACAGTTCTGCGACCCGAAACAAGCATTTGGCACGACTGCAACACAGAGGCAGCGGACAGCGGCCTTAATGAGATGCAGATACAGAACGATCTGTCCAGCTGTGTGCTGTTTAGGGCGGAGAGGACGCAGCGTCTCTCACCACAGCTTCGGGTTTCCAGTGAGTGACAGGTGGGACCGGTTCAATGGGGGCACCCTCCCTCAGCAGGTCACAGCTCACCAGCTCCAGTGCTGAAACCAAAAACAAAAAAGTCAAGTTTAGGCTCATTTTTGATCTTCACCCTGTTCCTGAGCAGAGCTTCAGCCCTTTTTACCACCTGGGAGGTGTTTGCTGATAATCTGGGCCGTTTCCGTAGCCCTGGCCATGCTGGAGTGGATCAGGACGTCGTACTTCAAACCCAGAGCCGCTAACCTCCGACCTGTCAGCTCAGCCTGCTCCCGACCTGAGAAACACGGCGATACAACAAACAGGTCAGTGACAACCTAAGGCCGATTTGAGCTGAACACTACCTGTGCGGCGGTGGGGGGGTGGGGCACCTAATGGAGTGAGGATTCTCTCCTTGTCACTGCTTCCGCTCAGGTTGTACTGGGAGTGTCTGATGAGGAGGATGTGGCGTGTGGCTTTGGGTTTGCCGTTGTCCTGCTCGGAGCTGGGGTCTTCGGTCACGCTCTCCCTCTTCTTTCCATTGGACAGCACGGACGGGTCTCTCCTGTACAGTCAAAAGACGGGGTGGGGGGGTTCAGATTAGGAGCAGGCTTAACTTGAGGAACAGAACCAGGTTAAACCAACGATTCCAGATCATGCAGCAAGTCACTTTGAGGGAAATCTCCTAATTCAGTTTGACAAATCCCCTGCTCCAAGCTGGACTTTACACAGGAGCTATTTAACAAACAGCATCAGCTTAAACAGATCACCTTAAATTTCACAAACATGTTTACTTTCATTTCATGCGATGATAGCTTGGACTAATTGAGCATCATTTTAACTGAGAAGAAAGAAGACCCAAGCTGTCCCGGTGCAGCCCGGGGACAGGAGCGTACTTGTCCCAGTTGAAGTCCCAGGAGTGTCCGCTCGGAGCCGGCGTGTGCCTGGCGGACGTGGCAGCCGGCTGAGCAGCTCGGACGACGGTCAAGCCGGACCACCGGCGGGCCGCCTCTCCGCGGTGCTCCCCGAAGCAGCCCCGGGAGTCGGCCGCGGCAGCCGCGAACACCAGGACGGCGGAGCCTCCGGCGAAGCCGCAAATGAGCCTGAAAGTTTTCCTGTACGACATCCTGCGAGGCGCCGAGGAAGTTCACTTCTGCTAGCTAATTAGCCGAGCTTAGCCCGCCTGCTGGAAACAAGACGCGACGCTGCTTCTCGGGGTTTTTTGTCTTCCTGTTTCTAAATGGCGTATGGCTGCTACTTTTAACTCCAGCGGTATAACCAAAATAATAATAATTTAAAAAAATGTTAACAGCACAGTGAAGTAACGAGCGGCGGTGTTTAGGTGTAAATAGTAGTTGGACTCTTGACCCGAAGAACCGAAACATGCGCCGAGCAGCCGGAGCAAGACAGCTGGTTTCCGCCTTCGGGAGTCACGTGATCGATGACGTATTACGCATAGCTGCTTTCAATATAACAGAAACAAAAAGCAAGATGAAAATTACATTTGTGGTTTATGAGAGATATTCATCAACATTTAATGTTTTATTTTTATCTAAAGCATGAGGAATGCCCAGATCCGTGTCATTATCACTTACTATCCCCAAATATTTTACCAAAGCACTGGAAAAAGCCTAAAGTCCAAACTCTTTCAATTCTAGGGTTTATCTATCGGGAGATAAATAAAATGATCAGGTCTTTACCGGGTTCTAGCATTTTTTTTTTTTCAAATTTAACATTAATCGTACAATGACACACAACAGATTTCGCCTTGCCATTATTTATATATATTATAGAGAAACCCCTTGTTGCCGCCCATGAATCTGGGAAAGGTAAAGGTCATTTCCAAATAACTTGGAGTCTGTCATTCTACAGAGACAGAGATTACTCACCGGTGGGAAACATTCAGGACACCTGCCAGTCTTCCAGTGATGGAATTACGGCTCTATTCTTGGAACCGGCTCATGTAGCTCCGCTCCAGAAAAAGAGACAGCTCATTGGGCTCTCAGAGAGCTCTTCAAAGAGCCGGGTCAGAACCACTGGACCCGTCACTACAGTCCTCCCAGGAGTGGACATCTCACCCAAGCCACCCCGAGGTCAGACCATACAATGCTCAGACAACAAACAACAACAACTCCAGCTTTATCTCAGACGCTCATGTGCCGAATCGGTGAATTAAAATTAAGCTCATGAGACGACAAAAAACTTTATAACTGTTTTCATATTTAAGGTCCAATGGTGCTTTTCAGTCAGGTCTGAGGCTCGTCAGCAGTGCAGAACAAAACACAATTGCTGTTTTTTCCTCTTTTTAAATTTATATTCAAGTGTATTATTTTAAATACCCCCAGTATCTTCACTACCATCTACAAGGTAGGTAAACTACTTGAAAACATCACAAAAAAAATAAAATCTTGGCAATATAAAATAAGTAGCACCAGTTGTTTATTAATGAAAATATATACATACAAATTAATGTGTTCAGACTAGTTTTTTAGTTGCACACAACTACAGTTGTGCTGTTCCACTTCCTTGGACTGCAACAAGAAAAGTACACTGTAATAAATGACAGCCTTTATTTTGTATAAATCCCTTTTTTTGATCGTGGAACAAAAAGACAGAGCAAGCAAGTGCCTACGAGTGCTACGGTGGCCTGTTTGGGTCGAAAACATTTTTATTTCGCAATTTCTGTCGAACCGAGTTCTGCCCACACGAGGGCGCCAAACTCCCACGTTCACTGTTGAACTCGGACGAGCCCCTCCGATGAAGAGGTACAGAAATATTACATTAAAACAGCTTTTCATGCAAAGAGGCACACGAAGTTCTGCGACGCTAATATGGTTTTAAATTTTCCTGTAGAAAAGTCTTAAATCTTCCCCGATGTTACATTTATAAGGGTTACACAAATATGGCAGGCCGTTGTAACATATAATAAAACCACTTTTTTTTTCTTTTTTTTTTCTTTTTTTTACAGTTTCAATAAGAGCATCTCTCCTTGTTAACCCTTTATGGTACCATGTTGCCTCCAGAAAACGTAGCATAGTTTAGCTTCTTTCTTTTTAAAAAGAGAGACATTTAATTGGTCAATGCTATCAGAGGGGAGGGGAACTCAAATAATAATCACTGAAAATGTAAAAAAGTAGTCACATGACCCACAGGGGTTCACTCCTTTTCAGCCAGATAATCCCATACTAAAAATCTGAATACCCTTCAGTGGTTAGTAAACAAGTATTTTAACAATCTTTACATGACATGTCATCAATCGTATATTAGGAAATGGCAAAAAACTGCATGTTGGCAATATGGCGGGATACAAGCAGGGTGAAAAATTAGCAAATAATTTACGTTATTTTTTATTTGTAAAGGAAATAATTAGAATTTTATATATATATATATCTGCCATGACTTTTTTTTTTTTTTTGCAGTGCATTTATAAGAATATGTATTTCACATGCTCTGTGTGCACTTTATGACATAATGCAGGAGATGAATCCTGATGTTTTCTAAGGCGTTTCAAAGCGGTAAAGAACAGGTGATACCACCAGCTGCTTAGAGTGAGGATGAGGTATCGTGTACTGATGAGGAAGGTGAGGAAGGTGAGGAAGGTGAGGCCGTAGGGACAATGAGGCAGGAAGAGAGTGAGCGTGAGGATGAAGACTGAAGTACCACAATGGTAGCAAAACAACAGGAAACAGATCGGTGATGATGAAAGTGGAGGTAAAGTAGCAGGCGTGATTAGAGTTGGATGACTGCTAAATTCATTTCAGCACATGTAATGTCTAATTTTTCTTGTCCTCGCAATGGTTGTTTTTGTGTATCTGCTACCAGTGTGTCTACATGCTTATCAGGATAAGGTGGTTTTTATGATAAAGTGATGATTAATATTTTACCATGGAGCAATGCTGATTGTAATGTTTTGATGCAATAATTTCATATATTTTGGTTATATTTGTGTTCCATGATGGTATACTATAGAGTGAAAGCAGCCCATGGATATGGAGATGTGACTTTTCATTAAATGTAAAACGTGCAATACGTTTAAAACGAGACAAATCTGTTTTTTTCAAGTGTTTGGTTTGAGAAATTGATGTTTTCAATAACTATATATTGTTGTTTCTGCACGACAATCTCAAATTGATTAGTCTGTAATGGTACAATAAAGTCTTGAGGTGACAAACTTGTAATTATTAAATTAAATTAAATATGGATTAACATTGTTAAAGTCAAATTTTAGGCAGGAAAAACAAATATTTATTTTCTATTTGACATAAAGTGCTATTTGTCTTATCATTATTTAAATTGAATATATCTAAAATAGCATTCCAGCTCATAATAAAAACTTGAAGGGTTCCACCAATTATATTGTATTAAGGAAAAGTTTAGGATATCTAAAGATCATTTCAGAGTTTGAGTTGGCATTTTAATATTTAATGATCAGACTGGATGTTTTGCATATTTTCATGATTCAGTTCTTCTTACCGAAAGTGAGCTTTTCAGATAACTAGAAAGCTACTTTTCCTCTTCACAGTCATTTCATATCAAACGTCATTCTTCCCAGGACACATTACTTCACTTTTCTCCATTCACGTGTGAAGAGCTAGAGATCTTCAAGAGCATTCTTCTTGTCTACAATGAACACTGTGATCATCTGAAAAACTTGTATTTTGGGTATTTACAATGCTATAAATAATTTTTTTCATGTCACTTGTTTTATGTAAAAATGGCTTCCCATTAACTTTGTGATAAATACCCTAAAAAGTGTAGATTTTTGTAATTACGTTGTTGCTAGCCATTATTGTAATTACTGATGCCTAATTTACTATTCAACTAGTCATAATATGAATAACAGATATTACTAATGACATATTTACAATTTAAAATGCTCCAATATTTATTGTTTGTTTATTGTTAGGGTACAGAAATGGACAGAAGTCAAGACAATGTCTTAATAAGGATAGAAATACAAACTTGTATGTCTGTGTTCTTAAATATATTTTCAAATTGTATTATTACTGATGAAAAGGGACATTAGATTTCTATGCATGAAATGTGCTTTACAAATTAAGTTTAACTTGGACTTATATGTTAAGTTTGCTTGCCATACCCTCCCGCCTGCCTACTCTGTTTCTGTGCTGGGTGGAGGGATGGATGCACGCAGACACTTTAAAACTATGCCGAATTTAAGAGTGGAAACCAGTATTTCACAAAAAGTGTTTCTGCGTGATTTCATCATGCGCGCACGCTTAAAAACAACCTACATATACATATTTTCTTTTAGTGACAGACAGTTTTATACACTTACCATATTGTCATTTGAGGCCTGTGTATCTCTCAATGGGGCTAGCAGCTCCTCTGAGGCAGAAGAGAGAATTACCGTAAAACAACCTTAAATTAGCGCAAATCTGGGCGAAGTCTGGTGGCGGCCAATTAGAACGGAATGCCCAACATAGAGCATCGCAGGTTTTAAAATCCGCCGTACATTTTTTTATGTTACTACACGGTGAGAGCAAGTGAACTAATTAAAAATAAACTCGAGAAACGAACGCTTCTGTTTTTTGATTTTTTTTTTTCTTTTTTAAGCGAAGCCCCACCTCTCCAGGCGGCTCGGTGACCTCAGCGGTGGGCTGGGCGGTGAGGGTGGGACTTCCAGGCTCCTCTCGGAGAGCCCCGCGCGGATTCCTGCCCACTGACGGCTCGGACCTATGCGGCTTCAGAGGCGGCGGACCGGGGGTGCTCCGTTCGCGTCCACACACCGGAGAGAGGCACCGGACGTCTCTTTTCCCCGCAGGCGGTCCACAACCGGAATAACTAAGCGAGGAATGTGGAAAATACAGAATGCCCAACAGCGCTGGAAAGAGATTGAAACCCACCAAATACATCCCGGTGTCCACCGCTGCCGCGCTGCTTGTGGGGTCGACCACTTTATTCTTCGTCTTCACGTACGTTCCTCCTCCTCCTTCTTCTTCTTGTGTTTCTTCTTCTGCTGTCTGTGGGTGCCGGCATTTTCTCGAACTACCAGAAAGCCCATTCAGGAGAGGTTTGTAGCTGGAAGTTTGCACGGTGGACTGACCGACTCGGGATGGATGAGCGGTCTGCAGGGAGAGGATCTATCCGGGCTGACAGCCGAGCACAGCGGTCTGCAGTTCAGACAGGTCCGCCTGAACAAATGGGTCTCCAAAAAAAAAAAAAAAAACTTCAGAATGTATACATATTTTCTTTTAGTGACAGACAGTTTTATACACTTACCATATTGTCATTTGAGGCCTGTGTATCTCTCAATGGGGCTAGCAGCTCTTCTGAGGCAGAAGAGAGAATTACCGTAAAGCGTGGAAAAGCGGCGCAACCTAAACCGAACTGTCGTAAACCGAGCCACAAGAAAAGGCTAGTCGCCTGAAATGGCTTACTGTAAACACGGGGAAAAACTGCGCAGCCTAAAATGATTTGCCGTAAACCGTAAATAAAATTTTAAATATTTTTTTACGAAGCTGCGCGTTGAGTAAAAATGAGTTACCGTACATTCGAGAGAAGCTGCGCCCCTAAAATAAACTACTGTTTTTTCCGGACTATAAGGCGCACTTTAAAGCTTTCAATTTTCTCAATAAAATCCACAGTGCTCCTTATAATCCGGGGCGCCTTATGTATGTAAGAAGTCGTAATGTTTTACTACGACTTTGGTAAACTACGAAGCAGCACCACTTGCAGCATTAAGGCTCAGTTATAGTCGCAGGGCTCCGCGAACGGCAAGTGGACCTGAGCAAGCGGTGGAGGAGTTTGTACTTGATGCTTATTCTCCGAAAAGACAGGGGCTGTTTTGTTTCGCCTAATGCACCTTATAGTCCGGTGCGCCTTATATATGACAAAAGTTTGAAAATGGACCATTCATTGATAGTTCGTCTTATAATCCAGTGTGCCCTATAGTGTGGAAAATATGGTACTGTAACTATAAGGAATTGTGTGTATATATATATATATATATATATATATATATATATATATATATATATATATACATACTTTAAAAAAAAATTGATGAGTGTACAGATAAGACTTCATTTGGGTCCAGATCCAGGCCGCGATCCACCATTTGGAGACCTCTAACCTCGCAGATAGGCGGTCAGAACGCCTGGTGATGCAATGAGCACCATTTAAGCTTTTTTTAAAATGTGCATACTCATGCAGATTACTGTCTGAAAAGGGAAACTTCCAATAAGACATGCTGTGATTGTTTAGCAGACAGCTGCTTATAGTTAGACCTCAAACACTCACTTTAAACAATTTAGAGGGGCTGGTTTCGATCTGCCCTGCTTGCTTTTGTAACTTCCAGCTGGCCACCATGAATGGGCTTCCCTTTGGTGGAAATGAGGATTTCAGGCCAGCAGGTCTGCGACAGGCGCATTCAGGAAGTGTGCATTTCTTTGTTCTAATCTACACGCAGTGATCGGTGTCTAAAGATCCAACAAGCAGGAGGGTCTGTGTCCCAAACCTGTCCAGCTGATGAATGAAGAGGTCAGAGGATATAAGTGTAAGCTGACAGCAGGGAGACTGATGCTCCTGGTCTGAATCATCCCTCCCACGTACATTCGTTTCGCCTGTAGTAAAAGCTGTCAGGTTTATCAATGAAATCCACATCATCCCACGTTTTATATCTGCAGGGTTCCCCAAGGGCTTAAAAAAAAATAAAAAAAATGAGTCTGAAAATGTTTCACAGCAGCGGTCGTCCGTCTCACACCTGTGCGTTTAAAGATAGAACTGCTGAGTGTTATCCCTCGGAGTTTCACTGCAGCTTTATGTCCACAGGACACATGTTTCGTTCAGCGGCACATTAAGCAGTTTCATTATTTTGGACACGCTCTGCTGGCTTTTTATTGATAAGCGTCCTCAGCTGCAGTTTTGTGTGAGACACGGTAAGGTTTGTCCCACCAGGACGAACTCAGAACAGCCCCATTTGGCTGGCTGTGGCATATTGTGCAGATTTTGGTTTCTTACTTTGTGGTTTTTATTTACTTTTTAATGACCTGTCTTCATGATTTTACAGTGAGTACCTCTAAGCTTCACCCTGCCCGAGACTGAGACAAGCGTATGGTGTTTCTGGGCTCCCAGGTCTTTAAAAACCACCGCATCCACTCGAGCTTTGCATAAACAAACAGCCCCGATTTACAAGTCTTGATACCGAGCGAGTGCGTTCAATACAAGACGAGTCGCACTGTTGGCAAACAGCCGAAGCCGGGAGGCTTGCCTCTCACAAATAGAAAGCTGTTCGGTGCTTGATGTGGTGTTTGTTAAGGTCTCTTCCTCCACCTTAAGGTTTCATCCCTTGGCAGATGGCTCAAGGTTGAGGATTACTGTTGCTGCTTCACTTCACAGGAGGGGGGGGGGGCAGAGGATTGAGTCGTGCGTAATGTAACGGAACCTCCCGTGGGGCGGCACACGTCCAAACAAGGCTGGGGTCTCCTCAGTCTTCGACACGCAGAGGGGGGTCAGTTTTTTTTTAAACATTATATTTATTGAATTTTATAACTTTTAACAAGTGATTGGCACATTTAACATTTACATAGAACAACTTAATCCCCAAAATACACAAATATAAAGACATAACAATAAAAAAATAAATAAAAAACTACACATATTGGACAATAAAAATAAAATAAAAATAAATAAATAAAAGACTGCAGTCTGTATCGTCGTCCTCTCAGTTTCCTTTGTATTGTTCCAAAAACTTGGTCAACGGTGACCATGCTTCTTCAAATTTCGTTCCCTTTCCTCTTATAATATAAGTGAGTCTCTCCAGTGTCATACATGCTGCCATCTCCTTCACCCACACGGGATTTGACGGTATGTCCATCTTCTTCCAAAACAGAGAAATTAATCTCCGGGCCTGCAAGAGTCCAAAGTCAATCAGATTCGACTGTCTGGGACTAAGCACACAGTTCTTTGGATAAATCCCCAAAATACACAATTTAGCCTCAGCAGGTACATTCACTCCAACAATCTTTGATAAGGTTTGAAGAACTGAGTTCCAGAATTGTTGTAATTTTGGACATTCCCATACACAATGAAAGAGTTCCTGTTCCAACTAAACACTTACTGCAGCTGTCTGGTATGTTGGGTGACCAGCGATTCAGTTTGACTGGAGTTATGTAAGTTCTCATCAACCACTTGTACTGTAGGAGCTTCATCCTCGTGTTAATTGATTGTTTTTGGGCTTTTAAACATGCAGTTTCCCACTCAGACACTAGTATCTCTTCTCGGATGTCAGATCTCCATGCGTCTAGTCTATCTGCAGTGGATTCCTCATCGTACATTAATAGGGCTGCATAAAATAAAGAAATGTCCTCTTCTCTCCAGGTTTTCTACTACAATATTCTCTAGGTGTGACAGTGGGGGCTTGGATTCAATCTGTTTATGTTTTGACATAATGAAATGTTTTATTTGCAAATACTTATAAAAGTGTTTCTTTGGGATGCTATATATTTGGCATAACTGCTCAAATGTAAGGAGCCTGTCATCCCTATAAAGGTCTGCCAGTTTCTCCACACCTTTACTTGCCCACATTTTGAAGCCTCCGTCAGCTCGACCGGCCCTGAAATATCGGTTCCCCCAAATGGGTGAAAAAGATGACATGGGGGGGGCATCTCCAATGTGTTGATGGGTCCTATGCCAAACATCAATTGTGTTTTTTAAAAAGGGGTTTTTTGTCATTTTTAGCAGTTGTTTTGGCCTTGCAGAATACAAATACAAATTTAATCTAAGTTTTGTTATTAGTTGTTCAATTTTTACCCACGCCGGAGGTGTTTCGGTTGAAAAGTAAAACATGGCTGAGCGCAGCTGTGCAGACCAGTAATACCATTTTAAATTAGGGAGTTGTAGGCCCCCCCTTTCATATGGGAGGTACAACAGGCGAAGTCTTAGTCTAGGTTTTCTATTGTTCCAAATAAATCTATTAAAAATACTATTTAATCCATCAAAAAATTGTTTTGAAAGAGGTAAAGGAATTGACTGAAACAGATATAAAAATTTAGGAAATATATTCATTTTGATCATGTTTATGCGGCCAATCATTGATATGGGCAATATCATCCATTTATTTAATGACTCATTTACTTCACTAATCAAAGGATCATAGTTTGTTGCTACAATTGTTTTAATGTCTGGGGTAATTTTAACACCAAGGTACACAAATCCCTCTCCTGCATTAATAAACGGGGTCTGTACAACTGGGCTCAGTCTTTCATCCCTGTTCAAAAATAGAATTGAGGACTTTGAGTAATTTATTCTATAGCCAGAGAAATTACCAAACAGCTCCATTTGATGCATTAAATTTGGAACGCTGGTAGACAGTTTTGTCAAAAAGACTATCAGATCATCAGCGTACAATGCCAATCTATGCTCTTGGCCCCCCAATTGAATGCCAGATAGATCACTTCGCATTCTTATCATCATTGCCAAGGGTTCTATAGCTAGAACAAATAACATTGGCGATAAAGGGCAACCCTGGCGAGTAGAACGTTCTAAGGTAAAGGATTTGGAAGCTAAGTTGTTTGTCCAAACGCTGGCTTCAGGACTTGTATACAAGAGCTTAACCCATTTGAGGAAATTGTGTCCAAATCCATATCTCGGGAGGACATTAAACAGATATGACCATTCAATTCTATCAAAAGCCTGACGTGCATCGAGTGATAATAAAGCTGTATCTTTAGCGTCAAATTTCTCATGGATTATGTTTAAGACTCTTCTTACATTGTGAAACCCTTGACGTTTTGGCACAAAACCATTTTGGTCGTTATGGACTAAATTTGCGATAAAGGGGTCTAATCTTTTTGCTAAAACCTTACAGAGTATTTTGGTGTCAACCCCCATCAGGCTTATTGGTCTAAATGAAGAGCACTCTTCAGGGGGTTTACCAGGTTTTAATATCAGTGTGATCATTGCTTGTCTTAGAGTGGGTGGGAGGACTTGGTTTCTAAATGCTTCTTCATACATGTTGAAGAGAGGAACTATGAGTTTTTCTTTAAAAGCTTTGTAGAATTCAATGGGGAAGCCATCTGGCCCAGGAGCTTTACCACTGCTGATACTCTGTATGGCTTGTGAAATTTCTTCAATTGTTACATTTATGTCCAGCTCCGTTTTTGCTTCTTCTGAGAGTGTCTGGAACTGAAGTTGGACTAAAAATACGTCTTGCTCTTCTGACGCATGGCAACACTCTGACTTATATAGTTTAACAAAAAATTGTCTAAAGCAGTCATTAATTTCAGATGGATCTACTGTTACCCTTCCAGAGGGGGCCCTTATACTGTTAATTGCTCTTTCACTTTGGGTTTTCTTAATTCTCCATGCTAAGAGTTTCCCCGCTTTTTCTCCTTGGTAATAATAAGATTGTTTTAACCACATTAAGCTTTTTGCTGCTGCCTCAGAAGATAACCTATTATATTCAGATCTCAAACGTAATAGTTCACTCTGTTTTGTTTGGTCGTCATTCGTACTTAAGTCTAATTCCAAAATTTTTATTTGTTTGTCCAAACTATCCATTTGTTGTTTATGCTGCTTGTTTTTCGTACTTGTGTAGCTAAGAATTTCACCTCGAATATATGCTTTGAATCCTTCCCATCTCACTGAAGCACAAGTTTGGTCTGTGTTTAATTCAAAATAACTATCTATCTTCTCCCCCATCAGTTTAATAAAGTTTCGATCTTGTAGCCATCTTGCTTGAAACCGCCATCGGAGTGGATTATGGACAAAGTTTTCTATGTGAACATTAAGTGAGATAGCGGCATGATCACTGATTACTATGCTGTCATACTGGCAATGTTTGATCCTTGATAAAAGTTCTCTTGAAACAAGAAAATAATCTATACGCGAGAGGGATTTGTGCATACCTGAGTGACAGGAAAATTCAACTTTGTCAGGATTTAGTTCTCTCCACACTTCCACCAAATTGATATCTAACATATATTGATTTATTAATTTTCTAGTGTGGGCTTTATAGACTTCTGAGCCTGTTGATCGATCTACCTTTGGATTTAAGGTACAATTAAAGTCTCCCCCAATTACATAAAATCCTTGAAGAGTGGCTATAGTAAGAAACAAATCTTCAAAAAATTTTGGTTTATTTTCATTTGGACCGTATAAACTTACTAAATTTAAAGTGATTGAGAGGATGTTGCCCTGGACAATTACATACCTACCAGCTGGGTCTTGTATTGTTTTTAGAATTTGGAATGGTATGCTTTTGTGGATCAAGATACTTACACCTCTTCCATAGTTATTATACGACGCATGTATCACTTGGCCCCGCCATCTATTTCTTATAAATTTTATTTCACTATTTGTTAAATGAGTTTCTTGAAGAAAAATTATCTTTGATTTAAGCTGTTTAATCCTATTTATGACCTGTTTTAGTTTAATTTGTTTCCTAAGTCCCCTCACATTCCAGCTTGTGATTTTTATGTAGGCGATATTATTAGCCTCAACTTGTTCCATAATTATTTTTTCCCTGAGACAGTATTATAATGACAAATGTTGCAGAGTCAACACAAAATGCACAAATATTTTGAGTAAAATAAGATAAATAATAAATGAAAAAAAGAAAATCCTGAAAGTGACACATAACCCACTATCCCCCCCCTCCCTTACTCAGACTAGTGTGTGGGGGCTTTTGCTAATCCACTAACAAGGGGAGTAGCTGAACTACGAAACCCAACCCCGAAAGCAACAGTGGCGTCCGCAACCCTCTCATCATAATAAAACAGTAATATAACAAACCCTTTTAAATCCTTATATTCCTTCTTCTAAGGTGCTTAGCTAACGTATTTCTTATTAATGTGACATAAACACAGCCGACATGTGCACAAGTATTGACACCGCATTATACTAACACATCATGTATAACATCAGAGAAACAGAAAGTACCTCCGTGGCTGCCCATGTTTTACACACCTCAAAGATTAACTGAATATTATGCAAACTGTAATATCAGATAAAAATAACTGAATATTATGAAAACTGTAATATCGAAGTGTAACTATCAATTATAAACAGCAGTTCAGGAACCGAACCACTGATCAATACTCAATCCTGTGAAGCGACCGTGCGGAGGAAGTCCGCGGCCTCCCCGGGAGATGGAAACATCTGGATCCTCCCGTTGTGGAGAATCCTCATCTTGCATGGATTATAGTGGAACCCGCGGAACATTCCCCGCTCAGCAAAGGCTTTCCTGACGGTGTCGAACCCGGCTCGCTGTCGGATGGTCTCAGCAGAGAGATCCTGAACGAAATAAAGCTTATTTCCGTCATATTCAATGCTGCGTTGTTTCGTAGAACGGAAAATAAACTCCCGATCTTGGAAATTCATGAAACGGATGAGCACAGCTCGGTGTTGGTTCGGCTTTGGAGGTGCCAGGGTGCGGTGGGCTCTCTCAATGGTGAAGGATCTGTCGGTCCCCAGCCAGCTCGGCAGCTTCTCCCGTATAAACTCCAGCAGCGGCCGCTGACCCTCCGCGTTCTCCCGCAGACCAAAAAGCCGAAGGTTCTTCCTTTGGCCGCGGTTGTCCAGGTCGTCGGTTTTAGCCTCCAGGTAGGAGATTTGCTTCAGGGCTTTGGTGAGATTAGCCGTGTTAGCTTCTAAGAGTTCCTCCGCCGAGACGATTCTAGTTTCAGCTTCCTCCAGCCTGGTAGCATTAGCGGCGACTTTTTGCTTTACCTCCGCTATGTTTTTCTCCAAAGAAGCAACGGACTTCGCCATTTCACCCATCCGGTTATCGATGCTTTCCAGCTTGGTTCCAAACTCAGAATGCAGCGACCGGAGCTCAGACAGCACCATGCTAATACCGCACGTGCTTTCGGTGCTAGCGGCCCCCTCTCCGTCCGGATTCGTTACCGGTGCATCAGCTTTGGTTGGCTTTTGGGAGCCGCGCTTTCTTGTGAAGATCTCGCAGTCCTTGAGAGCAGTCGGTTTTGACATTTTCAGATACAGTTTACGTTTTTTAATTATGGGTTTTTCGAGTTTTAATGCAGGCCACACGGAGCATCCACTTTAAGCTGCCATCCTGGCCCGTGGCTCCATAGCGCTCCGGGGGGTCAGTTTTAGCGATCCCAGTCCGGTCTTTTTCTCCGGAACGCCGCAGAGTTACTGTGGAAAAACCAGAAAACGGCAGCACGCCTTTCTCGAAAAACCCTCAAAACTAAGAAAGGACACACCGAGACTTTAGTGCAAAAGTAGACTAACGGATGTGTCCATCATGCACACAGGTACCAGCTGGTACCACTTAAAAATGACGAAACTACCCCCTTTAAAGATCCAGTGTTACCAGCAGGACAACTGGTGTCAGATTGGGTAGCATAGAGTTATTCTCCCACAGCATGGCCTCGACTCATGATAAATAAATCTGTTAGTCACAGTTTAACCACCATAATCTGTGTCCATAAAGAGATTCTATTGCACAGTAGCAGATAGGCTTCGTCTGAATTTGTCCTAATTTATTATTGCTGCGCTGGATGTTTTTTTTTTTTTTTTTTTCCTTGTAAACCTTTTAGTGATTCCTCAGACAGGCCTAATCACCATCTCGGACCATATGTCAGATGGATGAATTAACCAGGAAACAGAGTTGCCAGGCTGGCTCTGGTTGCCAAGCCTCAACAGTCCACGGTTTTAAAGCCGTGTAGAAACAATCTCTGATTCAAACGGACAGGACTGGTGTTCAGCAGTGGGGTTTTTTTTTGTTGTTGTTGTTGTTTTGTATGTTTTTTTCGCCGTGCAGAGGTGAGTTATGAGCAAGGTAGTCGGGGCTGGCAGCTGGAGCCCCCGAGAGCGGCGCTGCACGCGAGAGCAGCCCCGACGGGAATCTAATCTCCAGCTTCCACAGCTGTTTCCTCCTTTTCACTGCACAGCCGGTGAATCAGACCTCATTCAGATCCATTTCAGTCCTTTTTGTTTCTCATATGTTCCCCCCAATCTGGGGGTCTTGTAGAGATTTTAATAGGCGTTTCCGGCGCGGTGGCTAAGAGAAAGCAGTCGGAGGAGGACGGCAGACTACAGGCAGCAACCAGAGCATCAGTTCTGGCAGTCCAATCCATAAACCTGTACGTTCACAGGACAACATGAAACTTTAACCAAATACATTTATTGTACTCTTCACAGAAACTGAAAAAGGGAATACATGTTATTTATGCTTGAGTACATAGATATTTCTGTTATTCTTTTCCTCAAGCTTTCCAGTTGTTTGTCAGCATTAGCCAGTTTGGACATCTGACATTTATCTGATTGATATGATATAATATTTCACATTCAAAACGTTTGATAGCCATTTTTCTTAATTGGAACGGGCGGGAAGGGCGATGATGTAATTGCTTGTGTGTGTTTGCGTGGTGTTTGTTCGTCTGTCTGTTAGCATGATATCCTGTGAAGCCCCGGATTGATTTGGACGAAACTCTTAGACTTTTATCTTGGATGTTCATCTACAACTGATCAGCTTTTGGAGTCAACCCAATTCAAAAAGGCTGCCACAGCTAAGCAGCCCTGTCGAACGTTTGGCGCGGCAGGAGCTCGGGTTCATCCCCCAACACGTCCCGTACTCTGAGCGCCCACGGATTGTGCTGATCCTTGTTTAAACTTTGGTCATAACTGTCTGCCTGGTAACAAACTATCTAAAGAACCGCGGGACAGCTTTTCATGAAAGTTTCCCAAAAAAGTTGTCATTGGATGCACATCTACAGCTGATGTACCTTTTGGATTCAGCCCTATACAAGATGGCCTCCACAGCTGATTGACCTTTGGAAACAAAATGGCTGTAACTCAGTGAATTTTACAGATACTGACCTAAAATTTGGTGTGGTGGTAGCTGAGAGTCGTTCCCAACACATACCGTAAGTGCTAACAGATAACACGTTATGGAACGAGACTGCGTGCAGTCGTTCAGAATATTACTGGTATTTTTTCAAAATAAAATGATCTCAGTTTGAAACCTTGACATGAAAGGCAGTGGGCATCATGCGTTCCTCTGGGGAATGTGATGCCTTTAGTTTAATATCTGCTCATTGATCTAATCTGCCTGTCGGTGTCATGTTTTTGTCAAAGGGGCGCAGGCTTCCTGTCACCAGTGCCTCGGGTCTCAGTATGGCATGGTTTGACTGTAGTTAAATGAATTGTTGCTTTAACTCGTTTTGTTTAAGCTCAGCTTGGGAGCCAGGCTGTTTTAAATATTGCTGGTGGGATACTACTTTGTTTATTTAAATGTAGGCGTGAGGGTGCATGTCACACGGGGCAAAGCATTTCTCATAAAGAGCTTTTTTTTTATTATTGGCTGTCACCGAAAGGGGAAGGCTGACGTTTATGTTTTTGCCCGTGTGTTTCGGTGCCTGTCTGTTACCAGAATATGTCCTGAACCACTGGACAGGATTTAATGAAACTGTCATTAAGTAATCATCGGCTGTACGTCTACGTAGGTTATCTCCAAGGCTTGACCAAAACGGCTACAACTCCAAGAAGATAATCTAAGTTTAAAGCAGGCGGGCCTTTTAGTTTAATGTCTGCGCCAGTGAACAAGCGTTCGTCAAAACCAGAAAGGCCCAGCCCTGCTCATGTGACGCTCCAGGACTACTCCCCATGTGAGCAGCAGATCGGTGTTCG
This sequence comes from Kryptolebias marmoratus, assembly GCF_001649575.2. Lineage (NCBI taxonomy): Eukaryota > Metazoa > Chordata > Actinopteri > Cyprinodontiformes > Rivulidae > Kryptolebias > Kryptolebias marmoratus. Next base: position 9,730,797 of record NC_051430.1, on the reverse strand, counting down.
TGCTCAGCGTGACCTGCCCTTCATGCATGAGGAATGCTCCTGCAGACCTCGCCGCATCCCCTACGCGCTGTCACGGCTTCAGGCCTGGGCTCCTCGGTCGAGGAAGATCAGACGGCGATCCCGCTGTCGTGTCACACTCGGGATAAGAATTCAGATAAACCTGACGAGGCCGAGAGCAGCTGATGGGCGTTCGGGCTCTCCACGGCCAAAAACAACCCCTCCCCTATTGGTGCTGTCATCATGTCCGCGAGGTGCAGTCTGCTGATTTCAGATAGCCGCTTTACTTTATTAACTACGATAAGACCAGTAGCAAGTTGTTGCAGAGGGGCTATAGCTTTTGTCAGATTAGATAAGTGTGTAATATCCTCTGCAGGACATTCATCTGCACCTCGATGTGACGTACAGGGCTTCTGCTTTCTGTGGTGTCATAACGGCAGGCAGAGACAACTAAAGAGGAGACCTTTTTTTTCACAATTCCAGAGACTAGAACCATATTTAGAGGCTCCTTGTTTTAATCTTCAGCCTGTGCGGTGGTTTATGGTTCATTTTCATTCTAATTGTGGTTTATGGCTTACCGCAAGGCGCTCTTCCAGACCTATAATTTCAGTCCAGATTGGTCAGTCTCCCCGCTTCTGTAGCTCCTCGTCGCTGCAGCAGCGCACCGAAGGTGTCTTTTTTTTTCTCTTTTTTTTCCCCCCTCAAATCACAACGGACTCCCATTTGTTCTCCTCCGTGTGTGACGTTCAGCCCTCTGACTGTATTGATGAATAATCAGAACTCCACTGAACGGCTGTTTCTTTGACGTCACGCCGCTCCCGTTTGACAGACTCTCTAATTAAATCCTTCAGCATTGTGTGGTTTTTTTTTTTCCTCCATCGGAGGATGAATTACAGCTTGCTCAGAGGCATTCAGACACATCGGGCTTTTATATTAGCCAAGGAGTCCATTATAGATTTATCAATGTTCATCATCCAGTTCATGACAAGGATTTAAAGAGCCGCAGTGACATGGGTGTTTCATAAAACCCTCATGTAGTTGTTTTTTTCTCTAACAGAGTACAGTTTGTAATTCTTCCCTGATCTAGTTCTGTTCAGGTGTTCCAAACACAAAGTACCTTTAGCTTTAATCTATAGTGACAGCTGCAGGGTTTTTTTGCAGAATAACATGAATCATCACACCTAACGTCCGCACTAAAAGAATTTTTTTTTGCCCTGTGAATGGCAGTGAAACGGACATTGCTGTGGTTGTTGCTAGACTTGCCATGACTTTGACCTGCTGATTAAATACTGGTGACTACAGCTCACCTCGGTTGGACTTTTGAGAAATGCAATTTATTTCAGACAGTAGAGGGACAAAAAATGGACTCAGTCCATCACCTGAACCTGGACTCTGTAAAGTGATATATATTTATCTGCTCACAGTTTGGCTAAAATGAGATCGGATTTGAGTCTGAAACACATTTTTTTCTTTAAAGAACAGAGATCTACTAGAGGGTGGCTCTACTAGATAATGCTAAATTACTATTTTGAAACGGCAAGTGAACTTAAGGGTTTACCCACAAAACAATTCTGCCCTTCGAGGTCCGGAGCTAGGATATAGGAGCCATGTCTGTCCGGCCAATGATTATGATTATGATTATGTTGTCACCGTGGAGGGCCGCGGTGTTAAGCTGCTTCCATGTTTTAGGCCAGTACGCAAAGACAAATTTATCTTGTACCAAACAGGGAAAAAAAAAAGAGCTGTCACCTCAACCTCTTGTGACTGAGCAGCAGGATAGTGGCAGACAGGGTTGCCAGATATGGATTGACGAAATATCGTTCTGTCGCTTTAAAAATGTCGATTTTGACCCAAACTACCATATGTGCTGAGTGAGGGTGTGCTTTCTCACTTGTGTGTGTGTGTGAATAAAAACAAGAGTTTTTTTGGAGCACATAAAAGCCAAAATTATTGCATGTTTGGGCTTTCTAAAAACTATTTATTGCACATCGTAAACACCCTAAATCCGATAATTATAGTGCATCTGGTACCACTGGTGGCAGAGCAAAACTGATGTTAATAAATTAAAGAACCCCTTAGAAGAACTTATACGCTTAAAATTATTAGAAAGTATTTTTGCTTAAAAAGAGAAACTATGTTTTGGGTTACAGTAAGCTAGTGGCACCATCTCTATTTTCCTCCTTGTAATTGATTAAATACACACAGGCATGGCTGAGTGCCCTTTGTTTTTTAAAGCTGGCCAATATCAGCTGATTATTCGGTCTATCTTTTAAACAACCTAACTTAGATGTGTTAGCCATGGCAGTAGCGTAGCGTTTCGTGGCGTGATCTTCTAGCACACAGCCGGACCCTAACTCGATCCACAAGTCATGCCAGGATGGGCGTATGGACTGTGGTCAGGGCATCTAGTGGATGTGGAAAATAGCTGGGGGAAAAAAACTATTTTTTTTAGAGCGTAGGAGCTTGAAATGGGCATTTTGAGCAGAACGCTCTTCGAATTTGTTGGTAATTATTCAATTTTTCTTTGAATATTTGAGCACCTCCTGTCCCGTGACCATAGTTCCCAGTTAATAATTATTTCAGAATAACCTTTGATGGCAGAAACAGACGGGATGCGCCAAGATGGTTTTCTTTTATTTCGTTTTTTTCGAGATGTAGCGGGCAGTGCCAATCAGGTGCCAATGTAAGCCAGTCGTTATTCTTTGACTTTGCTCATTTTAACTCGATTTTGAATATGCGGGAAACACCGTCCATTTGGAGCAACAGTGTCATGATCGCCTTCGTGCTGAAAGAGGTTTTCCAAATTTGCCGCGATCCAGCCACGCCCTGATGTCGTGGAGCGCAACAAGGTCGTCACTCGTTGTGAAGGGGACCTAACGAGTGAAACGCACTCAGAAAATAATCTTTAATCTTTAATAATCTCAGTCTTTAAGTTAATGCTTGTCAAGAATCTTAAAATATTCCTGACTGACTCTTCCCCGCAACACGTCGTGGAGCCAGGCCTCTTACAGCTCGCCATGCCAAACACACGTCACGCTATTTCAAGCCGTCAGAGGCCAATTTGTTTGCTTGTGGCCTTGATTAGTAACAATAATGTCCATATTTAATCAGCGGCAATCATGTCTGTGTTGTTAAGCAACAGTTTCCTCTGCACACGTCACGAGAGTTCCAAAATGCAAGCAGGCTGGGCTCGTTGTTTGCAGACTATTATGATTTATCAAAAATAAATTGAATCATGAACGTTCTAATCTGTAGCAGCAGGTGATTAGGAATCTAATTTGTGTGCTTAATGGTCTCAGTGGGATTTTTCCATGTCGAGCTTTCATGAAAATGAGTGCTTCGTTCGGTAACTTGTCCTCTTTAAGTCGTCTACTATGTCTTTTATAAATTTAAGGAATTGAACGCACCTAACAAAGCAAACACGGATTTGTCAGATCGTGCTATTTCCGTTCCAGATCAACAGGTCTGAGGGAACATTCGATTAACTTTGTACGCCATGGCAGCTCGTGACTGTGCTCCCCCACCCCGTTTAAAGTTTATTTAAAGTGCATTTGGTTGTTGCATAGGGTTTCTTGCCAAAAACAGAAAAGTCAGTTGCGCCTTGCGATGCCGTAGCCGAGCTAAACAGAACCATATGGGTTCAGTGCACAGCAGTGTGTGGGCGAAAAGTGCGGGAAAGAGACCCCGGAGTTTGCCACGCTCCGCCCCTAGAGCGAGCCCCATCCGTCGGTAGAGTCTCCACTCGGGGAACATGTGGGATTGATTTCGACCTCCAGCCTCTCCCTCCCTGGGCGCCTCCGCCCCGCTTCTCGTGTTGTTTTTTTTGCCAGAAAGCGACTACGACTGGTAAGGAGCATGAAACGGAGCTCCGCGCCGGAAAGCCTTTGGCCAGGGTGGCTTCCCCGGGAGATCAAGGAGCTCGTATACGTGAGGTGAAGCTCCTGGGTGTTTACAGGAGTCCACCAGCGGGACACGGGGTGGGACATCCAAGATCCACTCTGAGATTTGGAGGGCAGGTCGTCCTCAGTTCTGTCTCCAAGTCTGAAGAGATGAGAGGACACAACAAAGACATCTTTCATTAATCTGTAATACAGTGCAAACACTGAACAGTTCAGACTTCAGGCATTACAGACCAAAAATATACTCTTTTAGACATTTTATGAGTTTATATTCCATATTATTGTATTGAGAACAGTTGTGTTGAAATAACACACTTGGTAAAAGAAATTAAACAATTCAGTTGGGTGATTTCTAACTACAGGTACAGACTTCTATTCAGTTCAAATGAACAAATCAAGAACCCACAGATAGCTAGCATCAGATTTCTTTTTTTTCAGCTCACCATTTTGTTCAACAAATCCCAGTTTGGTTCAGTCTCACCACTCTCCCTGGGTAAACTAAAGAACTACCTAGACTTGTCAAAGCTGCTTAAAAGGATGTGGTAGGTCAGTAGTGTCAAGCTTCTTTTTGCCAATAAAAAGGAGTTCATGTTGACGAAAATCAGAACCCATGGAACCAACTCCACAGACTCATTTTGTTCCTTTACATCTAATGTGTGGCTGTAAAGCGACAGCCTATAAACACAAGAGGTGACTCCTGTCTTTGAAGCCGTGGATCCAGGGGGGCTTCAGTCAGTTTTTCCTTTGTTAGCTTTAGTCTCTTCTCTTTGTAGCTCACCATGAAGGTGACCTTCTCCTCCAAACTCTCTCACTTGCTATGCAGTTTGAAAGTAAGCTTGGATTTTTAGTTTAAAATGCATTTTTCTGTACATAAAAAGTTCATGTGGTATTAGCTGATTTTGTTTTAGACCTAAGCTTAAATTAAAAATCAAAGCTCTGTGGTTCGTTACCTCCATCAAGGAGGTCATGTTTTCGGTAGCATCTGTCTGTCTGTCTGTGTACAAGAATACGTAAACAGTTATGAATGGATTTTTATAAAATGTTTAGGAAACGTCAAAGAGGGAACAAGGAATTACATTCTAGTGGTGATCAGGTCAAAGGTCAAGGTCACAGATCAGCCCGTGTTCTAACTGCAGCTGTATAGCAGGAATGTTGAACTGCACAGCTGGACACCTCATGGGTCAAGGGTGATCACTGTTGAATTCAAGGTCATGGGGTCAAAGGTCAACAGCTGACCTAGTGCTCAAACCTCCTCCATGGAGGTTCTGTTTCCGGTTGTGTCCGTTGGTTTGTCTGTCTGTCTGTTAGCAAAGATCAGGTAAAAACTAATGAACAGATTTGGAGGAAATCTTCAGGAAATGTTGGGGTTGTCACCAAAAAACAATGGATTACATTTTGGTGCTGATCCAGATTATGATCTGGATAGCCATATTTTTTAATCACGCTGTGGCTAGTTGGGTTTATTTTAGGCTATGACCGGGTTAATTTGACTGTTAAACCTAATACGCTACAAATGCTAAGACGTAACGTATGCGTCAGTAAAGCCAGTAAATTATGTGATTTTGATTCTGAATGCTTGAAAATGCAGTCGGTGAGCCCACTTCTGTCTACAGAGAAGTAATCTGTCACAATCGGTCAGAGGAGCGTAGCTCAGCCCGGTCTGACTGTGGACCCAGGTTTCCATCCCAGATTCCTGAAGTCACTTCCTGGTGCCGTTTCAAACCAGTGAAATGAACCCAATGAGCAGCTGGGATATTTTATTACACAATTAGACAATCATAATAAAACACCAGGCGAAATGATACTCTTGTTCTTGGGAAGTCGTTCGCCACATCTGTTAAAGGGACGCTGCTCTCGGCCGGATCGGGGCTGTAGATTTCCTGCGGTACGCTGCTTTCTTAGGATCGGAAACTTGTACAAAATCTGAAGACACGTTTTTGTGTCTCATCCGTTTATAGCCGATCTAGGTATAGTTCTGTGTTTGACAGAAAAAAAATAAGATAATGAGGTTTGGCTTTGCATTTGTGAGCTGAAACACCTCTGGAGAATTCACTGATGTGCACACAGAGACTTCAGCAGCTCATGCAAGTGAAATAAGAACTAAACTATGAAGGTTTTTTTTTTTTTCTCCACGCTTTTGTCACGATAGTCTAGCAGGGCCATCTGGCAGTATGCAGTGTAGCTCTTAGTATGACTGGGCTCCTTCAAAATGCTTTGACATCATCCTGTCTTATCTCTTCCAGGGTGAGGATGTTTTCTGTTTGTTTTCCTCTCGTCTCAGGAGATTCCACTATCCTCTATATCCTTCCCTCAGAAAGGGTTTGTCTAATAATGTCCTTGTTAAAAAAGCAAGAGCAAAGTTTTAAGGACAGAATAGTACAGCTGTTATTGAGTAAACTAATACTGTTTTTAGCTAACTACTAATAGTACTGCAGTTGGGATTACTTTCAGTGCCAAGTATAACACTTTCTAACTGGGTCACACTTAGTTAAATAGATACAAGGTTCATAAAAAAGTCCAGATTGTAAATACCATGTCCCAGTTTACACCTATGGAGGTTTACATTGAACATGTTAAAGGTTATTGGTGTACAGATTTTACTTGCTTTGCCTGGTTTACAAAATGTAGCTCCGATTTTGCCTTTTCTCACAAAATGTTACCAGAAGGTAGAATAATTATAGCTTTTATGGCTATGAGGCCAATTCATAAAACGTTTTTGCAATCTGGCTGCGAAGACTAGTGCCTTTTTGAGCTGCCTAACCGTTCCTAAAAGCGCTGATAAAGCCGACCGTGTTTCACAGCGGTGTGTTTTCACACAAGCGGAGCTAGCATTGGAGAACCAAAGGAGGCGCCGAGTTTAACTAAGCAGCATTGAGGTGGAGCGCTGTGTACAAAATGAGTCAAACACGTCTAATTTAAAATCCCACGGCAGGAGATCTGCCATCAGTACATCACACCAAAGGACTGTGAAGTTGACTTAGCCCTTACACATACCAACCGTTGGCGTTTTGGTTTTGTAACTACCTCCCTTGGTGGCTCAGAGGTGTAAAAGCGATGGGTTGACTTCAACTCCCCATGACTCCTCAAGACAATGACTTCAACTGAGCCATTACATAAATTACCCCAAGACTCAAAGAAGGCATCCTGCGGCCAGCGTGAAAGTGTTTTGTGTAAGGATTTATTGTAATCTGCCGAATGTGTTAGAACTATAAATGAAGACGAACAAATGGACTCCATTAACTTCCATTGTGCAAAACTGAATCCAAAATGTCTGCCTTTTTGGGGGGGGCTTCCATGGTGCTGGGAAGACCCAGAACTCACTGGAGGGATCATGTACACAACCACGGATAGGCCGTAGAAGATGAATAGATGGATGGATGGATGGATGGATGGATGGATAAAAATCTGGCCAAACGATGGTTGATATACAACAATCCCCCCCCCCCCTTGGTCAACGTGTACTTTTCATTTAACAAAATAGAACAATAACTGATTACCTAACATAAACATATTTAACAACCCTTAGAAGAACTTATACCCCTTAAAATAATATAAAGAAGAACATGCTTGCTTTAAAAAATTGAATTGTGGCTACAGTGAGCTGGTTGCTGCAGCTGTCGCTACATCTTCGTTTCCTATGTGGTAATTAATTAAGTATGCACAGGTATGACTGATTGCAGATTTTTTTTAGTTTGTTTGTTAAAATGGCCAGTATTGGCTGATTAAATCTGGTTAGTTAATTATTGGTGTATCTCTAGATTGGGAGGGGGGTGTTGTACCATTGATACAAATGTCCCACCTACACACCCTCCCAACTCACTAACAGACTACGCTGTAAATCACAGTGTAACATGACACTTTTAAAAAGTCTTAAATGACGAACTGAAACTTAACATATTTTTTAAAATCCATATTTGAATATTCGGCAGCACGATGAGAGTTTCGGGAATCAACAAAAATTGATGAGGCGCTCATCTTATGTGGCTTCAATGTCCAGATTTTGGCCCCGTTTCTAGTTATAACATATGTTGATGGTTAGAACAGATTGACTCGTAGCTTTAGATATAGTCATTTAGGAGAGTTGTAGTTGTAGTTGGAGGTTTTAATTTTTTTTATATTAAGATAATTTTTGTGTGTTTTTCCTTCTGCTTGGCAGAGAATTGACTGAAATTCTTCAGACCTAGAGGTGGGTTCGAGCTCAGAGCCTGACCTTTTTAGTAAAACTCCTAATGTCGTCAGAACTAAAGCCAAATGAGGTGAACTGAAACAGAGTCCTTAGGTGTGGAGGGCCGCTTTACACCAAATTAGCATCTTATCTGGAGCCTTAATCTGATGTACATTTGTGATCCAATTCTCTGACCTGATTACATTCAGCTTGTTCAGCAGCCCGAAACTGTTTGATCAAAACTGACAGGCATCAGCGCAAACTTTGTTGTTCTCCAAGTATCCGGCGCAGCACTCCTCCCCCGCCGCTTCTGCCACCGTGTGCTTTCTCAGCACTGGGAATAACCACTAAAGTCCTGATTAAACTGCTGCGCAACTATTAGCCACTTGACCAAATCCAGCTGATCCCTTTAAATTGTTTTAATTGTTGTTCTTGTTGACTTGACAGCTACCCTGGCGTTAAAGGCACGGGCCAATCGCCACGTCTAGACCCAAACCTCCAGCTGGTTTTAGCTCTTGGAAAATGTCACAGAAAGCAGCAAGCCCGACTTGGAGCAGAACTGCCGAATTTGATCCTCGTTATGTCGTTCATAAAATGTTTCGGAGGTTGCGTTGGAGGTTCAGTTGAATATGTTGTCAGCTTGGTGTCTTTTTAGCTGCAAGTCCAGCTCGGTTTCACTTTACACTCAGAAAAATGCAGCTCTTCTGATGTATCTCTCTGCGTTATTCCCATGAGCCCTCTGGGTTTTAGCAGCATGTCGATATCGAGCACAATAACTTTTGACTAACAGTTTTATTGATGTCTATGAGTCACGTTGATTGATTCTGTATTGATACATCTGTATAAGAGTTCCTCACTGGTGCTTGTCAGTTCCCCAAACATGGTACCACGGTTGAGTTTCTGCGTCCAGTTTTTTGTCAAGGAAACGTACCTGAGAGGGTGCGCTTGTTTTCGCACCTTGGGCTCAGTCGGACACCATCTTTCTTGCTTCGCATTAATGAATCTTTCAGGGTTGTGGCGCTTACCTCTGAAGGGTCTTGATGTTTCTCGTTTCAGTAAGGCTGCGCTAAAGCACCGGGTGCTGCGAAATGAGACGTTCACCCCGAGGACGCGTGCAGAACGTTATCGGCGCGTGCCGAGTCGTCCCTGGAGACCCTTGTCGTGTTTTACTTCAGAGTAAATCTCTTTGGCCTTTTTTTTTTTTTAAACCAAGTTCAGTCAGTAAAACTTCATTTGTAGTTTAATTCAATCACAGGAGCGTGTTTGATAAGGGCGCTCACATTAAAGGACAGCAGGGAAGTTAAATGAAGGGGTACAAAAAGTCAGCAGCCAAAAGCTTTAAATGGAGAAGTCTTAGAAAGGGAGAGAAGTCAATCTCAGCATGCAGCTCGCACCAATGACTTCTGTCGAGTGATAAACAGCTTTTTCTACAATACAGAGAAAAAACATGACTTATTCCTGTTTAAGAAAATCAGTTCTTGTTTCAGTTTCCTTGTGACAAATGAGTTGACTCCATTAAAAAAAAAAAAAAAAGGGGAAGCTGACAAGGAAGAGGAGCATAACTCGACCAAACTGCTGAGCAGTCAGAAACAGCACCTGGCCAAAGAAAGCACCGCCGTAAACAAGAGAGTGGTAGCAGTACAGCTGTCTCCCTCACCCGAAGACCCGAAGGAGCCTGCATGCAAGCGTAGCTGACATGTCGGGTTTCAGCCTGGACCCTGGAAAAGTGACAGGTCAGCTCTGGCTGCGATGGGCCAGCAGTCGTCTAGTTGTTGTGTCTAGAGACGCTGCAAAAAAGGACTGCCCCTCAGGAGGGGTGGGTGACAGGGAGTGTGACAACAGCTGTCCCCGATGCTTTAATGTGGCGTGGGTTGAGGTGTGGCAGCAGCTGGAACAAGAAAACATACACAGGGGAAAGGCCTAGCATTCCTTGAAGGAATGCACATCGCCCACCATCGCTCATGCCAGAGATTTTAAGACTTCGACCATCGTATGTTGAAAACATGGCAACGTTATAGCTAACATTGTGCGCAGTTTTACGTCGTAAGTGATGTCGCGTGATCTGATAGCGCTCGGAGTACTTCCTGTAAATGACTCTCGGCTGCCACACCAAATTCTAGCTCAAAATTTGTCAAATTAACTGAGTTATAGCCATTCTTCTGTAGGCTAATGCATTGGGTAGATTCTAAACGTTTACCAGTTGTAGACTTACAGCCAGTAATTACTGTCTGAGAGTTTCATTAAAATCAGATCATTACCTCCTCCGAGGAGGTTCTGTGTTCAGTGGTGTTTGCTCGGTCTTTTAGCGAGACTACTTATAAACTAATTAGTAGATTTTGATGAGACTTTCAGGAAATGTGGGGGTTGTCATAAAAAAAACATTTAAAAGAAGTAACAAGAGATTCAATTTTGGTGGTGATTTGGATCGTGCAATCCCTCCAGGATTTCGCGGGCATTTTATGTGATTGTTGCGGGCTAAAATGCCTGATTTCATGGGTCATTTTCTTAAAAGTTGCAATTTTTTTTTTAACTTAAATCAATAAACAACCATAACTTTTAATATATAAACCAAAAATACTTACAAGATTTGTAAGATAATTGCCAACAAACATTGACATTCTCAAAAGGTGCTTTATTTGAGAACTTTGATAGCTTATAAACTGACATTCATGGCCATTTCTGGATTGTCCCTGGTCTGCAGCTCTCCTCACATGTTTTGCAGACACAAAGTGTTTGTCGATGCGTTTATGTTCCATGATTACACTGCAGGACGTGCAAAACAGCTTCCCCCCACTCTCCTGCAGCTGGGGAGGAAACTGTTTT
>NC_051430.1:9701464-9719743 GCF_001649575.2 Kryptolebias marmoratus | reverse complement strand
GGGGTTATTTTGTATTCCACACTACACAAACCCACAAAGAAGACACTAGACCGCAGAAACGGTGGCAAATCACTTTAGAAACAATAAATATTGGGTTAAAGTTGCAGTGTTTTGGGCAAAGTTGCAAAAAGTTGCGATTTCGCGGGGTTTGTTTGATTTCGCGCTAATAGTTGCGATCGCAACATTGCGAAATCCTGGAGGGTCTGATCATGAATCAGATCTTACTTCTTTTTTTTGTTAACGTCCCCATGGCCTCGTCGGAGGTTGACTCTCCCCGAGTGCTCTGAGTTGAGTTCTGAGTTTAGCGCAGACCTCCGAGTGATGTTACCGTAACTCCGTATGAGGGTCGGGTGATTTGAGGCCAACTGCAGTCAAGAAGCAGGTCGGCGCTGATAGGCTCATCGGGTCACACTACGGCTCTTGTCCTCGCTTGGCCTAGCTTGCACTCTGCGTACACACAAGTCAGAAAACACTCGGCGCTTTGACTGCGTCAGATGTTTAAGGCTTAATCCGACTTCGTTATGCCAGGCAGTGCTCCTATGTATACCAGAACCTGGATTGCGTTTAGGTTCCTCTCTAATAATCACCTGCTTGTGACCTGTATTGGTCAGGTTTCAGTGTTTAGCTGGTGGGACACAGACGGGCGTGTGTTCCTGCTGGATGCCCGAGGCGGAGCACCATGTCGAAGCGGAGACGCGTGGCTCGACACCGAGACGGCCGCTGGTGCTGCCAGCGCATTCTTCCAGCGCTGTCGAGGTGACGCCCGGCGTTGAGCCTAATGAAGCGCAGGCCGAATGAGCAGGAGTATTGATCGTCCCTCTCATGGATAATGCATGAGATGAAGCAGGGGCTAATTATTTTCAACACAGTGAAAGGCAGTCTGTGAACAAAGTCTTGTAGACATGGCATCCACGTTTGCCACGGTCGTGAGCGCTGTTGCAGACATCGTCCGCTTTCTTGGCGTGCAAGACAAACATCAAAAGCAAGATATACGTAAATGTAAAAGCAGACAGGCTTGAAGTCTTCACTGTACAACTTATAATTTCTTCTCTCTGTCTTGCAAAACGACAGGGCTGCTGTTCTGTGGTACTTACCCCCCAGCATACAAACCCTTAATGCATGATAAGCGTTTTCTGTGTGCTGCTGCTTTACATTCAGTGTGTGCGTTTCAACTCGGAGAGCCTGCAACAAGGGCCGCCATTCAGGCACTTCAGTCTGCTCATTTACAATCTGTTCTCCACATTTCCAGGCTAAGTGGTGACTGAGTGAAACCTATTTTTAACTCTCCGCCCCTCCCGTAAGTGGAGCACAGTGATCTCTCATTGAATTGGGTAACAAGACCAACAGGCAGGTAGATGTCAATCAGCGACTGCAGTTATGACTTGTATTAACTTGGTTTTATGTGTTTTTCTTCCTCTTCTTCTTTGTTTTTTTTTTCTAACCCGTTGAGCAAATTGAGAAGCAAAGAATAAATTATTGGAAGAGTAGTTCTGAGCTTTTGTTTTTTTTTTTTTTTTTTTTTTTGCTGCAACGCTTCCAGCAAGATTTCAGAGTTTACCTTGGCTTTTTTGGGGGGCTTACTGAGTGCTTCTCTTCAAGGAATATTTGTTTTCTCATCCTTCTATGAGTGCAAACTCGAGAGCCTGAGGAGACCGAGGCAGTTTACTGAGCAAGCAGCTCAGATGAACTTATCTTTCTCCACTTTAGGCTCAATACATCATTGGGTATAGGAAATCACTAGAAACCTTTTTGAGACTTGATTATATTTGGAACTGTTAAATTTGGCATTTGCAGAGTTTGTAATTGCTTGCCGGCCTGACGGCGTGGTGACCGGTGTCCGCTCTCGGCGTTCGAAGGAAACAGATGGGTCTGAGGGGCTTATGTCAGGAGGCAGCTCTGTCGGTGACACCTGTGCACCACAAGTGTGCCTTGTGGTCCCAGTGTTGCGGCCGAGCCGAGCAACACGTTGGTTTTCTAATGTGGGCTCAGCTCGGATCAACCAGATGGGCGTTAGGGGTTGATCTGGAGCTGTTTATCCAAACAGATGTCCAAAAAAAAAAAATGTGCAGAAACCCCCATTTTTTCCCCTCAGGTTTCCATTCTGAGCAAAGCTAAAAAATATGTTGCAGATTTCCCCTTCGCACATAGCCGATGCTTCTTCTAATTATTCTCATAATAACTGAGATTAAAAAGGCATTTTTCACCACTGCGACACATTTTTATTAAAAAAAAAAAAAAAAACAGCTCCAAGCTTGACTAAAAGCTGAGATCTCATGCTTGTTGAGGATTACGTTCAGTGGCACAGTGAGTGACTCGCTGCATCCCCGCGGGAGCGATTTAGTGATTGACTCTGTTGAAGGTAACACTTCTGTGTTCTTTGTCGTAAATTACCATGTCAGTTAGGACGGCTGTGTGCTTTACTGATGTGTTTTTAATGGGTTTTATACTCGGCGGAGCTCCACAAGACGCAATCCACGTACGTAAAGCTCTGATGACAAGGGCGGAGGAAGACTTGTGCCGTTTCAAAAACTCATCTGTTAAATTTGCTGAACTAGAAGTCATTTAAAACTACATCCTCAACCGTGGCTTCAATCGAGGCCTCATCGGATACCAACTCTGGAGATCAGGATTAGGATCAGGGTTCTGTCCAGGCTGTTCCACTCACCTGTCCCTGATTTAAACCCTACAACTGTCCAGGAGGTCTGCGCTTCACAGCTTAAAAGAGGGCGTACGTGCCCTTTAATGCCACCGACATGGTCACACGCTTCCCGACAACGTCATGCGCCACCGAGACACACACCTGTCCCATGCCATGCTGATACATTTATTCAAACATGTTCAGCGGTGGCTGAATATCATGTTTTAAGCAGGTTTTTTGCTGGGAAAAACACTGACAGCTGCTAAGACCGGACTTGATTAGTAAACGAGGCTGGTTGCTGTAACGTTTTGTCTTTCATCAAATGAATAGAATAATGCACACTCCTGCTGGACGTGAGGTAAACTGATGGGGTCTGGTGTCCTTGACATGAACACAAATCCAGTTTTTTGTTTTTCACTGAAGAAAACACATATAAGGTTAATAGATAACTCTAAACTGTCACTAGGTGCGAGTGAGCGTGAATGGTTGTTTGTCTCTTTTGTCTCTATGCGGTCCTTTGATGGACAGGTGACCTGTCCAGGGTGTCTCCCACCTTTTTTGTTTTACCAATGACCACTGGAGATGGGCACCAGCTCCCCCCGTGACTCCGCACAGTAGAGTGGATAAAGAAAATTGATTTCTTTTCTTTAAAATCTTTTCATCCATCTAACCTTACTGGTGGTGTTTAGCTGGGATAATTGGTTGGCTTTTCAACACAATCTTTTATTTTTGTTCTTTCTGAAAATGTCCTCACAGCGTCGTTTGTTTAGAGTTATATTCATCCACATGGAAACACTAAAACCAAAACCAACCCAAAACGCTATACTAGCGAAGCCAGGCCTGTATGTGGAGCTGAAACGCTGCAATGAAAACACACTGAAAGCAGGAAATAAGACGTGAAGCACATAAAGCTTGATCGCTACAAACTGTAAGTATCAAACCATCACTTCAGGGCGCCAAACCCAGTGTTTCCTCTCCCTTCCCTGTCTAGCTCTACTTCTTGTGAGTCAAGCACATGGTGTGCGTTACTGTTCATTAGCCTTGTCTGCTCATTGAAGTCATACAGTTCATAAGAGTTTTGCATCGTTGTTGTTACGTCAGACCCACTTGGGGTCAAAGGTTAGATTAGAGTTGAGGCTTTGAGGCTATGACATCGTCGTTTTAAGAGATGGCATTTTGGCTGTCTACAAGAAAGCGCAAGGGTGGCGTTTCAAGTTTTGTTTACCTCTGAAACACGTATATAAAACATACAGCTTTGAGGCCTAAAATGCTGTTTCTATTGCCCCTTTTATACGGGCTCTAATTCAGAAGTCCCGCTCTACTCCACTTTACTCGGCTCGGCTCTATAAAGAATGCATCGCGTCTCCACCGGCCAGTTTGGTCGGTAACAGAGGAACGCCTCCTTGTGTTGGTGGGAGGGGTGGGGGGTGGCTCCAAAGCTGCACCTCCAGACTTCTGTCTCGTGCGCTACCGGTACTTTGCGGCATTTGTGGAGACAACGGAAGAGCTATGGACAACGTTGGCTCAGTGTTGTTGCTGTTTTTTTAAGCTTGTGGGGATTC
The DNA here is from genome assembly GCF_001649575.2 of Kryptolebias marmoratus. Lineage (NCBI taxonomy): Eukaryota > Metazoa > Chordata > Actinopteri > Cyprinodontiformes > Rivulidae > Kryptolebias > Kryptolebias marmoratus. Next base: position 9,715,543 of record NC_051430.1, on the reverse strand, counting down.
TCCTGAGACTTCAGAAAGAGAGGCGCCGGGGAAGAAATGTTCTGGATGCCGTGATTGTTGCGCGGAGTAGGACAGACGTTATCCGCTGGAGATTTCAGGCTTTACAGCACCTTCAGCTGGGTGAGAGACGGCATAGGGTAAGCTAACGCTGTTGTTTATAGTTTTATTACTATAAAACTTTTAATACAGTACCAAATCGTTGTTTCTTCACTCTTCCTACGCTTCAGTCTGGCCACACCGACGACCAATGAGTGAACAGGAGCTAAGTCGGGCCGGCCCAGCTGGCCCTGCTCCGAAGCAGGGAGCAAAACAGCAGGGACCGGCCTCGAAAAAATGCAGGTGGAAACGCGCGCAAAGCAAGCGGAGTAGAGTGGAGCCGGGACCTTTAGAGCCAGTGTAAAAGGGGCAAATGTGGACTCCAGGCTAAAGTGACAAAAACACCATTCCTGTGTGAATGGCACCTAAAGCTGTATGTACAGCCTATTTAAAGCTGTGATTTTGGGTCTCAGCTTTCTTTTCTGTGTATGTAGTAAACATGGGAGTGGTCTAGTGAAGCGACTTTTGCTGATAAAGCATCTAATTACAGGTATTGTCATGTTACTATGTTATCGTCACGTTAGCTGACTTTATGTGTCGACAGCAAAGAGACTACCAGCTGCTCACGCAGGCCGATAACAGAACTTATTGCGAGCGTACAGATTTTCTTATTCTGATTCTTTTTTTTGAATATTTCCAAATTACCTTAACTTGTTTTGGTTGAAACTGACATATTTGTAAGTCAGCAGGTTGTCTTTTTTTGTTTTTTTAACTGACCCCACGGGGCAGAGGTGAACTTTGAGGCAAGCAGAAACGTCAAGTCAGCATTTAAAAAAAAAACCCAAACCAAACACAACATAAAGTTGTATTTGAACACATGGTTGGAGTGATATGTCTCTCTTTGTGAGATCTACATGTTGGCATAAAAAGACAAAACGATAAGCCTAAAGAATTTGCAAAACTATCTGTTCACAAACAGTGCAGGGTAATCCATAAGGCTTTCGCTTCGTGTGGCTTTTTTGACTTTCCAGTCGAACGCATGTGTGTTTGTTTGACCTTTAACCTCTCATGACTATGAAAAGACGTGATGTCATTGAAAGGCACTTTTCCATCCTAATGGTCCCTGATGGATGGGGACGCTTGGTTCTAAATACGTATAGAGCAGCAGTTAGGTTATTCTGACTGCCCACTATATCAGCACAGTCTGCTGCCTTTTTTTTTTTTTTTTTGTTTTACCTGCTATTAAATTGATATTTTTATTTAAAGCATACTCGTGGAGGCACTAAATACACTCCTGCTGCCGTGATGTGCTGCTTTTATCCAAAGTGCCGTCATCAGATGGCAAAGAAATGTAGCGTGGGCGGCTCCAGGAATAATGGAAACTCTTTGACTCATGACTGAAGCACAAGATAAAACCTACCCTAAAGTTAGTTTACAGCTTTTCAGCTGGGCTGCACCGCGGCCCAATTTAACCCTGTTACCAAGCAGTCGGGGTTTAACAAGAAAACACTGAAGTACCTGGCTGCACATGTCTGTATAACTGTTCAGCATCTGAAAGAGACGATTGAATTCAAATGTTTAAGGACAATGGTCGTAACTGTTTCGCAAACAATGAATTGAGTATGCGAATGCGGTATGTGGTAAGCTGAAGTGCGTGCTGCGCCCTTTGCGTTAAAGACAAGTGATGATTATCGCCCGAAGGTGAAAAGGCAATAAAGTTTTTGCCTGTCTGTGTGTGTGTTTGTCATGAACCATAGGACGGATTTTAATTGAAGCTCTCCGATACTGATCGTTGGGTGTACATCTACTACTGGTTACCCTTTGGATTCGACTCAGTTCAAGGTGGCCACCACAGCTGAGCACCTTTAGCCAATAAAAAAAAAATTGATACAACTCCGTCAGTTTTACAGGTTTTGCTCTAAAATTTGGTGTAGCGGTAGCTGACCGTGATTCACGGCACACACTACGAAAGTTTTAAAAAAGGAATTGCGTACAGTGTTGCGATATTGCATCAAATCACCTTATTTTCAAAGTTTGACCAAAATGCTCCTAAATTGCTATAGCTGTCATTTCTTAACATAATCTTAGTTTGAAACTCTGGCATAAAAGACAACGTGCAGGTCATATATGCATTCCTTCAAGAAATGCTTGGCCGTTAAATGAATAACGTTCAATAAGTCAGAGCTCTTTTACTAAAGATGATCAAGGAATGTTGCAGCCTGAAGGTGAGAAGTTAATACTAAATGGCACTTTGTCAGTCTGGCTCAAATTGGGACGGTTCTTTGTTTTAGAGAAAGCCTACCCCTCTGATCAGTCAGGTGGAGCTAAAATGTGGCGAGGATTATACGTGCGGGTCTTAAAAGAGCAGCTCGACGGGTCGCTCTAACGCGCGATGGGAAGTGGGAGACGTCACCGTTGGTTCTTCCACCGTCCCTGAAAAGCAATTTGCCTTGCCTGACAGACAAGAGAAAATGAATAGTTGGAAAATGGCGTCCCGAAAGTGACATCAATCAGCCGCGCCGAACGTTTTTCAGATTCTCGCTGGTTAAGATAAATGTCGCTGCTTAACGTCATCTTTACAGAACGTTTAAAAAGCATTTTCAGATATGTTCCTAACGAGGCCTGACTGAGATAACTATTTATCTGTGACGATTTTGTACATTTGCCATCCTACGTTGTTGAAAGTTTGGCAAAAGTGGTGAACCTGGACTTGTAGTTTGACGTAGAGCTGTTGTTTTTTAACGGAACATATCAGCTGTTCTTTCTCCAGTCGAAATGTCACAGTGTTTCTGTAGCAGTGAGAAATTTGGGTAAAACCCTAACTGCTTCAGTGTGGCATTAAAGTATGAACGCGGAGGCGGCAGGACCACAGAAGACCGAGGTGGCAGAGAAAGAGAAACGGAAGTAACCGCGACCCACCAGTTGTCAGAATCAGCGCTTCCAGCAGAGCGTTGTTCTGAAGCTGTCGAGGAGCAATTACTGCCATCGGTATACGGTTGAAACCCTCTTCACACTGGCTGCTCAGTCCCCGTGAAGCAATTATGTACAATCATTTGGACATTTCGTGCATTCGGAATATCTATTTGTTTGCAGCACCCGTGACATTTGCACAGTCCAGGTTAAAACCCCACCAGGCGGGACTTTTACTAAGGACGCCTCAACGTAATGGGGCATCATTTCTCCGGTTAGAGTAAGAGTGTCACTCCTTCAGCAGAAATGTCAAAGCCCGCTCAGCAATGATTGGCACATCTTTTACGAGGTCAAGAGCCCCGGAGGAGGAGGAGGAGGAGGTTGTCCTGACCTTTTGACAGAATGGAAATAATGACCTCAGCTTCTGTGAAGCACAACGTTTTGATTCACTAGGGGTTATTTAAAAAAAGAAACACATTGGTGAAACAGAGAAGTTAGCATACACATTATGTAGACATCTAATCTGACAAAATAAAAATTTCAGAGTCATATGGTTTCTGATGAGAATGTGTCAGCATGTGATGGATATGACTCTCAGTCACTGCCCTCACAACCTTTCTGCTCAGTATCTGTAAAGTCGACAAAGCTTCAGACATTTTGGTGTTTAAGATCGATCAGATGTGGAATATGGTCGACTCCGGTAGTTCACCAGATGTAGATGCGTATCCAGTATTTACTTTACGAGTTCCATTAGGATTTGGCTGCTGGTTCATGAGACATTTCGCTAGGAGACAGATAAACACAGACGGTTACGTTAGCGCTCACCCTTCGTGGCAGCAGGGGATAAATATTGCAAGTTGTTCAACAAACATGATCTGCTAAAGTAGACAAAAAAAAACTCAAGTTTTTTGTCATTCTTTGTTTGGTTTGTTGCATAAAAACCATAGCTGAACCCTTCAAGTTCCTGCCTGTGTGTCTGTCAAAGTCAGGTTCTCCGAAGACAAAACTCCACAAACCTGCACTGTGTAAGCCCCGGCAATCAGGGTGGGAGCGACCCCCCCCCTCCCCGAGCCATGTTAGGAGCCTCTTTCACCTACCTGCTGCCGGTCGTCATATTTTCCACTGTGGGCTGGAGCGGTGGACCATCCGGGCTCAACAGAGGCTTCATTCATTCACTGAACCTCGGGAGGAAGCTGGAGGCCGCGCTCAGCAACGGCTACTTTTCTCTCATCCCTGTGTGGAGGTGTGGACGAAGGGAGGTCTCTGAATGTTGTTTTAGGGTGCATTCACAGCAGCCCTGTTTAATCCGCTTTAGTCGAACTCTACTTTGTTTGCCTAGAAAGCCCGGTTCGTTTGGGGAGGTGTGAACGCGCAATCCAACTCCGGTCCGCCTAAAAACCTCGGTCTCAGTTCGGTTGAAGTGAACTCCGGCGCGGTTCAAATCCATATGTGAACGCAAGCGGATCAGAGACCGCTCCACAAGCAGGAAGTGGACTACAGCACAGGGCCTTCTGGGTAAATACAACCAAAACAAATGTGGGTTTCTACCACTGGAGGGAGAAATGGCTCAAGGTCAGAACAGAAATCCTAAAACTGCTAAAATTTGACACCACTCCATTTTTGTTTCCTTTTCCAGAAGAAGGAAGTTGCGTGTCTCCTTCAGAGGTTTTCGTGTCGTTTCCTTCAGTAGTTCTTGGTGCGGCGCCACCACAGGCGAGGGGGGGGAACAGGTTGCTCAAACAGTTTGGCTCGATTGACTCAGTGCAGTGTGAATGTGAACCACAGCAGCTGAAAATGGAACAAATGCTGCAATTTTGGTCCCCAATCGAACCGAGTCTACCGGACTATCAGGTGTGAATACAGCCTTAGTCCTGCCAAGAGCTACTAATGATGTGCGCTGATTTAAAAAAAAAATTTAATCCAATTTCAGCTTTTAAAAATGGTCTTCGTGCATAATTGATGTAGGCCCTTTTTGCCTGCCCACCCCTCCCCGGTCTTCATGATTGATGGTTTGTAGATGAGCCGAGTGTCTGCTGTTGGCAGTAAAGCAATTAATATCCCTCTCAACGGCATTCTTCTGTGGACAGAATGAGACTATGCTCCACCACCTCTCAAGCCGTCAGTGACCAGTCAACGAGAAAAATACTCCTGACATTATTTTCCCTTTGGCTCTAAAGCGGGAGCGTTAAAGGCAGTTCGGAGATGTTTATTTCTGGTTTGAATGAAGGACACTGCTTCAACTCGAACGTACTTACAGCAAACATCGTGAAACACTCCCACTCACGTCGCCTCAATCACCTCTCCTAACAAGTCGTGAGATATTCTTTGAAGTGTCTTTTCTGGATGATTAAATGCCAAAGTCACAAACTGACAGAGAACTGAATCTCCATGTCCTATTTATGCCTCCTGAAAAGCTTTTTTTTTCTCCCCCTCAACACATTTAGCATTGCTGTTCTAAAAAAAGCCATCACTGCTTGACAAGTTTGAAGCTCAGCTATTCTTGTGGAAGCGGCACCTCTCTATAAGGAATTTAATTGCTGATTTAGTCTCTTTAAGGCCCCCGTAACGCTGGGTGACAAACCTGCCATGATGTAAAAAAAATCAACCTGAACGTGGATGGTCCTGGTTTAAGAACGCTCAGTAAGACAACAGACGTTTGGAGCTTGGACCAAACTTTCGTAATCAAGATTGTGGAAGGTTTAGGATCCTGGTACAGCAGCATCTCGGGCTGCTGGGTGGATCGTTGGGGAGCGTTTTGACAACGTATCGGCACCATATTTGCACCTGCATGGCCTCACGTCTGATCATTCGTTGTGTTCATGTGGCTGCATCCTGATGTGCTCTGAGAGTCAAAACCTTTTTTGTTTTGCCTATTTATTAATTTATTTGCTTGCTTGCTTTGGAAGGTTTCGAACTAAATGAAAAGCCTCAAAAGTACTGAAGTGGAAACCACAATAAGATCTGGTGGAAATTTCTAAGTTGCAAAAAGAAGGGAACTTCAAAGCCTCCCTAATTAGCTCTGTTAGCATCAGAAACGTCCCTAACGCAGGAAAGGACATGCTCTTTATTTTCCACAGCTTTTAGCAGCTGTGTTCTTTTGTTTTTTAAACCGTGTAACTGAATAAATACGACCCGACCCGACCTCAGCCGCAGTCAGTCAAACTTTTTTGAACGACTCTGGACATGATCGGATGCTGTGAGCCGATGACCAAGACATGGTCATCCATGTTTGTTCGCCTATAAACTGTCGCCCGTTCCAGAGTTTGATGCGTTCGGGTGGCTTTAGTCAGTTTGACGAATCATCTCGTGTGATCCCTCATCAGTCTTTAATTCGTAATACAAAAACCTGCTGAAACCAGTCTGTTAGCATGTAAAAATCTGTTGTTTAGTGTTTCCCCAGCTGAAGTGTTGCTGCTTTTTCTTTACTTTCTTTACTATAAGGTACTATCTCACCTTGACTTATTTTGATAAGTTATTAAAGCTTCTGTGATACAAAATCAAATAAACTGAATCATTTATTGTGTAATACCTTTTGAACATCTGTATTTTTACCCTAAAAAACTAACATTAGTTTATATAATCAGATTCTCATGTCAGTGTTGTCTTTTCATAAAATCGTGATTATTTTTTTTCATGTCTTTTCTTCATATTGTTTCTTAAACGAGGTCATAGATTGGAGCTTAGAAAAAGAAACAATAATAGGTTTTGTTTTGTTATTTTATTTTTTATTTTTTTACCGTTCAAACGGGCCCTTGGTAGGCTGTTACATCATCTTTTATGTTCAGTATCTAGTCCACGCAGAAGCACCAAAAAACAAAAGTCTCCATTTTGGAAAGCTTTTAAAAATATATCGTTTTTTCCCTCACCAAAAAGTCAGTTTGTATGTGGATGGGAGGTGCAGTCGCAGCAGAAAATATCTGTTTTAGAAAAAGCTGGTGTAATGTGTGGATGGGGCTTCAGAGCAGTAGGTTTTTGTTTTTTTTTCCACTTTGTAAATATTAAAAATAGGAGCTGACATTCATTTGTGCCTCCCTTTTGTCAGATCTTCCACTTGTCAAACTCAGATGGGTTCAAAGAGGTTTTTTTTTTTGACACCAGAATCATTTTTTTGAAGTGAATTTAGTGAATGCTTGGATCAGCCTGGTTTATAAGAGTCTCTCAGCGTTTCAGAGTTCACAAGAAGTGAAACCAACTCAGTTTTTTTTGTTGCTGGTTTGATTCTTTTTGATGTTTCTTCTCGGGTAATGATTTCATGTAGGAGACTCGGTTCCCCTAACGGCGTGTCACGGGGCTCGCTGATGTGTTATCACAATGAACGTGCTGTTCAGACGGAGGCCTGGTGGGCAGAGCTGCTTCGGTCGGGCTCATCATTCGCCGATATAGCTGAGAAAAGGTCAGCACTTCAGTTTTATGTTGGTATAAAATGAAACGGCGTGAGGCAAAGTGTTGTTCCTTCTGGCTGGTCAGCTGAGTCTCAGATGTCTGCTAAGGGATCACTAGGGAAAGAAAACAGGCTTATTAGCACAAAATTAGCTTGTGTATTTTTTTGTTACTTTTCAACGTGTTGACTCAGACATGGATTTAATTAGTTGACTAAGTTATTTAAGTAAATAAAATTATATTAAGACAGTACTGTCTTACTAAGCTCATGAAGCAGTCTGCAGCGTTCTTTTTATATTTGTTGTTTAACTATTATCAATTTAAGACTGATATATGTATTTAATTGTATATTTTTGTTGGTAACAGAACAAAACAAGGATTCTAGTTTGAATATTGCTTTGTTTTATGTCAAATATTGAGTAAATTCTTGCAGAACCAGAAAAATAATATGGTAATTGTTATCCAGTACCCTCAAAATCCTATCACCCCTAAATACAAATTTGACTCATTTATTGTTTGTCTATTTAGGTAAATTGTCACACATGATAGTATTACACTTAGTCTAGATGGGGTGTTACCTAGACAACCCTCAGGTGGAGCCCTCCACCCTGCCAGTGTTGTTCAGCACAGGTTCCAGAAGTTGGCAACCCTAGTTGAAGCTTACCTTATTGTTTTAGCTGCCTAAGTTTTTTTTTCTTGAGTTGCCTGTTCCTGTCAGGTCAAAACTGAAAACGGTAGTGAAGTGGTTAGCAGGAAAATCTTTGGCTTGAACCTGAGCCCCGATCCTTATTATGTGGAGTTTACATGTTCTCCCCTGGCATGTGTGGGTTTTCTCCAGGTACGCCGGTTTCCTCCTACAGTCCAAAAACGTATTAGGTTGACCGGGGAAGCGAAACTGAACTTATGAGTGGCTGAGAGCGTGCGTGTTTGCCTTTTAATTAGTAGGACAAAGCAATAAAAAATCCCTATACACATCATTGTCTGCAATAATGGGCAGACAGCAACATTGTTTACTAAAAACAAAATCTCTTGACATGTTCAGTTTAACATAAAATCCCTGCAAACTTTCAACATTTCTGGTAATTTCATGTTGTGGCCCTCCCTTTTCCTTAAAATGTTACAACTAATGTGTGTTATTCCTCCTAAACTGACATTTTATACATAATGGAAAAAAAAAAGTTAATATTCTTATATTAAGTGAAGTAGTTGCGACTCTAATACAAGAATTTTGCAAGTATATCTGCCCGTGTGCCGTATATGAGAAGGTCACACATTAAATCCGCTGTTTTGTTCCTGATTTTGAAGCGGGGGAAGTGTCACCAAACCCCCAGATAGCCAACGAATGATTTTGTCCACTCTTTTCTTTCCCACCTTGAAGATCAAGCCGCTGAGGTCAATGCTTTATCCGTTTCCTCTCTCCACCCTGCTTTCTGTCGTCTCTCAGTGGACGTTGTGCTGCTCTCTGTATCCCTGAGATGTGTTTCTGGGAGTGGGAGGCTGGGCCGAATGTGTCTCTGTCTGCAAGCCGCTCGATTTACCCCATCGAGAGCCACAATGTTGGACCTCAAAGCGAACCTTCAGACCCAGGAATGTTTGAAAGGATTTTTACTTTAAGTGGGCCCTAGTTTTTTCCTCTCCTTGAGCCCGTTTGTTTTAAATGTTACACACAGTTTGAAAGTCATTGTCATTAATGACACTTTCTGAAACTGTGAGTGCCTCTAGCCTCAGCATGACTTATTGGATTGTTTTGTTTGCTGGTTCTGGAGCCACCCGTAGGGAGGATGAATGTAAGCCTCCCTTCACACCAGATGATGACCCCGCAATGATGTAATGAGCCAGAATGTGTATGGTTTATTCAGGGCTCTGGCAGAGCTCCAGGCACCAGCGTGGCTTGGTCATCGAGAATTTGAATCAGGACCGGCCACATTGGCCTCATGTCTGGGCTGCAACCATAACTGAGACAAGTTTGTGGAAACGGCCAAGCGTAGATGTGATACCCGTGGCAGTAGGATTGTGCGAGCCTGGATTGATCTCCTAGCACATCCTGACACTGACAGGCTTATTGAGCACACTCAGAGAGCAGGAGAGCGTCTTAGAGACGCAGAAAATGGCTGGGAAGACCTTTTCGGTGAGCTTCATCGTGATTGCCTTCCCATTGAAGGAGGCTTTCTAAATTTGCTGCACTCCTGCCATGTTTTATTGGGTCGTGTAGTTTGTGGAGAGCGTTACTGAGTGTAACGAGAGGGATTTTGAGGGTGCATGATCCCGGACACCAAAGATCTTTCAGACAGGATTGGTACCAACAACAGCCCTGGTGGTGGCAGGTTGACACACGACCAGAAAACTGTACCTCACGCTGGGCCAGTCTTTGGTCTAGTCTTTCGTGGATGTGGCGGACGATGCTGCACACCTCGTACTTGTCAGCGTCAGGTACTGATCTGTTGCACAAAGATGAATTGGGTGCCCTAGTTTCAGTTTTTATGTTCTCCCGGGGATGAACTATGAAACTTTAATGCATCTGGCTTTTTTGTTTTGTTTTTTTAAGTGGTCAGAATTAGTCTGAATGCTTTCCTCATCACAAATGCTGGTGTGGTAATATAATGTCAAAAAAAAAAAAAAACTGAACATGGTAAGCATTTTAACACCCAAGCAGCCGCATCTTGTCAGTCTAAGCATGTTCTAACTTTTGACATTTAGGTCAAAAGCTGCTGTGTTCAATGCAGAGATGTTTCTTTCTGCATACTTTAATTATTCAGCCTTTAAATAGACAGCTTTGATGAGCCATCATTCACCCCCCCAAGTCTAATTAGGGAATATATATATATATAAATAGCCTTATACCTAATGAGAAAATGATTACTATAAAGGCTTGTTATGTTAGGTGGGAGTGGGGGGTGTTAAATTTAAGCACATTATAACAGTAATAACTTTAGCACGGCGATGTCTTTCTCCGGAAACCCCATGTCTTGAATCAAAATCATCCCACTGTTCCAATTTGCTTTTCACGACGAACTCCCTCGCATCGGTCCACGTTAGGAAAACCAGGGGCTCTTAGTAGGATAGCACTGTCCCGCTCTCGGATACCCCTGGCCTTTTTTCTTCTTCTCTTTGTTTGTCACCGAGCTGACGGATGGTCGAAGGATGTCACATTGTATTCACGACAAAAGCCAAGACGGCACTGGCTGTACCAAATTCATATTTAGAACGGTCTTGATTGTGCTCGTGTGAATAGCCGACTCCCGAGGTCAGCCTCAGGGGCCTGTCAGCCCTCTTACCCCGTTTTGACCGCCTCAGTAAAAAACCCATGTCTGCCCCCCCCTCCCCCTCCCACTCAGTGATTTGTAGTGATAGGAGTTGTGGGATTTCTCTCCTTGCATTTTCTCGAGGCACAATCTGGTTCTTGGAAGGAATACTTATCATTATAGTTGTTCAAACGGCGCTCTGAGCCATACTGTCGGCTTGATAGAGGAAGCTTGGTATTGAAGATGAGACGATTTGGTTTCTGGGGGGTGGGATTAAAAATTAGCAGATCTTAAATGCTTAGCTTTGGTCGAGCTTTGGTTCGCTCCGTTCTGTCCCAGCGTCTGCGTTCAGTGGGTGTGATCAGCAGCCTGGAGTTGATGCGATAAAACATCTCTTGGCAAATCTTCGGTTTTATTAACTCAACATTCACGCTCAAACAAAACAGCAGGCTTAATATTGCCTCAGTAGAAGGTTCAAAGCTAAAGCTGGAATACAAGCACAGTAAGCCGTTTGCTTCAATGACTTTATGGCTTTTATTTCATTTTTTCTAAGTTTGAATGAGTGACTTCATTCGTGACTTCCTGTTTTCCTGAAGTTCAGTTTTGGGCTTAGTCTGGGATTCATGAGAGCTGTGGGACAAAGCCAAAATATTGTTGGAAGATGCCAACAATTAATGAGAAGGTCATTTTTTTTTCTCCTAGGTTTACCACTACAGCTTGCTCTTTTCCATGTAAACATTTTAAATACTTATTCATGTCAGTGTTCATTTGTGCAGATTTAGTCAAACTGCCACGCTGTCATGCCTCCATGTTTTTTTTTTAACAGTACTTTAAAAGTATCAATAAACAATCATGTTGGGAATCAAAAATTGTTGGGTTTTTTTTTGCAGTGCAAAAAGCCACCCAAAAAAACAACCAATGCACCGACTGACCACGGCCGTGTTTGTAAATGGCGTGTGCCGGAGAAAGTCCTCCCACGAGAAAGGGTGGTGAAAGCTTTAGTTTCTTAAGTGGTTTTCTTTGTGCACATTTCCACAGCTCATACAGAGGCTCGATGCTTTTTGTTTTCCTGTCCGTAATCAGGGGAATGCAGGAAAAAAAACAAAAGGACAGAAAAGAAAGATATAAGGGGAAAACATACCGTGAAACGTGATCAAGGAGAAGCAGTGCTGGGATTCCAATGGGTGGATTGGAGAGGATTTGGACCCTTAAATAGTAGCACCTGTTCAGCTGGGATTAGTAGCATTTTAGTTCACTATGGATGTTTCCTAATCCTGCCCTGGGTCCTGACGGCTGCTTCGAGTGCGGAGCAGAGTTGTGGAGCTCTAATTTGAGGTTGCAGTGAGTTTAGAAGCGCGCTACCCTGGCTCGGCACCAGGATATTGCTGGTGCAGATGCCTGAGTCAAACGAGGTAAAGCGTTCTCCTTTTTTTTTTTCTTTCTTTCTTTTTTCAGCAAGCGCCATAAAAACGCCCGGACATAAATCAGTCGCTCACCCTTGGTTCTCAGAGGCACAAATTTGGGACTATTAAAGAATTTCAGGAAAAGAAAACATTTCAGAAAACTTCCCTCGGAGATGTGAGACGGGGACGCACATTTGTGCTCACCTTTCCTGCTGGGCTCTACAGCTACCCCGCCCGACGACGCACGTAGAAAACACAGCATGGCGACCTGCGATGAAACATGTCAAGTACCTCCAAGCCTCGCAGTCGCTCACAGGCCAAAGGGATCTGCCTGAGGGTTTATAAAAAGCTTCTAAATGAAATTCTCCACCAGTGTGGCTTGTGCCTTTTTATATCTAAAAAGCTCTAATTGTTTTCAGAGTATCGCCCAGTCCCACCCATCCAACTCAGGGGGATTTTTTTTCTTTCTCTTATTGTAAGCGGATCAGACCTTACATATTGCTGTACAATTTCATTAAGGGTCATAATTTGCAGGGCTGTCAGCGCAATAATAACACCCATATCCACCACCACACAGTGCAGGCTGAGCAGATGGTGAGACGCGAGGGTTGAGGCGTTCTCCGGAATCCCTTTAAGAAGAGAAGTTACCCATCAGAGGCGCTCTAAAAGAGTCAACTCTGGGCTTTTTGTATTTTCCTGAGTTTGAAAATAATGTTAAAACTAAATCATAGTAATTACAGAACTCTTTTTTTTTTGTTTGGTTCGTTTCCTGCAACGTTTTATTCCAAATTACAGGTGTATGCAGGGAAAATGAACTTTATGTTTTATTAGCAACTCAGAGAATAAGTTTCCCAAATGATTCAAAGGTGGAAATGCCCAAACATCAGAACTACGGGGAGAACTGATCAAATTATTAACAGTTTGACAAACAGTGGCTCAGATTTGCAGTGTTCACTTAGGAGGTAAGGGTTCGTTCTGTAACCGGAGGGTTGCCGGTTCGAGCCCCTGCTCCGGCTGTCTCAGCCGTTGTGTCCTTGGGCAAGACGCTTCACCTCACTTCTGTCAGCCCGCCCCAGGGCAGCTGTGGCTACAATGTAGCTTACCACCATCGTGTGTGAATGTGTGAATGAATGGGTGAATGATTGTAGTGTGAAGTGCTTTGGGGTCCTTGGACTAGATAAAGCGCTATATAAGTGCAGGCCATTTACCATTTTACCATTTATATTAATAATCACGTTTAAGGAGCTGAAGGACGTACGTAGCTATCCTTCTATATTGGGGATAGATATGAATTTAACACATTTTGGAACCCAACATCTTGAATTTTATTGCAACTGACATGAATGTTTGTATTTTTCAAGCTGCACACACCGCAGGAGAGACCTATCCATACATTTGGGGATTGGGGGGGATTGGACTCTTCCTAATCCTTGAAATAAGCCAGCAGCTTGGAACTTTAGAGAAACTCTAATCTTATGTCTAACACCCCCAACTACAATTGGTATTATTTTAAGTATTTGGTCAGTTTAATCATTTTGAATCTGGCAATTGGCTTTATATAAGACTCCCCCCCACCCCCCACCCCCCTCTTTAGCTCCTGGATTCCATCCTCCCAACATTTCTTCATCGTCTATATAAGAAATATTCAGTTGCTATCTGCTGCTCCGCCACAGAGCACATATTTAGCCCAAGCTCCTGTCACGGCTATCCATTTCTATTATGTTTTGGTCAGCAAGTTTATAAATGCTCCCCGCTGGAAAGAAAGGATGCTAAATGGAGTCCGCGTTATTGGGGGAGCTTATTTTGGTCAGTGGATCTTGGACCCTGTAACAGTCCCTGGGTTGAATGTCAGCCGCCTGTATTTACAGCCGGCCAATGGCAGCCGGTGTACCAACAGGGCTGTAGCCTGTGACTCCTGTGACTTGGTGCTTGGTGTGAAAGAACATATTGAAGGTGTCTACTAAAGCCTAACGTGGTTCTAATGTCAATAGGGCCGCAGTTCAGGGTGAATGCACCCAGTCATGCATGTGCTTGCCGTGGCGGAACAGTCTGCGTGTTCAGGGGCTTGCATATAAGACAGGTCAGCAGAGTTTATTGACCCCCCCCCC
>NC_051430.1:9678412-9701382 GCF_001649575.2 Kryptolebias marmoratus | reverse complement strand
CCAGCCCTCCGCCCACTTTCTGTTCCTTCCTTTGTTCCTGAGTTCCCAGAGAACACTGATAGGATTCTGCACAGTGCTGCCAGCCGTCACTGCTAAAAGGAATCATTGTGTTGTCTTGTTGCTGCCCGGTAAAATCAATGGGACTCTTTGTTCCCTGTGCGGCGTGCGGGACGTGGAGGGCCCGGTCTGGTCCGGTCCGGTCCACACAGACGTGTCATGATCGCAGCTTGGTGACTGTGGACTCAGCAGATTGCGTTTTACATCCTCCGTGCTTTTAGAAGAGTTGGAAAAGGACCAGGGTGTTCGTAACATCTCATTCCAGTCCCTTCAGCATATAACCAGTGCACGATATCACGGAGCTGCCTTATTCCATCCTCTCACAGATTTCCCATCCTGTCTCTGAGCCTCTGTGGAGAGCTGTGGAGGAACGGAGGGGATCTACAAGGGTTTGGGATTAAAGTGAAGGACGTTTTGTCTCGAATATTTGCCACTTTGGACTTTTCCTTTTCTTTTTTATGCGCACATTATAGCAATAACCTGGACTGGACCAGGGTTCCATTTTTTTTTTTTGTAAAACTTACAAAATTCTGGCACAATTTAGAAAGATCTTTTTTGATCCCGATGATTATGGGTATTAATGTATTTTCGGAAACCTGTGCCTATTAAATATTCATATTTTAACAAAATTTCTTAAGCCTCTGAAGCTCTGTTATGAATTAAAACATATTTACTGGAGTGATTTTTAAAGTTTTCTGTCTTCTGGCATTAATAATTCATCATCGCATTTGTTCCAAAGAAAAACAACAATCTTTACAAAGAAGCAACAGATTGGCACATTCTTCTGAGTCAGTGTTGAATTTTACAGGACCTGCCAGTTGGCTGGGTTTCGTCCTCATTAGAAGAACAAAGCAAGATTAGGGAATATTGTTTGCCCTACCTAAATAACGCAGGGGGTTTAGGGGAAATTTGCTTTTTGGACTTTCCGCTACCTTAGAACCACATTTTTAGTCGTGTTGACAAGAACATATGGCGCCCTTTATGGGAAAGAACACGTAAAAAAAAGGCAGATGAAGTCTTAATCTTTTCACCTGAGAAGATGAAATGAAAACCTTCGACCAGCAGCTAGCAGAGAGCTGAACTTTCTGCAGTTTTCAGATGGTTTCGGGTGTGACGGCTGCAGTCGTACACCTGCAGCACAAAGGACGATCACATCTGGAAAAACATAGCAACGCCTTGAGGGTTAATTTTTTTTTTTTCTTTTGTGCTTTTGACACAATCCAAACGGCTCTTTTTTATGTGGAAACTGGAATGAGCAGGAATTGGTTTTCATCTGTTTCCTGGACCATTTACAACCCCACCGACGTACATTACAGCGTTCAGGCTTTTGCAGCAAAAGGAATATCCATGGAGCGTTGCTGCCCCCCCTCCCTTCCTTTTTTTTAATCCCCTCACACATCAGAACTCCAGGCACAAGATGTGGACAGCTGTCACCTCCAGAAGTTTTCTGACACAGTCATCGGTGAGCTGGATGCATTGCCAAGTTCAGTGACTGGTGTGAATATGATCGTGCCGCACAGACTAAAAAAGGTGGTTTAAACACTGAGGCTGTGGAAGAACGTAAACACATGAGAGTTCATCTCAAAGGGAAAGTGGACAGGTTACAAATAAGTACTTCCTGCACAAGCAGGTCCAAAGGGGACTGCGTTTTTCTGAAGGTGTACAGGACATGACTGCACATCTTTTCTGACACCTTGGCAGCTCCTGCTCGTTGTTTTTAATGAAGTCATCCGTCGTGGCAGTGAAAGCTGCCGCAGAGACAGGAAAGGTCTGACGGAACTGGTCAGGAGGGAGCAATGCTTTCTGCCTTTTTCCTCTCTCAAAATGGGCAGTCAGAGCAGTGGCTGAGCATTTTCCACCTCGGAACTACACCACTTGTAGTCTGAAAATCACAGAATTCAGCTGGATTTATGGTTGGCTGTGTGCCATTGTAGAGTGCAGTGAAAATACTATTATTTTATTACATAAACTTTAAGATCTTGTATAATTTTTTGACCTTGTCTGCTTTTTTGTGTCATTTTTGCCTTTCAAATCCATATGGCTGATTGGCTCTTTTATAACTACCTAACCATGGTGTGGCATCATGTGGTTTTTAAACAGATTAGGAAGTTTTAAGGTTGGCAGACTCAACCTGTAGAGTTTCATAATAGATAAAATAGAGTTCTTTGATATGAAAACCTGCCTTTTTATTTAGCCTTGTATCATCGTCTGTAAATACTCCTGTGATGCACCAAACTGCTTGAAGTTGGCCCAGTGTTATGGTCCATTATGTTGAGGATTTACTCAAAGGACGCATAACAGATGGAGTCCAGACTATTGCAATGTTTTAATTTAATTTGAATAAAAAATAGTGCTCACAAACAAAACCGAAGGGAATTGGGAGCTTTGGTTCAAAACAAGCAGAAGATGAAGAAATCCTCGACCCAGCCAAGCAGCTGACCGTCAGGTATGGGACCCTCTGCTAAAACTGTAATCCCCAAATGAAACCTACAAACCAGAATCCTGAAACCAGGACTGTCAGTGATCTCCAAACTGAACTAATAAATAATGAAAACTACGATGAACTAAAATGACTTGTCATAGGGCTGGCATCTATAATCGAAGGATCATAAGGACGGGGCCACTCGTCATTGAGCCAACCCCTTCAGCCTTCAGACGCTCCTCTCTAGTGGGCGGAGCTTGTCCCCTTTTAAAGTCCTGCCAGCCAATCAGGCCTGGAAACTGAGAACATGTCAATTAAACAGACACCCATTCATAAAAAGGCATAAGTTCATCGGTATCTTCTTTTTATTTACTACTAGGGTTTCTTCATCATTTGCTTTTGAAGCTGCACAGATTCAGTTACAAAACAGGTTAGGGTTTGGTCCACTCCCACCCACCCCCCAGCCCCCGGTCTCTGCCTTTATGGCTTTACATGATGGTTTGTTAGCATCTCGGTGATTAAAAAGTCTCTCATAATGCAACCAGGCACATAAGCAGCCTCGCCGCGCTCTGAAGGCAAGGCTATTATGGAGCCCAGACACCNCCCCCCACCCCGCCCCCCCCCCCCCCCCCCAGAAACCTCCCGTTCAGACATGGAGGCCATCCGCAGCACATGGAACACATACGCTCTATTGTAAGGACAGGGGAAGAAAACTGCTGTGAGGCGACAGTGTTTCACGCAGCTTTGGACAAAGGCCTCTTGTGCCGAGCATTGTTAGGTGCTACTCCAACTTTACGCAAACCATAAGTGTCCCGAAAACATTCACAATGATTTTTTTAACTGCTTTTGTAACTTTGTAACTTTTGAAAATGAAAAGACACAAAGACAACATATTTTTCCATCTTCGAGTGAGGCATATCAATGATTTCACTTCTTTTAGTCGAGACTCATAAAAGTCATTAAAAGCTTAAATAGTCAAAGATTTCAGCTTACTACATAACTTGACTTAGTCGTTGTTTGATCCTTTTCAGTGCCAGTGAAGCAAGTAATAGAAGGTTTGGTGCAGAAACACGAGGCATAGTGTTTACCAGATGTAGGAGGCAGGGAGTGTTGTGGAAACAGTTGAGTTATGGGAAGAAGAAACACCCCGTTTGTAGACCATCATTGTCATACAAGAAAAAAAAAGTTCAATTGATGTATTATGCCCCACTAAAAGCACGTGGCCGTGTATTTCTTTGCAGAGCAACAGTCGAGCGCATGGAACTTCACTCGGCTGTTGTTTTGGGGCTCTTTGGTTTGCACTGTGTGCCTAATCTGACTCGTCTAATGGCCCGGTTCACCCCACGTGCAAATGTCGTACCCCTTTCTGCGTGGTGCGGATCTGCTGGAACAGGGTCTTGTGTGTGGCCACTAATTGGAATGAACGCTTAAGGAGGCAAAGCTGTCTGCGTGTTTACCTGCAGTCAACTGGCCCGTTGCTTAGCTGCTGTTTCTTTCGTAATCTATGTGGCAATATGAAGGTTGGCGAGCATATTATGGTGGTTTTTAGTAATAATGTAAGAAAATATGGACATATTATACGGAAAGAATGCTCTAATGTTTATTCTGCACACATTGTGTTTGCAACAATGGTACCAATGTAAAGTGAGGATAATCTAGCTGCAGTTAGGAGAATAGGGAGGACTTTTTTTTTTTCTTTTTTTTTTTACAGTATGTGTAAATATGGGTCAAACATCAGAGGCCTTCTGTAGATAATTCTGGTCAAACAGTAGCTTGTTTGTTCCTTTCAGGTAATGATAAAACAGACTAGCATTTATTATCATCCCTTCACATACAACTCTAATGAGGCTTTGTCAACAATTTTATCCATGGTAAATTATTCTGACTATATGCACAGTTAGGTGTCAGATGGGACATTTTTACAAAGTAACGCAAGCTGTTGTCCAGTCACAAAGACCTGACAGATTGTAAACACGTCATTCATGGTCCAAATGAACCAAATCTGTTTTTTATGTTTTATTTTGTTTGTAAAGTCTGGTTATGAGCACAGCTTTGACAATGATCGAGGAAGTGTACGTGTTAACATCTTCCTCTATGTTATTACCAGTCATGTCTCGTGTCATCAGTCTCTACCATCCTGTGTACCAGCCTGTGTGTGTGTGTGTGTACATTAAACTGATTGATGAGCAGCTTATTAGGCTGATGGGCTCTGCAGGGGCAGAAAAACATCTGCCAGGAAACAGAACCAAACAGAACTTGCTGAAACTTGACTCCAGCTCTGTCAGCAGTTTAGCCTCACCAATTTTCTGAAAAAAAAAATAAAATAAAAAAATGGTATAAGTCATGAGGCTGTATTTATTACAGTGACACTGTGCTGATAAGTTCAAAATGAAGTGGAGCCATAGTGATTAAATTGGGGAGAATTACATTTTTTGCACTTCTCCATTTAATTGATTTGGAAGGTTTTGTGAAATACTGACATATTTGCAGATTTTGCGGGCTTATGTCATGTTTTCTGTATATCACATCGCTGCCTGTTTTGTGAAACAAGTTTAAAACCTCTTACCCTTGCATATCTATATTTATATTATGCACTGTATTCCTGATCAAACTCCTTAACATCTCTGCATGCTATTTGCTTCAGATTATTTCAAAGGCAGCTCAGCTTTTTTTTTTTTTTTCTTTTCCCAGAGAACAGCTTGTGTTTGTTTGTGTCGCTGTGTGTGCTTATCCAGTCTTGAGTTCAATCTCAGCTTCCTGCAGGAAGCGAGGAGAGAACCGGGCCGACCTTGTTGGTGTGTGCGGAGCAGCTTGTAGATGCTGCTCGGAGATAAATTTCTGTAATAGCCGTAGTTCTGCTGGACAGGGCGGGGTGAAGCTGGGGGCATTGTGCATTCAACCGCAGAAATTAAGGTCAGTAATTTTTTGTCTGCTTCCTAAAACTCTGCCAGGGCTTCGAGGTTATCTAACTTTTACCGTCAGCCCTGCAAAGTGTGTGTGTGTCACTCCCTGTTTATTCCTTGGTGTGACTCTGCATCATCTGCTGTATTTCTGGCGTACGTGCTCAGGTTTCAGCCGAGCTCCTGTTATCTCCTCATTACTTCTTCTTAGAATTTCTAATTCGGCCCGAAGCTGGCAGACGAGCTTGGCAATGCTGCCCTCTGCTTTTGCTGTGGATAAAAATACACCGAAATGTCAACGTACCGTTACACTTTTTGTGTGTGTTTTGTGTAGCTGCCTGGTTCACTGTGTGACCTTGTTGTTTGAACTAGTTTAACATGTTTCATAATTAGAGAAAATGTAAATAAATAACTGAAGACGTTATGTGAAGTATGCTGTGAAAATAGATAGGGTTAGCAGCTTTGTATCCGTAAATAAACTGCCAAGAGATAGTATTTTTCTTCAGTTATGTGATTTTAATTTGTCATGTACCAAAACTACTGTATACAGTTTTTTAAAATAAAATACTCTAGACAATATGCTTTATTTACTTGCCAAAAGCTATTAACTTCATGGCTTAATTAGCAAAAGGCTAGTGAGGCAATTTCAAGTTGCTAGCTAGTAAGCTAGCTTGGAGAGTTTTCTCAATTAGGTGCGAGTAGGGTTGCAAGCTAACGGTTTTTCTCATGTAGCATTGTGAATTTACGTCAAAACATTTTTGGAAAACTGTAGATATTCTTTGACGGGGTCATAAAGTGACAGGAAGTACACCCAGTCCAAGCCTTTGTTACAATTCGCCCCCGCGCTCCGCTAACAAGTACTCCCGTCTGCTGAGATCCTAGCTAGCTCGTGCATTTCCAGATTGGTTTTGTGGGACGTTTCTATAGTAACCAGCTAGTATATTTTCCGAAGACTCAAGGCAAGTTTCTCCGAACCACCTTCCGCTACAATTGGCCTTTTTGCTGCTTAAGTTGAGTTTAAAAGCTCAGAGCACTGCAACAGAGTCCAGCACCTTTTCGGGCCACGGCCACAAGAGGTTTTCGAAGATGGCGGCTGCTCATTGTCGCTGCTGCTTGGCCTGCTGTCCAGCTGCTTGGAAACAGGCTGCAGACCAAACTAAATGGCTCTGTCGCCTCTCTGACTCATAACTCCTGGGTTCCTTAGACATGTCCAGAAAGCGTGGCGAGAAACGGGACCCGTGGAAAGCCATTTTCTCTGCAGGCGTTACTTTCTCTCCATACATATGAGCCTGGCAACTGTGTGTGGGTTGTTTGAAGCAGGAGTGTCCCTGTCGGCTAAATCCACCCTCTCATTCACTCCCCCACCCACCTACAAAAGCCTGTGTCCAGGCTGCGTGAAATGTAGATGCATATTTCAGATGGGCAATACTTCACACACACGCACACACACACACACACACACAGAGGCAACAGTTGTGTTAGCAGACCCTTGCTGCTACACACAGATATTTACTACATGTCTTGTTAAGCCTCAGTGTCTTTAGCTCTATAAGCCTCATTTATTGGTACTGCTCTGGTTTCCAGTTTCCCATGAGATGCCTGGGAAAACCAAAAAAAAAAAAAAAGGCAACACGTGTCATCGCCCCTTAGGGAGCTTTGAGCCTGCCTGCACAACACAGTGTTCACAGAGTTCATGTGCTTCGGTGTGTTTTCCGTGCCAAATCCCTGCGCAAGCCGGCTTTTTCATTAGGAAAAGTAATTGACGTTTATTTCACAAGATTACGATTTGACGTGCCTCTGCGTGAGAGATTTTTTATTTTTTATTTTTTATTTTTGCAGCGTGCTCGCTGTGAAATGTACACGGCGATTAATAAATCTTGTGCATTTTCCCTAAAACCCACACGCGGACGGTTAGCGAGAAGACGAGGGAGGGAGAAACGAGTCCCTTTTTGACACGCAAGAGAAACATTTGCGAGCTCACGTGTGTCAGCTTGGTCCTTTCACGCCTCCCCCCCAAAAAAATATATATATATATTTTGATTGATCTGTGAAGACTAGCTGCTCACATAAAATGCTCCCCCTTTGTTTAAAGAAATCTCTACAGGGAATATAGAGCTTACGATCGGGAGCCTTCTCCAGGTTGGGCAAAGCAGCCACTAAGGGAGCACAAGCCAGTGTGTCTCTCTCGTGCCGGTCCCAGGACCGGGTAATCGGGTGAGGGTTGTGTCAAGAAGGGCAACGCATCTGCCAAAACTAACATCCGAGCGACACCATACCGGGTCGGTCGAGGCTCCGGGTTAACAACGACCGCCACTGGTGCCATTGACAAACAGGGTGCCGTTGGAAATTGCGCTACTGTTAGTCGAAGACCACAAGGAGAAAAAGGCAGGAGTGTAGGACTGAGGGGAGCAACTCTAAATGTAGGAACAATGTGGGCAGATGTGCTATGTGTGCAAGAGACCAAGTGGAAGTGGCCGAAAGAAAGAGAAGACAAACGCCCATCCACCGCCAGATATCTGTGGAAGAGTGAAGAGCCGGGAGGAAGACGGAGGTTCAACTCTCCTCGTTACAGAGCTGCCCAGGGAGGCTGGGGGAGTGCGATCCGACCGGAACCATTTACATATGAATATGTAAATAGATGTGAGTGCACGCTGTGGGGGCAAAGCATTTTACTTCCTTTCAAATCGACTTCTTGCGCAGTTATTCAAACCGCAAAATGCTGCTGAGCCTTGGGCAGAAATGCAGATGGAGTTCAAAACCTGCAGCTCCTCAGGTTCCCCCCATGGTTCTGCTGTCGAGGAGGCTTTTTCCCCGAGGCTCCAAATCAGTAAACGCAGCGAAGGAAAGACTGGATTTATTTATTTATTTTTTCTTTTTTAATTTAGATAATCTCTCTCTCATTTAATTAAAAGAAATAGCAGGAAGTACAAAATGATGGTTGTTTAAAAGTGCTTTTGTTAGCAGGATTGATGACATCGGAGCTAATGTAGAGGCTGGTTGTGTCTCCAGCATATATACACAGAAAACAGCAAATTAAAAAATAGTTATTTTTAAGGAGGGGGAGGTTGGTATGAATTTAAATCAGCTCAAGCTATGAGAACCGAAGACGAGATTTATCTCTTTGGAGAGCCATTTGTTTCTAATTTTATCATCTCTTATATTAAAAAAACAAAAGTATAATGGTTAAACATGATTAAATAACGGGCTAGCATTCCTTAAAGAAATGCATATCTCCCAGCTTGTTCTGATTTTTATGTCAGATTTTTAAATTCAGATCAAATAACATTATGTGCAGTCTCATACGATATCACAAGGTATCATGGTCGGAGTATGTTTTGTGAATGACTCTCAGCTGCTGTCACGTCAAACTTTGGCTGTGAAATCTGTAAAATTTGTTGCGTTATAGCCATTTTTGTGTTGTCTAATGTCCATTGGCTGTGGCGACCCTGAAACCGTTCACCTCCAAACCTGCAGCCGGCATCGCCCCTGTCTCCACCTGCAGCCTGCTGCTGATGGATGAATACTAAATGTCCTGTGTGTGTGTGTGTGTGTGTGTGTGTGTGTGTGTGTGAACGCACAGCTGTCGGTTTGGACAGTTTGGAGTGAGCGATGCTGCCGTTTCAGAATCCTAAAGATCTCACACGCCTGGTCAAATCAGGGTTTTAAAGTCAACCCCTCGCCCTAATCACCATCAGAGTCATAATGAAAATCTCCTTTTGAGGATGAAGTTGCGACAAATCCAGGATCACTGGGTCTCAGCAGGCCTCCCGTGTGTGTCCCGCTGGGCTCAGGCCTAATGAACTAATCGATGGGATGGCTGAATACATTACTCTAATCGCTCCTCGTGGCTTGGCAGCGGCGGCGCTTACTGTTACAGGTGTCGTTCCTGCTCCTGCCCGCGGGCGCTGGATAATTAGGCTGTAGAATCCAAAATAAACTGCTCTAATGTCTTTGTGGAGAACATCTTTTAACATCCTAATGCTACGCAAAGCAGCGCCAGGAGGGTTCAGTGTTTTCTTTGGGATATTGTTCTTTCCACCCCCCCACTCACACACACACCAAGAAATATGTCCTATCAGTCATGATAACAGTGCATTAAAGAGCAGGAGAAGCTCAGGTGTGGAAGCATGCTTCACCCTTCTTAATACACCTGCGCTCTCTCTACTCTTTGTCGTGACAGTCTGCTGTGAAATAGGCCTGTTTGGTGTTTGGCTCAGAAACGGTGGACCTATTGACGTTTGCGCCATTACTGCAAAAAAACTAGTCTAATAAATGTGTCAAAATGTGTATTTACTCACAGTGAAAACTGTCTCAAGTACAATTTCTTTTAAGCATACTTCAGATCTTAAATAACAAAAGTAACATTTTCTTCTCCGGGAACCAATATCTTTTCTTCTATAAATTCTTCTTTTTTTTTTTTTTTTTGAATGTATTTGTGCATTGTGGCCGCAGAGAAACAACCTCCCGGACTGGATATCAGCAAAAATAAGTCGACTGAATAAAATAATTGAATAAGCGAATGGGAGAAAAGTTGCTTTTAGAAAGAATCCAGGAAGAAGAGGAGAGGGACGGGGGAGTTTACTGTCTTCTGCCTTTCATTAAGTCAGAGAAGCAGTTTTATCAGCCTCATGTTATCTGCATTTATTAGGTAATTAATGAACTTGCTTGATAAATAATTGATGACTCTTCAGTTTTATTATGTCTTTAACTGATAAAACCACCTCCGAGTCCCACAGATAATATTGATTCTTCATGATAGACGAAAAATGGTGAATCAGCCCGTCTTCCAACTCAGCAGCTGTATATTATTTGTGATAAACTGCACAGCTGGACACCTCATGGGTCAGAGATGATGCCTGCTGATTTCAAGGTTCATGGGGTCAAAGGTCACAGGTAACCCCTTTGTAAAACCTTCTCTCTGCTCCTACATGTGACCGTTTTGTTTCTGGTTGGGTCCGTTGGTTTGTTTGTCTGTCTGTTAGCAAAGATCAGGTAAAAACTAATGAACAGATTTGGAGGATATCAGGAAATGTTGGGGTTGTCCCAAAAAACAATGGATTTCATTTTGCCATTTCGCCAGTCAAAGGAGAAAAGGTGAACGTTTTCAACCCCTTGCTTTCCCCTTAATTGATGCCATTTTCTCGTCCCGCTCCTTTGATGATCGTTGTCTTCACGCCTCCGTTGCATCTGGGCCTTTGATGCATTAGCATTCCGCACGCTGGCATTTTAAACGCCGAACGCTTCCTCCATTTTCTCCGTTTTCTCTCCCTCCCCGTTTTCTGTTTCCAAACATTTTGATTGTCACAAAGAATCCAGTACTTTCCTTCGCCCCGGGACCTAAAAGGTCAGATTCAATCGAGCACATTACACCGGCCACCGGCTTTTGGCAGCCGGGGGGGGGGGTCCCTTCGGCTCGACGGGCCCCCGTCCGGACTTTTAAAGACAAAAACACAGACCGTAAAACAGGCGAGTAAACAATGTTTATATGCACTCTGTGGTTACTTGTTCCTCCTACACAATTAACCAGCGTGTGTGTGTCCTTAATTAGACTCTCTCCACGTGACTCCATTCCCTCCCACGCCGTCAGCTCGCAGACTCCTGAAGCGGTTGCCATGAACTAAACTGTGCTCCTTCTCCCTTTTTTCGGCCTCGGCCACCAAACGCTCGCTCCTCTGAGGGGGCAGGCGCAGATTGTTGGAAGATGTCGGAGTCGCTTTTCTCTGAAGAGGTTTTTTTCGTTAAAGATTCGTTCCGCATCTGTTTCTTGCCAAAGCTGTGATGATGCAGCAGATAACCAACCGCTCATGAGAGTTCTCTGGAAGAAAGAAAAAGGAAAAAAGCAAGAAACAAAAAAAGCCGTTCCGCTGAGATGTACTTTGATGTTGTTGCTGTGTAGAAGCTAATGGAGCATCTGATACACAACACATCAGAGGAATCTTTTTTTCTCTCGCTCTCTCTCCCAGTATTATATATATATATATATATATATATATATATATATATTCTCTAATTTTTCTCCCTCGTGTACTCTGAGCGCGGCACCTTGGCAATTATTTGTCGGTGTCAACCCCGTTTGTCTGTACGCAAAATATCTCATGAACCGAATATTATTGTAATCACTGGATGTAAATCCACATCTGACTAACTTCTGGAGTCAGTCCAATTCAAGACGGCCTCCACAACTAATCCATCTTAGCCAACACACAAATGGCTGTAGCTTCGTCAGATTTGCAGATGTTGAGCTGAGGTGTTAGTAGCTGAGAGTCATCCTCAGCACCTGCACTAAGCACTCACACATGGTAGGAGGTCTACAGGTGTTGCGCGAGAACGTGCATAGTATAAATCACAAGATTTGTCGAAAATGGCTGCAACTCTGTCCCTCTCATCGTGAGATGTTATGAGTTTGGAATTCAGGCATGAGGAGTGGCGGGCGGCGATCTGATTGCCTCTGTGTGTGTGTTTCGTCTGTTGCTTCAGCAAAATATCCCACGGGATTTCTTACAGTTAGTCATCCTATCACATACTCCAACACTTTGGCACCCAAGGCGGCGGGCGATGTGCTTTTCTTCAATGGTTTTGGTTGGAGGGATGAAAAATCTAGCAGTTTAGTCACTGCTGGATATCCCAGATTTGGAAGTAAAGTTCATAAATGTTGAGCTATGGGCTAATAGGAAAAAACAGGAAGTCTGTCAGTGACCCTGTTATAGTGTGGAAACACCATACAGGACCAGATCCAATCCATGGTTCTCCTTCCCTGGTAGCTCCCCCCTCTCTCTCCAGAGTCAGCGGGTGCTCTGCAGCCCCGACTCTGAATAATTCAGCAAAGCATGATATTCCTCCTGAAGCGATAGGGGAGAGGGATCAATCCCGGGGCACAAGCGCCAGGAAATCGCCTTTTTTTTTTTCCCCCGACGTCGCAGTCACCCGGAGCAGCACGTTCAGAGGGTCCAGCGAGCGGATCGGTCCCAGCTGTCCGATTTCTGAAACGCTGGCGTCCCTCCTTCATTCAGTTCTGTTTCTTTTTCCAAGTAACTGCTCGCAGGACGTCCGACCACAGGGCGTCGAAAGGTCATGTTTATCTTTCGAAAGGTCCCATAAACGGTCCGGCCTTCTTGCTCTTGATATTGGATTTCAGGTGACTGAGGAGCTTTTTGGATTTTCTTTATGTTTCAGACTGAATTGGGTGACGTATACATGCGTATGTCTCACAAAACAAGGAGAATGTCAGGAAAATGTGACGTTGAAAAATCTTTAGGGGAAAACCGAATCCACCAGTTCATTGACGGGCCAGTAACAGAACCCTTTTCTCGTCATTTGGATAAAGTCACAGCACAATGGGGAACACCGGTTTGACTTTTTGTCACTCATTGTTGTCCAGTTCTGCATATTAGGATAACTTAGTAATCAGTCAAGAAAACAGATCGAGATGATTTAGTAATAAATTGGTCACTGTTTGAACAACAGAAGCTCACCTGGGATTATTGGATTGTTTGATGATGTTTAAACATGTTTCGTTCATCTGTCTTGTTCAAAAGAGGAGAAAAACAAAACAAAACTGTGTTTCCGTTTGTGCTTTTTAGGTGCCCCTGGCTGACTAAGGTCATCTCTGCTGCTGTGCCTCTCTACAATGGCCTGGTGTTCCTCTTCGTCTTGGCCAACTTCAGCATGGCCACCTTCATGGACCCTGGGATTTACCCCCGAGGTGTGTACCCACACACACAAGCTTTTACAACACTAATCTGTGATTTAAAGCAAAGTATCTGTGAATGTCTTTTAGGCTCGTCCACACTGAAGGCAAATGTGGCTCAGATTGGATTTTTTTTTTCTGACAGTCTGACAAATCAGATTTTTATTTTTTTATTTTTTTCAAGCTCGACCCAGGTCATTTTTATAGGCGGCACTAAATCTGAATCATACCCAGTGTTGTTTTAAAGCCCCCTCATCTGACTTTTACACCACTGAAGTTAGGGGGACGCAGTTTAAAGCTTGGATCTCTGCACATTTTCCGCTACAGAATAGAAATTCAGGTTTGTTTTGTACTTTTTAGATTTGCCATGTCCTAATTAAGAACCTACGCCATCATGCGATGCCAACATTGGTGTCGGATCAGATCAATGCCAGCGTGACGGGATCGATACTTCGAGCTAAAATCCCTTCCCGTTCCAGATGGGCAGTTCCGCGAAGCGGCAAGCTCAAATGTAAACACTGGACCAAAAAAAAATTAATAATAATTTAGGTTGGCTCTGATTGATACACACACGCTGACATGTGTAGCAGCCATTTTTGCTCCTGGAAACAAGCAGCTATAGACTGTTTCCACTGGAGCCTGACGGAGGTCACGGCTGAATTAGAATGCAAACGACCACGCAAAAAAATAAAATCTTAATCTGAGCCAAACATCGGGATAGGGCATGAAGACGTGCAGTGTGAACGTAGCCTTAGAGACTTTATGTGCCCATGAATATGAATGAAGCTTCGGTGAGTCCTCAGGTAGAGAGCAGCACATTTATCACATCCCACCACAGCCCACAGAGTCTCGCTGGCCTGTAATCACACGCGGAGCTGTGGTGGAACTTATATAAGCCTTCGTTCAGTTGGTCTGTATGTTTAATGACACGCTCATTTACCTCAGGCCTGTCTGAGTGAGAAAACAGGCTCGAGTTTTACCTGGAGATGACTGGATTGTTCTTTTTAAAAACGATAGGAACCTGCCAAGAAGAGCTTCTCATATTTTTCTGTTCACAAAGGAGCAGGTTGTACAAACGGTGTCCCCAGAGAGGGCTGCAGCCGGTGTCGGCGACTACGAAGCGTTTTATCATCTCTATAGAGCACATCATAAAAAAAATAAATAAAAATGAATTAAAAACCATCACATTTACTGCTCAAAAAACTACTTCAGTATGTAAAATTTAAACCATTAAAGTGCGAGTTAACCAAAGTCATGCTTCAGATGTTGGACACATTTAGCACATTCTGCATGACGCTAACAGCAAAGTTAGCAAACATGGAGTGAATATACTTATTTTATATACTTATAAAGTAATTCTGGTTACTAGTGTAGAGCAGAACATGCTGTTTGTCCAATGGCAAAAACGAAAATAATGAAAACTGTAGCAAGATAACGGCTAGATGACTTTGTTAGCAACTGTTTAAGATTAGCTTTAAAAAGATGCTAATTTTGATATTACAGAGGATTTTGCAATCCCATAAAATCCTTTTTTTTTGGGTAGGGACGTCACATTTTTAATAATTGTTACAGAAACCATACGTATTTATTAATATCAGCTCTGTAGCTCGTGTTGACATGATGCCACTGAAGCTTGCTAACAGGAGCTAGCATGAAAAGCTAGCACTCCTGGAAGGAATGCGTATTTCCTGCTGCTTTACATGTCAAAGTTTCAAACTAATATGTTCGGTTACCTGTTAGCACACAAAATACGTGTTTGGGGATGACTCTCAGCGTACACCACACCAAGGTTTAGCTCAGTGCCTGTAAAAATGACTGTCTGAGCCATTTTTTGCGTTTGCTAACGTTGTGCGGCTGGGGCGGCCATCTTGAATTGGGTTTAAGTTGATCAGTTGCGGTCAGACGTTTGAAGAATACTTCGTAGGCGTGAATGTTATAGTAATATGGGGCTTTAAATTACATTCTATTTCCAGGATTGGATGATTATACAAAATGCAACTTCAATTATTTAAAAAAAACACCCAAAAAATAGGGTGCACAAGTTTGAATTTGTCAAGGATTTTCTCTAATCCACACAGGATCAGAATTATATAAAGAGGTACAAAAACACACACACACATAGCTCACTAACATTGTATTTGGTTAAATGTCCCTTAGCAAGAAGCACCTTAACCACAGGCTTTATGTCTTCGTCAACAAGCTTCAGGCATCATTTCGGCTGATATTTAGCCTCTCTTCTTGGCAGAATTGGTCTAGTTTATTTAAATTAATTGGATAACGGGCACAGAAGAAGTTTTTTTTAAAGCACAGTCATTGTGGTTATGACTATAAACATCTGAGCAGCAGTGATTACTTTGAGAGTTTCATTAAAATCTGTTCAGTGGTTCATGATGTATTTTTGCAAACAAGCACACACTCATACACATGACTCCCTGCCCGCCTTGCACGGCAGCGGCTGATAAATATGCATTAAAATTCCTGCATTTATTAGAAGCAGAAGTTGGGATTTCTTGCTGGTAGTTTTGACCTTTTATTCTGTAGGGGGGAAATGTAGTTTAAACTCGAGCGTGTGTGTGTGTGTGTGTGTTGTAGAGATAATTGATTGTTGCGCTCCATAATCTGGGTGTTTCAGGTGACCTTCACATGAGCGATCGCTGTGTATTTGATCGAATCGAGACGTACATAAACAATGATGTAAGATGAGGATGTCTCCTCCTCGTTATTGGAAAAATGACAAAAACATTTGCTGATGTAAATCAGGTAATTTCGCAAAAAAAAGTGGTAATACATGTTTTGCAGTCAAACTACTTCTGCATACCCCTTCACACTGTACACCAAAGTCTTCGGCTCGGTCAGGGATCGTGTGAACGACTTTTAGTGCTTTTTGAATGTCCGAACTTTATTTACAAAAACATGTTTTCACAGAAACACCCTGAGATCTCCAAGTTCTTCAGAAACAGCCTGAACTCTGCTTCAACATACTTGCTCTGTTTTTGTGCTCTAATGCTCCTTTCAGCAACAATCTTGCTAATATTAGCTTTTAGCTACTGTTTTGCTACATTTAGCTCTTAGTTACTGTTTTGAAAATTCTAGCTTTTAGGTATTGTTTACTAATTGATGCTTTTAGCTACAGTTTGCTCATTTGAGCTTTTAGCCAGTATTTTACTCAATATACATTTTAAAACCTATTTAGCTATGTTTAGCATTTAGCTACTATTTTTGCTAATTTCAGCTTTTAGTGACAGTTTTGTGAATTTAAGCTTTTAGCCAGTGCTTTGCTACTTATACATTTTAAAACAAGTTTTGCTCATTTTAGCATTTAGCTACTACTTTTACTAATTTGACTTGTTAGTGACAGTTTTTCTTCTTTTCTTCGTTTTAGCATGTAGCTGCACTTTTGGTAATTTGAGCCTTTAGCCAGTGTTTTGCTAATTATACATTTTTAAACCAGTTTTAATTTTGGCAACTTCTTTTCTATTGTAGCTTTTAGCTACAATTTTGTTAATTTTAGGTTTTACCCAGTATTTTGCAACTTATACATTTTAAAACAAGTTTTGCTCATTTTGGCATTTAGCTACTATTTTGCTAATTTGAGCTTTTAGTGACAGTTTGTCTTGTTTTGGTTTTTTTAGGTACAATTTTGGTCATTTTAGCACGTAGCTGCACTTTTGGTAATTAGAGCTTTTAGCCAGTATCTTGCGATCCATACACTTGAAAACCAGTTCAGCTGATTTTTGATTTTAGCTACCGGTTGTCCCGCTTGTTCTAATTTAAACGATTCGTTCTTCAGCTCGTTCCCGCCTCGTCTTTCCGAGCTCAGCTGTCACGCTGCGCCTTTTGCAGAAATCGCAGTTTGTCTCGTTTTGTTTGCGTTGACGTTTCTGCGTTTCGCAGGAAGCGAGTCCGAACCATCTGACGGGCTGATGTCGGGAGGAACGGCCGTGAAGGAGGAGCTGCTGTTTGTGTGTGTGTGTGTGTGTGTGTGTGTGTGTGTGTGTGCGGGTTTGGCAGCGTGTTTACCTTTGAAATCTATTTAAATCAGTGTGAGAGCTGTAATAACAGAGCAGCCTGCCACTGTGGAGCAGCTTATTTCCGTGCTCTGCCTTTAGTTTCTGTCTTTTTCCCTGTTCCTTGCTCGCTCACTTTCATTTGGGATGTCTTTGTGTGCGTTCAGCCTCAGCACTGAGCTCTCCCTGTAGTTATTATTGTACTGTGGAACTATTTTCTCAAGTTCAACCTTCCCTTTGATCAGCTGAAAGACTTTTTTTCTTCTTCTTTTTTTTTATTTTTAAGTTCTTGCTGCAGCTCCTAAACAGAAAATATGACAGCTTATAGAGTCACAGTGTTCTCATTAATCTGTTTGTTTCTTCAAAACAGTCTGAATAGGTCACGTCTCCAAATATCTTCATTTCTCTCGGTGTGTTTGCTCTGTCTGGAGACAGCTAACAGCGGGGACGAGTCTCATTTAAGGTCCCCCCCATGATGTCCCTGTCAAATGGGATCATCAGTCAAAACCACGCTTCTCTGTATGCCTGCATTCGTCACCCAGGAGTGAATGAAATGCTTTTTCCTCACACTGCTAACGTGGTCGTCTTCATGTGTGTGTGTGTGTGTGCGTGTCCCCTACAGCCGCCGAGGACGAGGACAAGGACGACGATTTCCGGGCGCCGCTCTACAAAAACGTGGAGATCAAAGGCATTCAGGTGCGGATGAAGTGGTGCGCCACCTGCCACTTCTACAGGCCGCCTCGCTGCTCGCACTGCAGCGTCTGCGACAACTGCGTGGAGGTGTGGGAGCCGCTCGCACGCACAAACACACACACCCACACACACACTCTCACACACACGCACACACAGGTAGTGTTTGCAATCCAAATATGCACCAAGGTTAGACTGAAAGTTAAGCCAATAGTAGCATCTTGTCACATGCAGGATAAAAGCTTGTCTGAGTTGTTTTTTTCTTCCCCCCTCTGCCAAAAAAAAAAAAAATTAAGAGTTAACTGAGGGGTTTTGGCAAGAAAACAGTCGGCATTAAATATATTTTCTAGCAGAAACAGTAACTCCTGGCAGCTTTGATGGCAAAATATTGTCGGTATTAGCTTTAAAAGGTATAAATGAATGCAGCAACATTTTCTCACAAGATATATATAGGAACCATGTTTTGTGCTTCGTGTTTCTTCAGGTTTGTTTTATTTGGAAGCGGTCCATAACAAGAGTTCCATTAGGACGTAAATGATTCGTAATTACATATAAATATTTGGCTGCCGGAGTATTTGTGGATGCTGTCTTTGTATGGTTTTAGACAGTGTTGGTACTAGTGTTAAAACGCTGTTTAGATAGAAAGCGTATTTATGAAATAAAAGCTCAGATAAACTTCAAATCCATCCAGATTTACTTTACTTTGGTCAAACTTTAAAAAGTAACATGCGCAATATTACAAGAGCGAACGACTCTCGGCTACTACCACATCGAATTTTAGGTCAATGTCTGTTAAACTGACTGAGTTAGAGCCTTTTATGTGTTGGCTAATGTCGATTAGCTGCGAGATCCGTCCTGAATTGAATGGACTCCAAAAGTTTATCAGTTGTAGATGTACATCCAGTGATTTCTTTCTGAAAGGTTCGTTAAAATCCATCCAGTGGTTCTTGAGATATTTTGCTAACAGACAAACTGGGTTAACGACAGCACTTAATGCTAAGGTTTTGAGTAAAGATCTAATACAGTCACAGCAGCTCCTGGAGTGTGTCTTGTGAATGAGTCTCGGCTACAACCACACTAAATTTTGGCAGAGTATGTGTGAAATTTGCAGAATTGTAGCCATTTTTGTGTTCTCTAAGGTCAGTCGGCTGTGGCGGCCATCTTGAATCGGATTGGGTTCAAACACTAATCAGTTGTAGAGGCAGATCAAGTGATTATTTCCAGAAAAGTTTCATTAAAATACATCCAGGGGCTCATTGGATATTTTGCTAACAGACAGGCAGCGTTGACTTCAATTAGTTAACAGCAAAACATTGCACAGTAATCTTGTGCAATCCGTTAGTGCTCAGAATGCGTGTTGGGGATCAGTCTCAGCTTCACGATTCACACATCTGCCATAAGCGAACCTGTCTTTACTCTCAGTCAGGTTCCTTAGAATTTTTGGACAGAAGTTGTTTTTATGGTCCCACCTCGTTTCACTCTGACTCTGACAGGAGTCCATGACCGTCTGAGGAAACCTGGGACTAGCCTGAAAGCACTGCTCCTGCACTTATATGTTCAGAATACTGCAACCAGACGTGTCATCTGTGTAAAGACGTCAGTTTTGTTCTTCAGATGGAGTGGGCTTGTTTGTTGTTGTTGTTGTTTTTCTCCCCCGACAGTAACTTCTTCTTCTTTCCCCCCTCAGGACTTTGACCACCACTGTCCCTGGGTGAACAACTGCATTGGACGGAGGAACTACCGCTACTTCTTCCTCTTCCTGCTGTCGTTGAGCGTTCACATGGTGGGCGTTTTCTCCTTCGGCCTCATCTTTGTCCTCCACCACCGAGACAAACTGGGAGGACTGCACGCCACCGTCACGTATCCAACCCAGACCCTACACCCGCGTGAAGGCACTCAGCATTCGCAATATTGTTTTCCTGGTGGTTTTTAAGTTTTTGTTTTCTAGGACTTCTGCTTACTTTGTGCTGTTTTAGCCGTTCATGTATCAAAACATTCGACTCCTTCAGGAGATGGGCGCCGTGGCTTTTGTTTTTGTAACTTTTATACTTTTTCCTAAATCTTTCAGTTTATTTACAAATATTTTCCCCACAGAAATGTGTTCAGGTCTCTTTAATTCCTTCAAAAACATTGTTTTCTTAGAACTCGGCTTCAGCACATTTGCTCTATTTTATGTCTTCTTCTGCTACTTTTAGTTTTAGCTACTATTCTGGTACTTTTTGCTGTTAGCTACCCTTTTCCTACATTATGATTTTAGCTAGCCTTTTCATACTTTTAGGTTTTAATCAGCCTTTAGCTTCTAGCTAGCCTTTTACTATGTTTAGGTTTTAGCTAGTGTTTACCTTTTTTTTTTTTTTTTTTAGTTAGTCTTAATTTTCAGTTTTAATCAGCCGTTTGCTAACATTAGCTTCCAGCTAGCATTTTGCTATATTGAGGTTTTAGTTTGTTTTGCTACTTTTGGGGTTTTGCTACTTTTACCTCTTAGCTAACAGTTTACTTATTTTAGCTTTTAGCTAATGTCCTGCTTCTTTTAGCTGTAATGACTCAGTTTCACCTCTTCAGCTGGCTTTTGTCAGAAGATGAGATTGTTTTCGACGTGCTGCTGTGTTAGAAACAGCAGCGAGGCACCGTTTCCTCCCCAGGACTCTGCTGTTTGCCTTGACTGCTGTGTCCAGCATGGTGGTGATGTGCATCGCAGGGCTGTTCTTTATTCCAGTCATGGGTCTCACAGGTTTCCACATGGTGCTTGTAGCTCGAGGTCGAACCACCAACGAACAGGTGAGGGAGCTGCTAACCAAAGACTTTACTATGAATCCTTTCTTCTCACTTCAACTCACCTGAGTAAAGATGGAGAACAAACCCTTTAGGAAGCAGCGGAAATGGGAAAGACCAGCAGAAATCCAGCCTCATTTTCTGATTTATCTCCTCCCCAGCAACCCTGTGTGTGTGTGTGTGAGAGAGAGAGTGTGCGTCACGGCCTGGTGCTCTCATTGCTGCCGGCTCTAAACAAGACATTGTGTTCTTCAGGTGACGGGCAAGTTTCGTGGAGGAGTAAATCCTTTCACCAAGGGTTGCTGTGGCAACGTGGAGTATGTCTTATGTAGTCCCCAGGCACCCAGGTAAGATGCTGTACTCTGCTGCTGCCATCCTGTTTTTTTTGGGGTTTTTTTTTTGTTTTTTTTTTTTGGGGGGGGGGGGGTGACTCCCTCTGTAGACTGACAGCTAACAGGAAACAGAGGTTTTAATCAAACCGAGAGCCACTAAAGCGCAGTAAAGTTTTACATCCTGTTTAAGCTTATTCCTATTCTTCTAAAAGCTCAACATTGGGGGGGGGATCATGTTCGGGATTGCTGGATGGGGTTTTTATAGGATTTAGCGAACCACTGACTCACATCATGTTTACCTGGTCACATCTGGCAGCAAACCGGCCGTGCTTTTAGTTCACTCCAGGTTAGTTTTGAGTCATTTTAGAACATTTTTCTTACATCCCTGCATGTAAAAACCCTAGAGTTGAAAGAAGGTGGGCTTTCTCGTTCCAGTTATCGCACGCCGCCGAAAGGCGAAGCGGGCGATAATGTTTTTACCTGTTCGCTCATCTGTGCCGTTAGCAACGCATCTCATAAACCACTGGATGGGATTTAATGAAGCTTTCAGAAGGTCATCACTGCGTTAACATCTACAACTGATTAACTCCTGGCGTCGATCCGATTTAAGATGGCCGCCACAGCTAAACACAAACATGTTTATAACTCAGTCATTTTTATAGATACTGAGCTAAAATTGGGTGTGGCAGCAGCTGAGCATTGTCCCCGGCACATACCATGAGGGCAACACGTTACACGGGATCTTTTGCTTAAAACTTTGGCAACATGTTGGCAACAAGAAGTCAGGTTGCTCATGAGATGGGACTCCGTGTTACAGGTACGTGTTGGACCCCAGGAAAAAGCCCCACTTCAAAATCCAGCCCCCCTTCATCCGGCCTGACCTCTCCGACCGGCAGATCACCATCAAGGTCAGCGACAACGGGATCCACAGCACAATAATCAACTCCAAGGTGAGCGACTTTCCGTTCGCCCGTGGCCTCCAGGTCCTTTTTGTCCTTTACGTTTTTTTGTTTTCAAGACGGATTCAAGACGGTAGCTCCACTAAAGACATTCATATTAAAGCATTTCAGCTACGGGCAGGATATTATTAGACTGGAAAAACAAACCACTCAGATGGAGGATAAGGAACGTGACAACTGTTGACCCAGAAAGGATATAATCTTAGTCTATATAAAGTCGGTGGCTGAATTTAAAGACAAAGGAATAACGGTTTTGGTTTGATGGGTTTAGTTCTCAGGCGGCCATCTGTTTCTGTTGGCTGCCTGGGCAAGGAACTGTAATGAGAATATCTCTTCCAAAGAAAGCACGAGTTTCAAAAAAAAGAAACCCCTTCAAGTGTGTTCTCTGAACTCTTACTTTGAAGAGAATCTGATTAAGAGCCAAACTGTGAGTGGCGAACTGGACAGCTAGGCCTGACCAGTTATATACAGTATATATATATATATATATATTCTGTTAAATCACTCGAATTCATTTGCCCCTCGGGTCAGAGGGAATGGGACTGAGGTTTTAGGGCATATTTTGCCGTTTTATTAGCTATTTGTGCAGGAAATAAAGCAGGAAATGTGGGGAGCGGAGGACTGACAGACAGCAAGTGAGTCACACTCATCTACCTCTGCAGAAGGTTTTTTTTTTTCCTATCTAAATATAATTATTTTCTAACGTCTACATTTAGGGATGACCCACTTTTCTGCAGCTTAGAGAGATTCGGTCAGCATTAGGCACAGAAAGAAACTTATTTTGTTACCTTGAAGGGAAGGAGCACCAACGCCACATGAAGTATTTTTATTCTTTGGAAACGATGTTTGCACAGAATGTTATGATGCATCAAATAGGTCTGAACGTTAGATGCTTCGACGTGTTTAATAAAGTTTTTTAGTTCATTCGTTGGTGGAATACTCTTTTAAGGTGGAGAAAAATTGGCCCAATTTTTTATTTTTTTTTCCTTTAGCCTCTAAAGCACGTTCAGGAAGCCGATGCGGTGCAATTACCGAGTTTAGCTTCTCCTCTTTCCAGCCCTCCGCGTGAAACATGTTTAGTTCCTTAACAACAACAGATGGTCCTCTCTGTTAAATGTGCTGTTACCCCCCCACCCCCACCCCC
>NC_051430.1:9660268-9678366 GCF_001649575.2 Kryptolebias marmoratus | reverse complement strand
CCCCACCCCCCACTCCTCACTCCTCCTCCACCTGTTCTGCTTGCTTTTAAATGCCCTTCTCCCCTTCTCTGCTCCTTGTAGTCCAAAAGCAGCATCGACGGTCTGGACAGCAAAGAAAGCCAGCCGCCGCTGCCGCCCAAAGCCGAGAGGTACAACCAGCTGAAGGGCCAGCTGACCTCCAGTGAAGGTACGAACCCAAACCACACCGTCCCTGCCTGACAGTCATCATCTGGCCCGGTTTCTCTCTCTTTTTTTTTTTTGTCAGGGCCAGTTCCGTTCAAACCTCCTCTCTAGTATTATTTTCTCATTCCAACGGCCGGTGATGGTCCGTTTGATGCCTGACCAGAGGATCAGCGTGATCTTTAGCAACAAAACACTGAATCTGCAATAGTTTCAGAGTGAATCATTGTGAACCACTGCCTTTTCCTCCAGTGGTATGTAGTAAAAGGTCGGGAGGTGAGAAGACTTGGGAGCACGCTGTGATTTTATAGCGAAGGGAGCCGTTTCATTCAGTAGTATGGAGTGTCAGTAACACCAGGTTCCCTCCTGAGGATCAGCAGCATAGTGCTGCATTATGTCAGGGAGTGAACGCCTCCTGCTCGTCCACAGAGCGCCACTGCCGCCTGCTGGTACTTTACAGAACTGCAGCTCTGTCAAACAGATAACCTCCTTTTTGTGCAGCTCATTACTTGCTTTAATTATTTCTTCTTGTGTTATTTCATGTAGAAAGTTCTCTCTCTGGAAAAACCCACCCATCCACTCCAGCCATGTACAAATTCAGGCCGTCCTTTGGCACCATGCCTAAAGTCCACTACCACACAGCTGGAGATAAGGTCAGAAGAAGAGTTTTTTGGCTCTTATATATGAGGCACATTGTCAGCAGTTATTGGTGTGATTTGGTTTATAGATCATAACTTGTTTGCTTCTCAGATTGTTATGTCAGATGACCGAAAGAATTCGGCCATCTTGGAAGAAGGTGTGCGTGGTCACGACTACCGATCGGAGCCAAACCTGGACCTGCCCGAGTACGCCAACGCTCCTCTCCACCGCACTTTCCAGTCCTCACCTTACCAGCTGGACTCGGATCCCATCAGCTCCCGCTCCCTCAGCCTGAAGCAAGGCCACCGTCGGCTGGAGAAGGGCCAGCTCCAGGCACTGCCGCCCCAGACACTCACTTCCACCCCGTACAAGGGGGTCTTCTCCCCCAACACGCTCTCCAACCGTAATGGCAGCCTGTCCTATGACAGCCTGCTCAACCCCAGCATCTCTCCAGCCAGTGCCAACGAGTGCATGGCCCACCGCGGCATGCCCTCCGTGGGGTTCCACTCACCCTACCTGCCCGCCAAAATGTGCCACGTCCGGGAACCTGAAATGCACAGACAGCAAGTCGCTCAAACCTACAGTCCAGTGATGCCCCCCAGGGGGATGGGCAGACAATCCCCCCACCTCAGGGACCCATCTCCTGTGCGCTACGATAACCTCTCCCAGACCATCATGGCCTCCATCCAGGAGCGAAAGGAGATGGAGGAGAGGGAGAAGCGGCAGATGCTGCACGGGCGCTCCCAGACCCATATCTATGCCCAGGACTCCGGCGTGTTTGACGGGGGTTACGGTCTGCCCACCACTGCTTGCTTCTCAGACGGGCCACGAGGCCCCGGCTCGAGGGGCCCAACACCCCCCGCCTACGGAGGCTCCAGAGACAACCTGATGGGGGTCGGGCTGGTGAGCTACGGACAAAGAACCCCTGTGCTGCGGCACGCGGGCTCCGCTCTGGGCCGCGCCCCCCGGACTTCGTCTACCTCCCTGCACACGGACCACAGCAGCACCAACAGCAGCCAGAGCAGGGCGCTGGGCCACGAGGGGCCCTACCGCTCCCCGGCCCACCAGCCCCGCTCCCCGGCCATGCCCCGCTCCCCCTCCTACTCTCACCAGAAGCTCGCCTACATCGGCGCTCACGAGAGGATAGACTCGCCTCGGCCAGGGGGCCCAAGGTATGAATCCTGACGTTCCCCTCCCCCCGGGGGGGAGAGCGGGAGGGAGGGCTGCATGCGCCGTAGTGAACGACTCGGACCTGGCGGGCGTTGAACGCATCCCCACTGGGAACTCTGGGACTCGTGGGTTCTGGTGTACGACGTTCTGTGTCTTCCTGGTCTTTTCTGTCCCGTTATTCCTTTGTTCTGTCTGCTGTGGTTCTGCACACGTTCTCTCATCATTTCTATGTTTGCCTTTTGTAGGAAAAAAACATCCATTTTTGTATTACTTCACAAATGTCAGTGAAATAAATTAGTGTGACGACTCATTTCTTCTTCATCTGCATGCTTGTCATCCTCTCATGTAACATTCCACCCCCACTCCCACCCCACTAACATTAAAACAGTCGCCTTCGGTCACTGAGAACGGCGTTGAACTGCATGTTTCCGCAGCTCGTGTCGTTGGCGTGGACGCTCTGCGGCTCCTGTGTGTTGAATCGCTCTCTTCTTCTTCTTCTGTTTCCACTCAGAGAGGCCGTGAAAGTTAACGGGCAGATGGACTGCCACCTGAGCACACAGGGTGCCCCCCTCAGCCCCGGTCGCCACGGTAACGTCAAAAAGGTGACGGGCGTAGGAGGCACCACGTACGAAATATCTGTGTGAGCGAGGACGCCAGCGCCTTTAACCACGCCTCTCTGCCGCAACGAAACCCTCTTCTCTGATGGTCTTCGTGACGCGGCAGGCGGCGAGGGGCCATCAGAGAATAAGACTGCTCGTGTATGTGTGTGTGTGTGTGTCGAGTCCCGGGTGAATCCCCGCTAGACGAGAAGGTTAAAAAGTGTCGTTAAAAAGTGTCCATGACTCGTCGTCTTGGTTGTAGGAATAAACCGTCTCAGCAGTATTGTCAGTGTCTCGGATCTTCGTGAAGACAAACTTCCCTCCAGTAAAGACTGGAAGAAGAACAAGAAGAAAAAAAAACAATAAAACAAAATTTTAGATGGACTGAACACCGGCATCCTCATCACGGACCTCCGCGAGAAGACTCCTTCCCCGAGTCGGCTGGCTCCAAGAACTCCAGGTGCTTTACTTTAACTCGTACTGTTCATGTCGGCGACGAGGACGCGGTTTGGGAGGCGGGAGCGGCGAGAGCAACTAGGGTTGTGAAGGTGAAAGCCATTTTAACAAGTCTGGTGGTTGCATTCCAAATTCAATGAGAAATGCTCACTTTTTATTGAGAGGAGAAGCTAAATTTATCTTTGTTTAAGAAATATATATATATTTTCTCAGGAATTAATGCAACCAGCAGAGCTGCTTGTTGACATGAATTCATACATTTCTGAATGTTCTTTGTTGATGTTTTAGGGCTTGAGTACAGCCTTTATTACCCACATATTTGGGAGGGGGGGGAACCGTACGCCTTTGTTTTCTGGACGCAGTTTTAAACTACACAAGAGTGAGACTGATATATTTGCATTCTGAGAGACCAGAATACCTCATCTCGATATTTCTCCGGAACGACTCCAGCCTTGCAACCCCACCTCAAGAAACTTTTTGTTAAAAAAAAAAAAAAAAAAAAAAAAGAGAGAAATGTTTCGTATGAGCTTGTGCTATAATCATGAAACGGAAGGGGAAGATAACAGGTGACGTTTTTATGATTTACTTTAAGTTTTTTTTTTTTTTTTTTACATACTCTAAAGCTAAATTTGACACGTCTTTAATTAAAACACATTAAGCCAGGAATGGACGCTTTTTATTTTCTCCGTAAATTAGGAATTTGCTAAACGAAGCCAATCTAACCTAAAGGAGTAACTAAATCGTAATATTTTATTTTGTTGCGGAAAACAAGTGATGTAACGGGTGTTTGTGTTGTGGGGATTAACGTCAGAGTCGCGGTCTTTGATGAGTGAGAAGACAAAGAAACAACGGCGCCGAGCAAAAATGAAAACTCAGATTGAAGTAGCTGTCTGGCACAGCTCGGGTATTATCTTTACTTTTTTTTTCTTTTGCCGTCAGGTGTCCAAACATAAGCTAATTTACACCCTAAATTAGGAATTAAAAACAGGTGGACAGGGACAGAACGAGCTAGATGTAATATTTGGTCGCATTAGATCGATACTCTTACGTAACTAATAAAATCATTGTTGCCTTTCGAGAAGAAAAGTCGTTTCCTCCACAACCACCTGTGTGGGAAACACTGTTATGCCCTAAAGGGACAATGCAGTATTTTCTATCGAGCAGGACTGAACTTCAAAATAAATAGTTAGAAAATGTAGTTTGTTTGAAGTGAAATTAAATGAAATTTTGCAAGTGGTAAAAATCACATCACTTTGGATTTTTTTTCTTCTTCGTTGTTTAAAGAAAATTCAGTTTAATTTCTTCAAAGCTCCCAGTAACTATGGCAGTAAACGTAAAACATCTAAAAAATGCCAGATTTTTGTGACGCAAAATAAAAAGTTGAAACTTCCCCCCCCCCATCTTGAACGTGACATGTCTCTTGTACATTTCAACTGAAACCAACCAAGAAAAATAGATTAAATCGTTGCAGTAAGCAGGTTAACTTAAGTGTGAACGCCTTTAAACTATTACTTTGTAATTCCACAGCCTTCAGTCTGCCACACCTTGACTTTGTGAAATTTGTCCAGCGTGTCCTCTAGTCTTCAGCTAGGACCTTCCAAAACTTTCCGTTGCCTTTTGGTGACCCCACTCTTAGTCTGGCTGCGTGTTTTGGGGGTCGCTGTCATGCAGACAAAATGAAATTCCTCTTCAGCAGAGACCTGAAGGTTTCATATGGAATGGTTCCATATTTCATCCACCTTGACTGCAGCAGCCCCATGTCATGATGCTGCCACCACCGTGTTTCGCTGTAGGCATGAGCTACAATTCTTTTCGGTGCCAAATGCACCTTTTTGGAACACGTTCTCATATGCTTCAGTGGAACTGATTCTTTGCCAACTTTAGTCACAGTAAGTGATTTCTTTCAACCCTACGCCATAGTCCGGGGCGTGGAGAACTTCCTGTGGCTCCTTCAGCGCCGCTGCAGGCCTCGGGGCAACCTCCCTTGACCTGTTTCCATCACTTTTGGAGAAATTCCCAATAACATCACTGTTCCATGTTCTCCCCCTACTTCTTGATGACTCCCTTCACTGATTTATGGGCTACCTAAAGCTGAGGATGGGTTTGTTTTGTAACCTTGAACAATAAGATCCTTTCTGTTATTTGAGCAGGAGAACCCTGCCAGGACAGCTGAACTTTATTTCACCTCGATCCGTCACTAAATCCCAAGAAAGCTGAATATTGTAATTATTCGGGGGAAAAAAATGCTTCAACGTATTTAAAGATGAGCACACTTTTGCAACCAGCTTATTGCATCCCCGCCCCCAATAAACAGATATAATTTCTCAGTTGAATTGTGTCACACTGAATGTAGGAAGTTTTGAAAACCTTTCACCCCTGGGTTCCATCCAGCTGCCTTACTCTGTTTGTCGTAAGGCTGCAATAAAAAACAGGCTTGATGGGTTTCGGGGAAATTAACGGCACATCTTGAAACGCCAAACCAGACCCCTCGATAGCCGCATTTCTCTGCGACCCGTCGGACCACAAACCCAAACGCAATCGATGTCATTCCTCCTCAAGGTGACTGCCATTAGTGTGTTGTTTCTTTTCTAGGATGGACGTCACTGCAGGTCAGGGGCCATTCCTGACAGCTTCTGACCGTCGGCCACAAGCTGAGTGTGTTTTCTGAACCGAATCGTGTATGATACAGAATACATAAGAACTGTACGTGTGTTCCTATTTTTGTGAAGAGAAAAAAAAATATTCCCAGTGAACTGAGCAAGCTAAATAAAAAGGAAAAAAAAAAAAAAAAAAACTTTTCAACTTTGATTGAATTGGATTCATTCTTCGTAACGCTCACCAGCGGTCGGCGTCACTTCCAAAGAAAACCAGCGATTTCATACATGAATGCAAACCTTTACGGTCTTTGACAGGTTTTATTTGAAGTTGGAGGAAACATTTCAGATCATCCGAGTGCAAATGAAGAGCAACATTTCACCCATGTACATGTATTTACAGATGCGCTGGCACTTTGATGCACTTATGAATCGAGGTCGCAAACCTAATTAGTGGAAGGAGAGGGAGTGGGTGGTGAGCACACAGATTAGATGGGTGGGTGGGGGTGGGCACACTCCGTTACATAGAACTCTACATGCTTTAAAGTTTGGGAATGTTAGGAGCTAAAGAATGCAAACTTTGGATGTTGCGGTGAAAAAACTCGAGAGGGGCAAAAAAAAGCCACACCGAACTGATGAACCGTTTACTTTGGGCTTATTAGTTTCCAGACACGTAAAAGGAAATATGACTTTATTTGTTTTTTTTTTTTTTTTAAGCGAAGTGCATCTGATCCCGTCTGTAAGCTCGAAGGGAACGTTTTGACCTGCGCCTGTCGCCTCTCAGCTGTCTGGAGTGGATTCCTCTCAAGTCGGATCTGCATAAAGAGGGAACTAAGAAACAACTACCTCTACAAGGCATCCGCCGAGGACTCTTCATCTTACTTGTGATCTAACAGTAGAAGTGGTGGGACAGGGTATGAAGGGCCCGCCGGGGGGCGGGGTTCGCTCCGTCCCTACAACGCACCTCCAGAATGCCTGGTCCCTGACCCTGTGCTGCTAAGGAGCAGGCTACATTATCCTCTCCCCCTACAAACAAACTCTGCTTCAGAATACCAAAACAAAACCAAAAAAAAAAGAATAATAATACCCCAATGTGGGAATTATCACTATCACAAGCCTCTTCACAGTTTGTCAACGGTAACTT
The DNA here is from genome assembly GCF_001649575.2 of Kryptolebias marmoratus. NCBI lineage: Eukaryota > Metazoa > Chordata > Actinopteri > Cyprinodontiformes > Rivulidae > Kryptolebias > Kryptolebias marmoratus. The sequence goes on along the minus strand of NC_051430.1, from coordinate 9,671,584 downwards.
TCAATGACAAGAATGGAAAAAAACAGGGTTTTCCATTGTGCAAAGAGAAAAAGGGAAGGGAGGAAGCATGTTTTTGTTGTTGTTTACATTTTCGCTGATATTTTTTTCCCCCAGTGGCAAAGACTTGTGATCTTGAGGCAAAACAGATAAAAAAAAAAAAAAAAAAAAACCTAATATGCAAGTGTCCAAATTCAGTTCATTTCGAGTCTATAGTAGAAAAAGAGGGGAAAAAAAACGATAAACTGAAGATCAGCAAAGCAAGTTCTTGGTTCTTAATTCTTCTCCTCAGCTTTCACCTCTTTTTTCTCGTCTTCTTTCTTCTCGCTCTCCTTTTTGTCCTCTTCTTTCTTGTCTTTAACAGTTAGCACCCCCAGCTTCTCGACCACCTCGTTTGCGCTATCAGGGTCACCTGCGTCAAAGTAACGACACGCGCCGTCACATCATGGCCTAGGAACTAAATACAATCCTAGCATTTTCTTTTTAATATTTCCACCTGAAACTAAACTATCAAAGTTGTGACAATAAGCCCAGTTGTAGCAGAACATACTGACGCTGGCCTTCTCGTAAAGCCAGCAGTGATACATTCTGCGTGTTCGTGTCGCAGACAGAAAAAGTCCCAGGCTGGCGTGCACAGCGAAGAACAGAGTGTGTCTGCATGCAAACACATGCAAAGTTTCTCACTCTAACATATTTAAACAGGTCAGGAGCCCTAAATATCATGAACGTTTACCTGACGCTGCACGTTTGTACCTCAGCAAACGTCACCAGATCCAACATTTTATCTACATTGTATTCATATTACCTAAAAATAAAAAGCTTTTTCTTTGCGTACCTGATTTCTCTAGGGTTTTTTTGACCTCCTCCTTGCACTCATCAAACTTCACCTTGAACTTCTGCGCGTCTGTGGGAAGAAAGCACAACTCCTGAGCAAAAGCAGCCTTTTTTTTTTTACACGCAGCGTCTGATTAGGCGTGTCAGCACCTACTTTCTGCGTTTAAAAAACGTATCGCCAGGAGTTCCTGTTTGGGGCACTCGTCTGCGTAATCTGCTAATGTGTTCCACACCCACGCTCTGTCGCTGCCGGCGTTGGGCTTCAGCTCCATCGCGGGAACAACTGAGGGCGAAGAGGAGAAAAGGTCCACGTCAAACCACCGAAGGAGCAGAGGCTGCCCAGCAGCAATGTGCAGGGCAGGTCACCATTTGTTGTGGGACAGGTTTGATGTCGGGTGACCCACAAACGTGTCAAACAACCACTCAGAGGAAACACATTGATCATAAATGGCATTTTAAAGTCTACAACTGTGTTAATATTTTTATATGAAAAATATTTTTGCATAATGTATTTTAAAAGAGGCATTTAATGAGAGTCTGCTGCAGAAGATGATACAGAAGAAGAAGAACCAGGGTTTAAAGGTAGGATCTCACTGGGCAGCGACTGTCGGAGACTAGCTGGAAACCCAGAATTGCAAGAAAAATCGACAAATTTTCAGTTGCTCTCCCTGAACTCTGACCATCTGCAACCAAGCGACCGGCAAGACGTGTGGCTGCAATTTCTGTAACTTTTTTTTTATTTTTTAAATTGTAGCTTATTTGTGTGAAAAGGCAGAACTGGACTTATATAAATGTGGAGTTGTACAAAATCATTATTTATCATTGGCGTGGCGTTAGAGGAGAGCTCCATCGTAGGTGTCAAAAACACAGCTGTAGTGCTCTTGAGACGAGTTGGAGATGTCTGCGATGCCTGATGCTCGGCCTGTCACGATACATCAACTAATCGCACGATAAATTAAAATGGGGTCGATAAGTTTCATTTATAGGCGTTATCGTTCCTTCGTGTGTCTCTCTCTTTCTACTGAAGACACTGGAGGACAAAAGGCTCAGCTCCGGTGCTCTTCACTGACCCCTCCCTTTCTCTTAGCGACAGGGGGCGTGGCCTATCGCGTCAGGTAGCCAGCCCCTCTGCAGCATTAGAGCACCTCCAGGAGTTAGCAGGCTGTTTGATATTGGAGGGAAAAATGAAATGGAATTGGTTTCAAGCTCAAAGTAACAGCAGGGGTGTGGGAGGACTTCAGATTCAAACCAAATGACCGCGGCGAACCGCTGAACCTTTGGGAGCCGGTATGTCGCATTTGTGTTTTTGTTTGTTTTCACATTTTGTTTTTAAAACTGGCAGTTTTGTCCGTCTTCTTTATATAAAACTAATGATTATTTTTGAAGGGCAGTTAAGTTTACAGACTTCATAATCTGGACTGTTTTGGTTGAATGTAGGTTTTAACTTTAGTTTTCTTTTCTTTTTTTTGTATTTAGTTTTTATTCAAGTGCATTTTTTGTTAACAGAGACTGAGAGTCCATTTTAGTTTTGTTTTCGGTCGTTTTGTTTATTTTGTGTTCCAGTCCCAGAGTAAAGTGTTCTTTTGAATTAAAGTTTATTAATCTTTAAGAGGATGTACTTGCACTATTCTTATTATCATTACACAAGTTTAAAACGGCCTCCAAACGATCTTATCATTTAGCGCAATAATTTGAGACAATTAATCGTCCAGCAAAATTTGTTATCGTGACAGGCCTACCTGACGCTTTGAGAAAATCTGTTGCACAATTTTTTTTCAACAAGTTCAAAACTCATGAAACCAGACAGAGATTCTGTGAGGCTGTGAGCCTCAAGCGAGAGCACTTAGAGCCCCTGCGAATGCCGTTCCCCAACTAGTCACCAGCGGCCGTAGCCCAGAGACACACTACCTTTAGGGTGGTAGACGTGTTATCTTAGGATCATTATGTATTCAAAGAAGTTAAACGGACACATCGGCATACATGCTTTGAATTCCCCTGCAAAGATATTTGGCTCAATAATGAGAAAACCATTCCCGACACGGGTCAGTTTGACTCACTGTGATGGTTGGCACATATCTTCAGGGTTCGGTCTCTCCTCATCAGCAGGCGGATCGTGCCCTTCTCTTTGTGTTTCAGCAGCTTGACGTCACCAGTCCCCCTCTCCTTCCACTCGGGTGGGTCATTCTCGGAGGCGAAGCGGTATAGCTTAGCCCGCCTGGGAAAACGGCAGCGAGCTTTATTGAAAGGAGCTTTACTGACCAAGAAGATGTCCACATTCTGGGTTTTAAAAATGTGCTTGTAGAAGCTCCCCAAATCAGAAATGTACTTTTTAAAAACCAGCTGTTAAACTGGGTCTAACCTACAGAGAAATGTTAAATGTGCACCACCTGTTTTGCCACAAACGTTAATGGGTTTGGCACCATTTTAAAAACACACACTTGTGTCTAAACGTACAACTATGAGGGGGCAGTTTTGTATTTTTCATGGCCTTGAGCATTAAAAAAGAAAAAAACAACCTCAACACAGTTAAAGCAGCTTACATTTTAAAGAGCTCCTCCTCGTCTTCTTCTAATGTTTTGACATCCTGCTCGGGAAGAGACACGATGGGCTCGAAGTGGGGATCGTGGTTAGAGTCCTCTGTGCTGTCGGCAGTGGTCTCATGGTCCTCCTGGTCCTGAAAGAAAAGGGAGGTGGATTTCAGGAAGTCGGTATAAATGCACCGTGAACATATATATAAGGATTTCCCTTATTAATCAAACACCAAAACTAGCAGCTACAATGTGGTTCCTAAACTGCATGAAGCAAAGTAATGGGAGTAAAGGCACCGGCAGGTTGGAGATGTTTCTATAGAGTGATTTGGGAGCTCTTTGGTTGGGTGTAGCTTCAGTGGGGGGTCAGACAAAGGCTTTTCTACTTCACAGCTGCTGAGCCCTGCGTTTTGAGCGTAGCATTAAAAGTGCCTTTTTAAAAAACTGTAAACAAAGACATTCATTTAAAAAAGGCATTCATGTGTGAAAGCAGCCTCGACTTATAGAGGAGCACAACACACAGAATGAGAGGAAACTTTCCTTCCCCCCCCCCCTTCCCCTCCCAAAGACAAAAGGTTTCCAGGTTTAAGAGCCAGGCGTACGCTTGGTTTCCTAATTTCCTGCTTTTAAAAAAATTGTCATGTATGTTTTTGGAGCTGGCGACGTCCGTGTTGTCGCCCCCCCAGCCTTCATCTTTTACCGTCAGCCGAGAGGCGTTTAATGTCCTGACAACTTGGTGTGAAGTTACCCGACTACAGGCCCCGGACGGAGCAGGCTAGTTTAGATGTGGCTAATAGCTGGGCTTCCACAACAGGAAACAGCAGCCAATTAAAACAGATACTACCCGGGGAGTTTTTGGCGACACCCTTCTGAGGCTAACGAAGACTCCACTGCAACATGTTTATAGGTAAAACACAACTATATACCGGGATTAGCCCCTCCGGCGCCCTACCATGAGTGCTAATGTTAGCAACTCTTGCACAGAGCAGACAAAAAAGACAAAAAAGGCATATAACGCAGCTGAGCACGCTGTTTTTTTCCTCCATCAAATTACCGAAGAGCAAATTTTAAATAACTCAATTTAACGTCTCATGACAAATACGAGTTAGTTGAATCCTGAATAATTGTGTTTATCGCTAATGCTAGGTGGCTGCTAACATGCTGGCTGACTGAGCACTTCAGGGTACTTTTCTAAACTCGTAAACCTCAACTCCGAAAAAGAGACGTTAAATTACACATCACTGCGGACACGGAGAAGCCACTTGTCCGCTCGGTGTGATTTTACGACAACAACAACAAAATAAAGCACCCCTATTAGCTCCTCTAGCATCACGGAGAGCAGCATCATTGTCGGCATTTCTGACTCGCAGCTTCCTTTCCAAAGTTGGGACGAATTTTCAAACCCAAACTCCAAAGCCCGTCCACAAATTTCAGTTTGACAGCAAACAAGACAGATTAGGTGACCTGTAAAGCGCGCCCTCACCTTCGGGTCTGCCATATTAGAGGAGATGTTTAAAGATTATGGAAGTTGTTTGAGAGATTCAAATCCCAAACTGGCCGCCGTTTGCCTTCAGCTTCTCTCACTTCCGGCTGGAGGTTTCGCGCGCCGAATTCTCTGCGCATGCCCGCGCCTCTGCTGTGACAGCGCGCGCCGCCACCACTCTGAGGACAAATCACTGTAAACTCTGTGGGCTGTAGAGCACTTTTTATTATACACTTAAATATAAAAGTCCAGATTTTGTTAATGTTGTGTTTGAGACTTTATCCAACTCTGCACTCATACAGGAGTTGGTCAGCAGCACACATTTAAGTGAGGAAATTATTATCTATCAATTCACCACCTGCTCACCTGCAGAATAATGCTTTATATGAAGAGTTTCAGTCTGGATTTAGAGCAAACGACTTTACTGAAACTGCATTAAAGTGACAAATGTCCTCATTGCTCCAATAGTGCTTCCCCTGTTAGATCTCTGCGCTGCATTTGATGTGAACATCCTAATGAACAGACTGGACATTTTCATCGGGGTCAAAGATACAGCTTTGAGCTGGTTGAAGTCTTATTTATCCCACAGGTTTCAGTCTGTAAATGCCCACAGCATGTCTGCCATGCCTTCATCGGATTTATATATGAGTGTTTCACAGGATTCTGCATTGGGACGCTTCCTTTTTTTTCGTTAGGCAACACTGAACACTGTCTTCAAAGAAACATGACACAAATACAGTGCATTTATGCGTCATTATTTAGACAATATCCAGCTCTATTTGTTACCTCTGCCAGGGAGGTCATGTTTTCGGTAGCATCTGTCTGTCTGTGTACAAGATTACTTAAAAAGTTATGAACGGGATTTCATGACATTATCGGGACTCATTAAACAAATGGTACAAGGAATAAGTGATTAAATTTTGGGGGTTATCAGGTCAAAGGTCAAGGTCCCAGATCAGCCCTCTAACCTTGCAGCTGCATAACAGGAATGTCAAACTGCACAGCTGCACACCTCATGGGTCAAGGGTGATCACTGTTGATTTCATGGTGATGGGTCAAAGGTCACAGGTCTGTTAAAACCTTGTCCCTGCTCCTACACGTGACCCTTTTGTTTCCTCCACCAAGGAGGTTCTGTTTCTGGTTGGGTCCGTTGGTTTGTCTGTCTGCCTGTTTGCAAAGATCAGGTAAAAACTAATGAACAGATTTGGAGGAAATCTTCAGGAAATGTTGGGGTTGTCACCAAAAAACAATGGATTACATTTTGGTGCTGATCCAGATTGTGATCTGGTTCGCCTTGGCAAAGGTTTACGCTCTCTGAGTGCTTCTAGTTCAGTAATGAGTTGCTGAAGTACAGACATCAGAGACGTAAAGGCTTTTGACTTTTTATCACCTGCTGATTCGTAGACAGCGGTTTTAAATATGTTTTTGAGTTTTAAAGTCAGTGACTCAATTATCGTTTGCACTATTTCTTAATCCTAATAGTAGTGATAATATAGCAACTCAGCATGTTATAAAACACTGAGTCATTGTCCGAACACAACAACATCATGGGTTCAAAACAAAAACTAGGGTTCTCGAACATTTGCTTAAGACACAAGCAGTTTTTAATGGATGGACCAAGAACTGGGATTAGATTAATTTGAGATTTGAACAACGTGCATCAGATTTAAATCTACATAAGGACTTTTTTTTATTTATAAACCCCCCTGAAAATTCTCATTTATATTCAGATAGTTCCCTTGGAGCTGCGCATATAAAAGGATGGGATATGGTAGTCGGTGTTTGTTTTTAAAGTGTTTTTATTCACGTTTTGAATTACACGTTATGAAGACAATATGGAGAAAAAAAGGGACTACTGCCGCTTTAAGAAAGTTCAGAGTTCACGCTGCACGTGGTCAACCCAACATGGCGGCTCTGTGTGCGGCAGTGTAGTATAACGGAGTCGAAACTTGATGTTTGGAGGTAAGAAAAGCCTCGTGGGTGATTTTATAGACTTTAAATGAACGTGTCCGCTGCTGACAGTCATGTCGAGTAAGCAGGTGGTGTTTCTTCCGAACAGCAACTAAAATTAAAAAAAAATAAAAATAACTCCAATGAATGTTGTTTCCACCTCAGCCTCAAACATTGTAACGTTTGCAAGTAAACCAATGTGTAACAGAGTAATAGCACTATTTGTATTGGACATATTTAAGTTGTGAAAGTATTTGGTGCCTTATTTTAAGATGCTGCCACAGAAAACTTACCTTTAAAAAAAATTGTAAGTGAGTCGGTTTTACTCACGTTCAGCTAAACGTTTGGGAGAATATGTGACATCTCGCGATATCACATGAGAGCTGTTTATACTTAAGTGACAAGCTTTCTGTTAAAATGTTGGAAATCTTCTGTCCACCTCAGCGCTTCTTTCCTGTGGGGGTTCCTCAGGGCTCGGTTCTCGGACCCCTCCTGTTTTCATCGTACCTGCTCTCTTTATGCCTTGGTCTTGGCAATATCAATGCCCGGGTGGCTTCGGACACTTTAAGAAACCCAAACCCCTCCAGTCCTTGAAGAGTTTTTTAAATTTTTTTTACTTGAACTTCAAGTTTAATAAACAGATTAACTCTGTTCTGCAGAAAAGTTTCTTTCGGTGAAGACAAATCGCAAAAACTTGATCTGGTTTTGACTTACCCAGAGAGAATAAATCATGCTTCTATCACAACCCGACGTGACCGTAGCAGAGCGTGACTATGTTGGGGTCCGTCAGGGCTCCCATTTGGGCCTCCATCTTGTTCAAAATGTTGCTGCCCATCTCTTAACCGAACCAGATTTGAAGCAAGTTTCACCCGTCCTGTCCACAGAATGGATTTCAAAATTCTTATCGGCTTATAAATGTCTAAATGATCTCGCCCCCTCGTATCTCTCCGACTTGCTTCAACCTTGTGTTCCTTAGCAGGCCTGAGATCTCCAAAGCAGCTGGTTTTGGTCGTCTGCCTTCCAGTATTAGACAGGCTTCTTCACTTCCTGTTTTTAAATCTATCTCGTTTAAAAACATGTTTGTACTCGCTAATATTGAACCCAGTGTGAGCTGAATGTTCACTTTTTATTTCTTTGGAACTTGTTCTGTTGTTTTTAACCTTCACTTTTGTCTTATATAATTATCTAACAGCACTTTGGTTACGACCTGTTGTTTTTAAATGTGCTTTATAAATTAATTGACTTGAGATTTTGCATAACGGTTCGACCAAAGCGGCTACAACTCTGTGTCTAAAATCTCTAGCATGAGAGACGGCGGGTGATATGCATTTATTCAAGGTATTCTTGGCCTTTAGTTGTTATTGTTCCAAATCTTTGACCAAAAGTATTTGGCGTTTTGAAACAATTCAAATAAGACAAAAAGGGCTGTTGCTGTTTTAAGGATGTTGTAACAAGTATTGGCCCAGAGAATGATAAGTGTCTTCTCTCTCCAGGCGAGTGTTCAGTGTTTTCCCAGCCAGCAGAGTGATGGCAGATGTTAGTAGCAATCCAGCATCTGATGCAGCGCCCTCAAAGGAGGAAGAGGAGGTTGATCTCCCGCGAGACTCCAAAGCCGACACTCCTGAGGCTGCTGTGCAAGCTGCGGGCAACAGTGAGGCAGCTCCCGACCCCTGCAAGTACCGCTACATCAAGAATGACCTCTTCACCTCGGAAATCTTCAAGGTCGAGATCAGGAACCTCCCCAAGTTCGTCGGCTTCAACGACCTAAAGAAGTTCCTGGCCAAGCACGGGCTCAACCCGCACAAGATCAAGCTGTTGGGCAAGCAGCCGTTTGCCTTTGTCACTTTTAAGAACGAGGAGGAGCGCGACAAGGCCATGAAGATGGTTCACGGCATGCCGTGGAAGGGCCAGGTGCTCAGCGTCAGGCTGGCCAAACCGAAAGCGGACCCCATCCTGAGGAAGAGGCAGCGGGAGGAGGGCGCGGGAGCGGCCGGGCAGCCGGCTTCCAAGAGAACCGAAGGCGGCGAGGAGGAGGAGGAGGAAGAGGAGGAGCCGCTCAGTGTTCAGCTCGCCAACGTGGTGACTCCTCTGTGGAATGTGCCTTACGAGGAGCAGCTGAGGAGGAAGGAGCAGGAGGTGGTGGCGATTCTGCAGAGGTTGGCCAAGTAGGTGGTGCCGTTTCCGTGCAGTCACAGCAGTCTCATTCAGGTGTCTGACTGAAGGTGTCCCACTTCCTCTTGTGTGAAAGCTCCTGACATTTAGACGTTTGTGTTTACGTTCTGTTCCATCATATTGCTTCGTTTCAGAGAGATTGGCGGCACCAACAAAGCCATGTTACCGTGGTTATTTGCACAGAAAGGAAAATTCAACAAAATGTGTTGTCCTCTTGAAGCTATCCGACCGTCTCCCACGCAGGTAACCACCTACAGTCATTTTAAAAAGCAAACTGACTCTTTTTTTAGTTTAGTCACACAGGCTGTCACCCATTAACTGCTGGGATTAGTTCCCAGCAGTTCTGGGAAGAGGGAAAGGCTGCCACTCCATCACTGCTTAGTTGGCATAATAAATGGAAAAGTTCATGACAGCACACATTAAAAAAAAACTAAACCAGTATGATTTGTTTTCTCTTTATAAAGAACACAGCAGCACAGCTTAGGTTGCAAACTTGCAACTTAATAAACTTTGAGAGAGTTAGAGGTTTGATTCCTGGCAAGAATCACATGTCAAAGTGTCCCTGGGCAGGACACTGAACCCCTCATTGCCTCTGATGTGTGCCCCGTCGGTGTATGAATGGACTTGAAAGCACTGATTAGACTCTATAGACTGATTTATTCAGATTAGCTTTGCAGAGATGCAGCAGAGTGCTGTATGGATGTGTGTGCGGGTAAATGAGGGCACAGACTGTGTTTTGAGTGGCCCGATTGGCTAGAAAGGTGCTATATAAGTACTGTCCATTTACCATAATGCACAGCAGCATATTTTACAATTTTTAATCACAGAATATTACCTCAAATGCCTCATATCAGCTGTCCAGCACGCCGTTGTCTGTGGCTGATAAGCTACTAACTATTGATAACTAGTTGACAGAACGTTACTTCAAAATGACAAAACTATCCTTTTAAAAACACCCACCAGCTTCAATTAACTAAAGCAATGAAAAGAAAAAGACACAAACTCATTAGTCATAAAGAAGACGATTACTCCAGTGTTTTGTTGGCTCTAAAACCATTAATTACTGGGCTGTCTTTAGTTTTTAAACACTGCTTCTACGTTTTGGCATAGCTTTTAAAGCTAAAATAAAAGAAAGTCTGCTTTTAAAACACAGCGAGGAGCAGGCAGTTATTATTTGTAATACATCCTGATAAACATTAAACCCGTAAACTGAAAGATGCGGTACTTTTATTTTGCCGTGACTGCATAATTATGTCTCATCTCTTGGTAATTACATGATTTATTTCCATGAGTTGATTTGTTGTACACCAATAAAGCACCCTTCTACAGAAACAGCCTAGCATTCATGAAGGAATACACATCACCTGCCGCCATTCACGACAAAGTGAATACAAGATGGCCGCCACAGCCACATCTCACGAGATGCGTTAATGCTCAGAGTACGTGTTGAGGACAACTCCCAGCTACTATCACATAAACTTTAGCTCATTATCTGTAATTCTGAGTAAGTTGGAGCCATTTTTTTGTATTTGGCAAAGGTAGATCAGCTGTGGCAGCCATCTTGAGCTGTCAGTTAGGTGACGATGTGCATCGGTGACTAGTTTTTGATGGTTTTATTAAAATCCATCCTTTGCCAACTGTACACGCAAGCATTGCCAGGATGCATGTAGTATTTTCTGTGAATTTAACGCATTCGCTGTACCGATGACCGATCTGCATCCCGTTTGTGTCCACGGCAGACAGAGTACAGGAACAAGTGCGAGTTCCTCATCTCTGTGGGGGCAGACGGCGAGGACAAGACCGTTGGCTTTCGCTTGGGGAAATATAAAGGAGGCTCCTGTGCTGTGGTGGGGCCAGCGGAGACCTGCCATGTCTCAGCAGAGGCCAAAACAGTGGTCCGCGAATTTCAGAACTTCATCAGGTATTATGACCAGCATTTGTTTTTTTAAAGTTTTTCTCATTAAGGAAGGCTGAAACGTTATATACAGGTGCTGGTCATAAAATTAAAATATCATGAAAAAGTAGATTGATTTCAGTAATTCCATTTAAAAAGTGAAACTTGTATATTATATTCATACATTACATACAAACTCATATATTTCAAATGTTTATTTAGTTTAATTTTGATGATTACAAATGACAACAAATGAAAATCTCAAATTCATCATATCAGAAAATTAGAATCTTGTGAAAAGGTTCAAAATTGATGGCACCTGGTACCACACTCTAATCAGCTAATTAACTCAAACCACCTGCGAAGGCCTTTAAATGGTCTTTCAGTCTAGTTCTATAGGCTACACAATCATGGGGAAGACTGCTGACTTGACAGTTGTCCAAAAGACGACCATCGAC
>NC_051430.1:9634631-9659437 GCF_001649575.2 Kryptolebias marmoratus | reverse complement strand
CACTATTAGAGCAACCTGGGCTATCATAACACCTGAGCAGTGCCACAGACTGATCGACTCCATGCCACGCCGCATTGCTGCAGTAATACAGGCCAAAGGAGGCCCAACTAAATACTGAGTGCTGTACATGCTCATACTTTTCATGTTCATACTCTTCAGTTGGCCAACATTTCTATAAATCCTTTGTTTTTATTGGTCTTCAGTAATATTCTAATTTTCTGATATGATGAATTTGAGATTTTCATTTGTTGTCATTTGTAATCATCAAAATTAAACCAAATAAACATTTGAAATATATGAGTTTGTATGTAATGTATGAATATAATATACAAGTTTCACTTTTTAAATGGAATTACTGAAATCAATCTACTTTTTCATGATATTCTAATTTTATGACCAGCACCTGTAAATGGCTGATCTAAACCCAGATGACTACGGTGGTAAATTCTTGTTTTTCCTGATGATTTTGTGAACAGGACAACACCGTACTCTGTGTACAGTCCTGAGACATATGAAGGCCACTGGAAGCAGCTGACTGTACGCACCACGAGGACCAAACAAGCTATGGCTATTGTTTTCTTCAACCCACAGGTGACGAGACGTCCTCAGTTAAACCGCACACGTTGGACTGTTAGAGCTCTCCCTTTTAATGTCCTTTATTTATTCTCTTAGAAACTTGAAGAGGAGGAGCTCACTGCTCTGAAGAGCTCCATGAGGACTTACTTCGTCGAGGGAGAGGGCAAGGAGAGCGGCGTGACCGCTTTATACTTTGTTCGAGACGGTCAGAGGTGAATAAATGCACACAGCCCGGTGCTCAGTGTTTCCCGGGGGATCGGTAATCCACCTAACACGAGCTACGCTTCCGTTTTCGACTGTAAAGGAAATCTCCCAACCTGGAGGATCTGCCCTGTGAGCTGGTAGCCGGGGAGAGCTGCATTCACGAGGAGCTGCTCGGCCTGAAGTTCAGGATTTCTCCTCACTCCTTCTTCCAGGTCTGGAACAGCCACACGATCGTCCTAAAATTCAACTACAACCAGAGTGAACACGAGTACGCTTGAAATGCCATGCAGCAAACATCTGCTCTGGGACAGTACCGTGTTTTCTGCCAATGAATGTCAACGAATGGTTCATTTTCAAACTTTTGTCATATATAAAGGCACACCGGACTATAAGGCGCACCCTCACGCAGCTCCCAATTTTTGTATCTTCACCTGCGCCGCGCTCCATTCAAAATGGATGATTTCGGTGCTCTAGAGGAGCTGGTTCGCCTATATCAGCATTTATATGATCCCTTTATGAGAGATCACAAAGATAATCAAACGGTTTAAAACTTATGGAAGAATACTGCACCGATGTAAGCGTCAAATATAAACGCCTACACCACTCACTCAGGTCCAACGCTAGAAAGCGTGACTATAACTGAGCCATAATGCTGCAAGCAGTACAGCTTCGTAGTTTACCAAAGTCTTTATAAAACATTACGACTTCTTCCACATATAAGGCGCACTGTCATTTTTTGAGAAAATGGAAGGCTTTTAAGAGCGCCATATTGTCCGGAAAATACAGTGTTTATTTATTTTGATGACTAAAATCTGTATTTTGCATATGGAGTTTGACGACATCATACAGAATGTGATGGCTCCGGTTTGTTTTTTTAGCTTTAAAGCCTGCAGCTCAGTTGTTCCCAGGTGCTCAAAGTGTGGACCTGACATGTTGCGTTACCTGCCAGGTGAACACAGGAGCTGCAGAGGTGCTGTACTCGGCTGTGGGGGAGTGGGCCCAGCTCGATCAGGACAGCACGGTGCTGGATGTGTGCTGCGGGACAGGAACCATCGGCATCTCCCTGGCTAACGTAAGCCCTGCTGATTTCATCTCATCGAAACAGACACGGGGACAGCATTCGCATATCGTCTTCGTGTTTTTGCTTTGTTTTCTAGAGAGTAAAAAAGGTGATTGGGATTGAGATGTGCCAGGAGGCAGTGGAAGACGCCAGAGTTAATGCAAAGCTCAACGGTAGGGCGCCGGGCAGCATCACAGTGGCTGAACATTGAGACTCAAATATGGCCGACGCAGTACGGGTTTGATTGCGTTCCTCCTTGTGTTTAAAGGTCTGAGTAATGTTGAGTTCCACTGTGGGAAAGCAGAGGACGTCTTCCCCAACATCCTCAACGCTGTCGTCTCACCCAGCGTCACCGCCATCGTGGACCCGCCAAGAGCAGGCCTGCGTGAGTACACAGCCACCGGAACGAGAGGTCCGTTTTAAGATTCGCCGCGCTGAGCGACGTCTTCTTTAACAATCAGATTCCAAAGTGATCCTCGCCATCAGGAGAGCCGAACACCTGAAGAGGCTCGTTTACGTCGCGTGCAACGCCAAGGCAGCCATGAACAACTTCATCGAGTGAGTTTTTAAGTTTAGCAGAAAAAGCCGAACGTTATAAAGGCAAGCACTTCCTCAAACTTTTTTTTTTTTTTCCCCAGCCTGTGCAGAGCTCCTTCCAACAGAGTCCACGGAGCCCCGTTCCGTCCAGTGCGAGCGATGGCCGTGGATTTGTTCCCTCAGACGATGCACGTTGAAATGCTGCTGTTGCTTGAGAGGGTGGACTACAACTCCCAGAAGCAGCAGCAGACTCAGTGACCACAGTGAAATGTAGGCACACTTGTTAGCGCTTGAACAACAACTTTTTTTGTTTTGAAGATTATATTTAAAAGGTCAGTAAAAAGTAGTCCCTATATCTGGCCAGGTAAATCACCTTTCCTTTTGAATGAATTCCTGTTTTAATTTAAGGAAAGTTACTTCAGTTCAGTCAAGAATAAAGACATTTCCATCTAAAAGTGCTGGTTTTGGTTTGGGTTACAGAAAGGAAAAACCACAACGGTCACTGATATAACCCGAAACTCACAAAATAAAATGAAAAAAAGTCATTGCTTTAGAAATCTGGTTTAAGACAATTTAAGAAAATAAAACTGTGGCCTTAACAAAAAGAATTGTAGTCATAACTTCATCTTTTTTGATAATTTCTGCACCTGTCCACAGGTATTTTGTCCCACTGCTCAGAGCAAACTGCTCCACCTGTCTCAGGTTTGAGCGTTTCAGCCACTTCAGAATGGTCCAATGTTTTGTTTTTAAATGCATTTTTGCTCATTACAAGGTTGTAGACACCTGTGATGCTGATTATAGGACACACTTTGGTTTAACATTTCTGGAGTTAAATTTTCAACCGTTTCTAGTCCTTTTTGTCAAGACCAGTTTCATTAGTTAAAACTCAAACTAACCAAAATTAAAAAGTTCCTTCCTACTTTAGGCAGTTTCAAGTTATTTCAGCTGCCCCCCTTTTCTTAAATGATAAGGTACACACATTTGTCCACATCTGTAGTCTGACTGAATAAAACAAAGTGATTGTAGTCATTAGTCAAGACTTTTATTTTGCATAACAAATATAATCACTGAAGTCAAAGAGTCAGAAATTGCAACACATCAGTTTCTCGGCAGCAACACTTTAAAACAATTTATTGGTACAATTCAACATAAAAACAGGATTTTATTTACTTCTCTCCTTACAACAGCACAAAGTTGACAAAAATGCACACAGAGCACATTCTCGAAGCAGACTACACTGTCACAAGAGCTTCGTTTACCCTCGGGTTTTTGTCCAGGTTTCGTAGAAAAAGCACAGCAGTTTGTTTCTTTTTTTTTGTCAGTTTTGCTCCGGCGACTTGAGCGTTTTACGCCTTTTCCTTGTGTTACGGATTTCTTTGTAAATTTACTCAAGTTTGCAACAACATTAAAAGATTCTATAAAATGCATAAGACTATATAAGCTTTGGTATACACACTTGTCAGCTTTTACAAGGTTGCCTTTTCATTTATTTACTTTTTTTTTTAAACTTGTGGGTAAACAACATGATAAACTGTCACAAAGATGGCAAACGTACAAACTCCACAAACCATTACGACAACTCAAAAAAAAAAAAAAACTGCACATGCTGTATACTACTTCCATATGTATGACATTTAGCAAGCTTTTCATTTAAATATAATAAATCACCTATCCAATAAATGCTATATATCAAGTAAATGGGGATGGTCTTCCCACTTCCTGCTGAAAGGTGTTTTAGGTCCAATGTGTTGTTCAGTGTCAGAGCCCTTCATGAAATGGATTAACTAAGGCAACATGTAGCCAACTTGATTTCTTTCTAAAAAAAAAAAAGGCCATCCTAAATGAGAAGCAGAGCGTGGCGTGTGGATAGAATTAAAAGCAACGGAGAACTAAAATCGTTAATGAAATGTTGGAACCTATTACAGTACTCTGGCTCTGGGTTTACTGCGGGGTCAGGATGGAGAGGAAAAAAACAAATACTATGAAAAGGCAGGGAGGTCCTCTTAATACGAAACAGTCAGAAGCAGTTGGACCAACAGCATGATGGACAAAAAAAAAAAAAAAAAAAAAAAAAAGATCAGACCACACGAGTGCATGACTGTTCCAAACAGTGATCACTTCACGACTTCTTGTCATGCAAACTGGGACAACTTCTCAACAATCCAGAACTACTATTAATATAGCCAAACAAGACACTTTGCTTCCCGATTAAATGGACCGGTAAAAGAACAAGCATTAGTAGTCCCTTTCAAGAAAAAATATTAAATAAAAGTACCTAAAGACTGATTGTAGAAAACACTGACAGGAAAAAAACAAACAAACAAAAAAAAAAAACAATGAGTGCGGTGGTTTTTATAGTTTAAAAATACATGCCTTTCTTTCTCTGCTGTGGTTCGTGTTTTTATGAAGTCCCGTTACCAAATCTGTTTTAGTGCCATAGCGACGGACGCATCTAGAGAGGTAGGCAGTCATTTGTCCAGGGTCTAAGTGCATTTAGTCCTACCTTCACGTGAAGCTGCTCGACACCAGCATGGAGCTGAAGGTGGAAGCAGCAGCTCCAAGCGGCCGTGCTCAGTCTGGGACCGTATTGCCGTTTGATCTCGGTGATGCATAACCTGGGCGTGGATGGTGCTGCGCGATGTTTTGACAGTGACTGGCTTTCAGTGCTGTGGTTCAGTGACTTGGGAGACTTAAACGTCGACAGTGCAGAGGGGCTCGCTGCCCGGCTGGGCCGACTCCATGATGGTCATCTTGGGTTTCTTTCTCGTTTCCTCCTGACGTGAAAAACACAACGAGGTGGGAGCGGCGTGAGAAATGTGCAGAATTTTTCTTATAAATACACATTCAAATGTTCGAACTAGGAGTTATTGTTAATAAAAAAAGGACTGATGGCTGCAGTTCTGAAAGTTTTAAACATATTTTTGTTTCCCCCTAAAAATTAAGAAAACCCACACTTGTGCTGTATGGTTAGCTGAAGATTAACAATTTGTTTAAATAAATAATATTTAAAAAAGGAAATTTTAAATGTTTTATTTCTAATGAAATATGGTCATTTTATTCCAAATTACCTTTTTAAAAATAATCTCTAGAAACAAAATAGAGAATGTTGGCAGCTTCTTTTTTTTGCAGTGACAACTCTGTGTTTTGTGTAAAAAGTCCCACTACAGTCTTCAAGATTACTGTATTTTTGAGAACATTAACTGCAGAGCAACTACTCGACATGAAATATAAAGCTGGTTAAAAAGAAGCAACACATTTGGAAGAAGAAGAAGAAGAAGAAGAACAATGCGGTCTGGCACAGTCCAGCCCAAATAACCAGAATGGAAAAACATTGTCTCCTTATAAAACGGTGACTCTTACCCTTTGCGTTGCCAGCTTCTTCATTTCTTCTTGCAGTTTGTTCAGGATGTGCAGGTTTGGCTTGTTCTTTTTGGCGTACTGCTGAAGCTCGATCACGCTCTTGTCAGAGCTCTCCTGAAAAAAAAAAAAAAAAATAAATAAAAGAGATCGCAGGTCATCCCGGGCACGCTGAAAACTAATGCACACAGCTTAATTATTCAAAGACAAGATGACGCAGCTGAGAAACCAAAACGGGCAGATACGACACGAAGAAAATACAGAGGACTCAACACAACTGGGCTTAAAATGCTACAAAAACGACAAGAGAGTCCACCTTCTAGGGTTCTGTGAAATGACGATTAAAAAAAAAAAAGCTTTTATTTTGGGAAACGTTATGAACCAAATAACGAGTCATTCTGACTGAAAGGTGCAATAACTACATATAATGATACAACATTCAGAAGAAGTGGTCACCTGCTTGTTGATTGTCTATTTCAAGCAGGTTTCCAGTCAGCGCCACATTTTCCTCACCTTTTTGACCATCTTGTTGCTCTCTCTGCCGTACATTCGTAGCAGTGAGCCCCAGTTCTTAACATGGGGGTGGAGCATCTGTAAGATCTTCTGAGATGCTAGTTGTTTGCCGACCCTCTTGTTCTTACCTAGTGACAAAGACAACAAACTGTGGGTGCTGGTGTGTAAACATGTAAACGACAAAATGCAGCTCGGAGGCTTGCTTTAGTTTGAAGCCCGTTTTCTTGTCTACAGCCCCTCTCATTTGAGAATAGAAAGGTTACTTACACCACCCTCGAACAGTGTGTTTCCCACATGTCATAACATATTCACTCTTCTGGTTTTTCCCAGGGATCACCTCGAACTTAATGCTGGTGTCCCCCATTCCATGGTTTCTGCAACAAACGGAAAACGTTTTCTTGGACAGATGTACGTGGAAACGAACCCCACTGGCCTTTTTGGTCGCACCGTTGACCAAAAGGACATCACTGGGCTCCAACTGCTGGCCGAGTTCCCAAAATGTCTCAAAAGGCTTGTGAGAGCTGTCATATTCTTTAGACATGTTGTAGAGAAAATTTACAAGACAAATTTACTCTCAAATACTGTTTGGGTCGTTGCAGGGAGTCCTGAATCCATCTTGAACACTAAATTTAGTTTCGTGAGTATGACAGTGTGAGAACTGAGACAAAAAGGGAAGGTTGGCGACCTCTGAAAACAAACTGACTGGAGACAAAGAGAATAAACTCTAAACCAAACTGAGACATACTTAAGACCTTTTGACTACATCAAGCCAATTTTTCTGCATGTCATTCCCAGGAATGCCCCATTTAGTGAGGTCTGAAGTGAAAATTTGGATATTTTCTCACAGTTTTGGGTCTCCAAGTTGCCAACAGTCACAGCCCAGTGAGATACAGGCTTAAACAAGAATAAAACAGCTGATTTCAGTGGCTACAATTTACCTAAACCATCAAGCAGCTTCTGTTCATAAATATGGAAACCATCAGGTCACCAAACTGCATCTTTAAAACATACATTTCATTTACTGCTTCTCATGCCAATCTGACATGCATGGGCACAACAAGGACTGCTGACATAAAACTTTATAAAATTTATACTAAAACTATAATCTACTTTACCTTTTAAGGCACTCATGAAGAATCTGATATGGCGAAAGAAGTCCTGCTTTGTTGGTCAGCTCGTACACCCGAGAGTCTTCTATACTGATATGATTAAAATACTGCGTGTGTGTGTGTGTGTGGTGGGAGGGGGGGAGACAGAGAACAAGCAGGGAGACAAGTGAAATGCTATTTTCAGTTCTTTAAATCACATCCAGGGGAAAAAAAAAAAAAAAAAAAGGATTTTCTTTCAGCCTGAACCTACTTTGCCATGCTTCTTTTAAATCTAAAATAAAAACAGGTGCAGACATTATAAAGAAATAGAAAACAAACATACCTCTAGTTCATCGCCCTCGACAGGCTTCTCCTCTGAGGTCTGCTTCACAAAGTCGGGGATGAGGATTTCCAGTGTGGCTCGAGCTGCAGTCCAACACATTTTTGAATCAGTAAAGAACTGGCGGTAAACAGCAATGAGCGAATGCAACAGACAAAGTTTTTAAAGCATAAACAGGATATAAACAGCTCGTTATGTTCACTTACTGCACCAACACGACTCAAACTGTTGTCTGAACAGGCTCGATTCATTTGGCATTTGTCAGATATTATTAAGGCGCACCCAAAGCCAAGACACACTTCATGCAGTTTAATAAGCTGCCAGAACACCCACTGACCCATTCTAACGTTTAGTTAAGTGTTATAAATAGAACCTTACCAGCTTTGTTCTTGGCAAGTTTCTTACTGCTCGCAGTTCCTGTGCCGTAAGTGACGCCGTCTATGATGACGGACGCTCCGAAGGGTTCACTGGAGTTTTCTGTGGGCCACAAAAATACAGCCTGAGGTGAAAATCCAACCTCAAACCTAAATTCATCAATTGAATTAAACAGGTAGCAATATTTTCCTCTAAGACTGAATATATTTGACTGATAATTTTGGGATTCAAATATCTTTTTTAAAAATATTTAATTAAAAAAGTAACTAAGGCCAAAACCTCATCACGGTTTCAAATTAGTTAAATAAATAATAAAAATCTTTGACAAATCACCAGTACTGCAGTGTGAAAAACACATTTACATCTTGTTCTTGAACTTGCGGAATGAGTGGAAAAAATGAAAGATATAGCTGCTTCTACCTTTGTGTCAGAGAAATTTGTTTACATGCAGTGTGGTCAAAATCTTTTACTTTCAGGTCAAGTGTATTTAATCCAAAAAAGGCTTTAATATGTGTTGTCCGTTCAGGCAGCTACAGCTCACATTTACACACCTCATATCTTTACTTACAGATAAGGAACTTACCACAATCAAAGAAGTTGTAAACAGGTCGGACCTTCAGGACACGCTGCATATATTCGTGCAAGATGCAAACTTCAGACTTCCCGTTGGGATTGATCACAAATTCTGTTGAAATAAAAACCATTTGATTGCATCGAAACTAAAACTTTTAAAAAGGGAACGGGTTTCCTATCAGCACATATGTAAAATGCTGACATGTGCTGTATGAAACCGTCCGTGTGGGTCTGGGTGTCATACCCTTCTTGGTAGGAGCATCTTGGACTGATAGCGTGATGAGTTTCTGGTTAGCAGGCAGGATGGGTCTCTCAGACTCTGCCTGCTTCCTTTTCATGTCTCTGTTGAATTGTCTTCGCTCAGCCCAGGTGCGAAACTTCTTGACGGTGACTTGCTCGAAGTCGAAACATTTTTTGAGATACAGACGAAAGTCTTCAAGTTCTGAAAGGAAGTCGCACGGCGTTTTAGGAGCAGGAACTGGGGCGACCGTTTGAGCGGTGTTGGAAAAGCCCTTACCTATGGACTCGTCCTTGCACACCTCCACCTTGGCCTTGACCTGCCCTAAGGCTCCTTGAGCGGTGTCGAAGGGCTGCGGTTCTTTATTCTGCCGGCTGTTGTCAGCTGCAGGCTCCCCATCTTGCTCAGCGTCAGGGATGCTGGGTAAGAGGACATCCTGCTCCTCCTCTGACCTGGCTGCTCTTTCTTCACCAGCAGCCTCCTCGCCAGGCTTCGCAGGAGACTCCTCTGTGTTGGACGCCACCTCCCCGTTCAGCTCCCTTTCCTCCTGTTCCTTCATTTTTTTATAGTGCAGGCAAGGGATGCTGCTAACAGGCGGGTCGTGTTTCTGTATGAACAACGCCAAAAGACACGCTGAAATCCTTTCTCGTTTCTGGTTTGTAAAATATTTGAAAACGGACTGACTAAAACTGAGGACAAAGCCGTTTAGAGATAAACAAATTAGGACCAGGAGTTGGCTTTCAGCGGCAAAGACTCAAACCTGAACTGCTGTTGTCCACCTGAAGTGTGCATCTTACCCTAATACTGCCGGTTCCAAGGAAGTAGGGTCTGGACCAGGTGACCACTCTGGTCTCTCTGTGCAGGTAGACGGGAACGCCCGAGTTATGGAATGTCATGATCCATCCGTCAGGTAAAGGCTCAGTGGGCGGACGGCCGCGACCTGCCGCAAAACAAAACGTGAACGCGACTAATACAACAACAGGGGTACTTTTGAGTTACAGCCAACAAGAAAAACGACATCCTGGGTCGTTCTCAGGATCAGACTTTGAATGAATTATGAAAAAGACAAAGCTAGGACCAAACAAAAGCCAAGATGTTAGTGGATATATAATGGTTATAATTTTAATAAACTGCCCGTAAACTCAAGACAACTACTTTTCTTCTCACTTTGTTTTTGTAAAGCTGATCCTGAGCTGATAAGACTCAGACTTTTGTGTTATTTACATTGAACAGGCACACTTGTAAGACAGAACAGGTTGATTTTTCACAGACTGAGGATTTAGAGAAATTTGGTTTTTGCTTGTAACATTTTGTATATCACTAACCCACACCGATGTGTACATTTAACACTATTTCAGAGGCTACTTGATCATCTTTCTTGAGAAAATCTTTACATACGACGAGAGGTCGACTAATGAGTTTTCCATGGCTGATGACAATCTTCAGAAACCACGGCAGGCATTGGCCATCATACAATACCGATTTTTTGGCCAAAATACATTTTTCATTTATTTTTAAAAATTTACATTTTATTTGATATGACAACAACAGCTTAGCTCAATAAACATATTTAAACAACACTTTAAATCTAATATACAGAAGCACATTATTGCTTAAAAATAAAATAAACTGAAGGCTGTAGTGAGCTGGTTGTTGCAGCTGCATCTTCATTTTCCTACTTGGTAAATGAATAAATATGTACAGGCACTGCAGATTTATTTATTTAAAAGTGGCCAATATCAGCTGATTAATCGGTCCATCTCTGCATCTGACCACAGAGAGCCTTTAATTTGGTTGCACATGCTTTAAAAACACAGTTAGGTGAAATAAAAGATGTGACATTTATTCATATAGAAACCCAAGTCAACTTATTCATTTGGTGGCGGCGCCAAACCCTAAAATCCAAACAGATCAACCACTCACTCTTCAGGACAGTCTTAATTTTGGTCATCATGGGCTGAACGCCTCCTTCACCATCTGACTGATGATCACTGTCTCCAACATATCTGTCCTCGGCGGGGCGCATCTTCTTTGGGACCGGCATGCCCTCCTCCAGCAGCGCGTCAACATCATTATCAAACCCCTCCTGGAAGAGTCAGTGGTTAAGGCCGGCGGACAGTAGCGGGGGGGAGCAGTGCAAGAAACTTTTAGAGGGCCTTAACTTGGAGGAAAAACAAACAACTCGAAGCGATCGCCTGCCTCTTGATAAAACGACTCGCAGAGGAACAAACCGACCCACTTCCAAAATATAAGAATCATTAGTTCCTCTAAGAGGGGAAAAAAATAAAACCACTGAACATTTACTTAAACCGAATTTCACACAAATTCAATTACAGCGAATAATTACTTTGACTTCAAATGAAACTCAGCGTTTGAGATAAATTCAAAATGGCACTAACCTCTTCCAGCGTCACACTTCTCATTTTCAGTAATACAAAAATAAAATATGAGAAAAGAAAAGCAAGAAAATTTACATTTATGCTGCTCAAAAGAACAAGTGATCCTGTCTTAATTAGATATGGGGAGCTGATGCAGAAATTGAATGTCACATTACATTTTCCCTTCAAGAGCAGGGTCACGGTCCTTTTAATCCACTTTTTAAAAAAACTATGTGCAAAAGCTTCATATTGAATGTACAACTCATGCAGGTTTGACTCCACATTTTAATTGTCAAGCCAAAAATAACTGATTTGAGCCAAGCATTTGGAACTAAAACAGCCACCAGGGCCAATAAATTTTGCTTTTAAGCTGCTTTTCCACTAATAAACAAAAAGGTGGCATCTCATTAAGCTGTGACTAACCGCTGAACAACATTCATGAGGTAAGCTCCCGAATGTCTTGAGACTTTTGCTGTGGTTATAAATCTTCTCGCTTGAGTCACATAGTTGAGTTTTAAACATGTTCCAAAAATTTGTGCGACAGCTTTTCCTCATGAAATGGTCAAAGTCATCGTGGCGCCTCCATTCAACCTGTCTAAAGAGAACTAGAGCGCTTCACACCTGCACAGGAGCTCTTCTCTGAAAACATTTTATAAATGTACGTCACCAGATTATAGACTGTAAACGTGGGAGGGGGGACTGCCACGGCGGGCAATCAAATAATATACCCAGAATGCAGTTTGGAAGTCGTGAACATGAAAATAAGCCATGATATTCCATGTTTTACAGCTCATTGGTCAGTTGGTTGCAAAAAATAAATAAATAATAAAAAAAATATTCACATTTCTTACAGATTTGAGTCGTCAACTAGTCTCTCAGCAGCCACAGCTCAGTGAGATACAACCTTAACTTATCTGTTGAAAACTGCAGGGGAAGTTTAGATTAAAGCACTGGGAGGATGTGGTGAAACCTCAATATGCAATCTGAAGTCTCAGTTATGTGTCGTTATTGTAGGAAGTGCTTCTATTTTGTCAAGATCAGTAAGCACAACCAAGTCAAGAGCAAAATAAGCTTAAATTGTAGTTTGCTCCTGGAAGATAAGAACGGTCGTGGTTTGAAGGCCATACTGACACAGGATCCTGCAGACGCAGGCTCGGACATACCTCGTAGGAGAACGCGGCAGCCTCGTCGTCCACTTGCTCCTGCTGAACTATGGCGGCAGACTTAAAGCCGCCGTGCTCATCGTCATCCTGATCCAAGAGGTTCTCGTAGAAGTCCTCCAACTCATCCAAGACGGCAAACTCTACCTTGTTTTCCAGGTCTACCTCAGTCTCGTCCGACTTCCTGGCTGCTAGATTCCCTGCTCCACAGCTCCCTTCAGCCACTTCTAGCGCACTTGACGAATCATGCAAATCATAATTGAGACTATCTACACCATCGTGGCTTCCTGCCTCCTGCCCCTCGCCTGTGTACAAAACCTTCCTGTCTTTGTTGCTACTGCTGCTGGTACTGCTGCTGCTTTCTGTGAAGCTCACGCTGATCTTTACATCTCGGAGCAGCTTGAGGTCTGGCAGAAACTTGGTGACCTGGGGAGCGTGGCGGGCCGTTCTGGGGCACGGCGGGCTGGAAGTGACCTCGTCTGAAAGGTGGCTACAAAAAGTTAGTAAGTCCCTGGTGATGGGCTGCTGGGACGTGGCTTCCCCCTCCCCTGGGGTGGATGTGTATCCATCACCACCAGAGCTAACGTCCATTACCTCTGCGTCACTGGACGTTTGCAGGGGAGGTGGTGGAGGTGCTCTGCCCTGGTCTAGACCAAAATTGTCAGGTGGCTCCAAGGGGAGAGGGGGTAGAATATCATCTATATCCATTTTGTCTAAATCAAAATCTAAAAAACTGACACTTATGTTAAAATCTTTGAAAATATCTCCTATCTAGACTTCTCATACATGCAGAAACTCATCCCTGTATAGATCACGTACCAGAGTTGAATATGCTAAGCTGACTACATTGCTCTTTTCATTAATGTAGACAGCTTTCAGAATCACTGTCTCAATTATTGGAAATCACAATGCATTCAGCTTATTATGGAAGAGAGGCACTGATCATTCTCCACTGCGACCATCTGGGAGCTAAAGGGGGGAAAATGATCAGAGAACAGATGTCATAATGCCAATATATATCGCTTTTGTGGTAACAACAACAACAAGATAAACAACTGGGCTCATTTGCGTTAAAACACGCTTGAACTGTCTTAGGGTTCATAAAAGCAAACTCAACGTGGCATAAAATGGAGAGTGAGCATCTAATTAGTCCGCAGCAGCACAGTGGGCCTTACATAAAGCTAGCGTTAAGCTAATATGCTAACAAGCCGGGGTGCACGTTCAAAAACGGCTGGCAAACCAAAAACAATCAGTTATAAATCAACAGACGTACTCACTGATAAATCAGACACACGCTTCTCCTCCTGGCAACCTAACCACCTTCCTAAATTATTTTATTGTCGAGGCGATGCCATACAGCCGCGGTGGCAGCCCCGCCATCTTGAGGAAAAGCACAGCGGCAAGTCATGACGAGCCCCGCCTTCTCACACCGGCTTTTTCATGATTGATCGATCAGCGGGCCAATCACAACGCTTGTATGTTTCAGGAACGAGCCAATCAAAACCGAAGGTGGGAAACACTTTTTTGGATGCAAAGCAAGACTTTACTGGGTAACATTTAGTTTGCACAAGCACCTTGATTTAGTTACTTTTTTAAGTTTCTCTTGTCAAAGCAAGTGTGCCATCTCTTGAACCAAAATATTTCGATGACCGCTAATGATTAAAAGATGCAACAATTAGATTAATTACAAAAAAGTCATTTTAAAGCAACTATTTTTATTCGGATTCTGGTGAAACAAACACTTACTTTAAAAATCTGTTTAAAAAAAAAAAGATAATTCTTATCCCAAAACTTCAAGTTTAGATATCTAAAATGTGTAATTGAAACAACTTTGTCAGTTTAAGATAAGATTTAAAAAGAAAAAAATATTTTGTTTATAACTGATTTGTTTTGCATATAATTGAGTGGAGATGATATAAGGGCTTTCTTTGGCCCACATTTACTTTACTGTAGAAAGATCACATTTACCCCAACAGAAACTTAAACAACATTTCCTGATTTTTTTTCCAAATTTATGTTTTAGAGCAATCATTTTATTATTTATACGTTGTTGCTAAATTAAGGATGCAATTTTGTGTGGGTTTGCAGATTTATAAGCTTCTGAATCCGTCTTTCTAACAGGAAAACAGGACTTGGTCAGGTTGACAAAATCCATGAAGGTAAAGAGTCCAAGCAGCCAAAAAATGATCCAGTTTAAAATTTGAGTAAATATAGAAAATGTTGGGAATTTACAAGATGCAATACTCTGACTGGCCAGCTGGTGTCACTGTTTGCCTAAAATGCAGCAGGATTACAGTAATATATAAATATATATTTATTTATTTATATTACAAGTGTTGTGAGATTTAAACACATTGAATGATTCAAACATTTAAATAATCACAGTAAATAAAACAAGTGTAGTTACTAATATGAATGATTGTGGGTTATACTTTAGTAGAAATAAAAGCTTTAGGAAGTGAAATGGGAGCACCTTCCTGAATCCTCCATCTCAAATCAATATAAACACACAGATGACAGGTGAACAAGGAGCCATGATCCACATGTTTAATTTAGGTTCTGTATGCAGGCTTTCTGCACACCTTCCTCACCAGTTTCAGATTAATTTAAATAAGTAAACAAATAATTTTCCCCAACCACATCCGTTCAACTACACCACACAAACCATGGAATTATAAAGCTCAGCAACACACACAGTAAAAAGAGTACTTTTACTGGGGAGTAAACAGTTTTTGAAAATAAATAAATAAAAAGTAACCCCCCCCCCCCAACTGACAAGCAATTTATTCTTAAATTAATGTTCTTCATTATACATTTCAGGTCACAAGAGCAAAACAAGGAGTCAGGATATCCTTTATTTATTGTCAAATAAATGTAAAACTCATTATTAATCACCGAGGAGGTCGAAGACTCATCATCTGGAACGTTTTCCATTTAACACCAAAATCTGAGTTGCAGCTGAGTGTTGGAATGATCAGAGACTTAAAAAAAAGGTAGAGAGTGAACCTTATTTATGATGGCTGCTGTAAAACCACATTTCAACACAAACTGTTCAAATAATTCATTTCGGGCTGCAGTCTGGAAATTGCACATGGAGTAAGTTATGGCTCTACAGTTCGAAAACCTGACTTCAACGAGCTTAGACTGCACAGCGAAGACTTTCCACGACAGGTTAGACATTTCGGAGCCAACCGGGTGCTTGTCTTGTGACGTAGGCAAAATACTCTTTCTACAAAATTACAAATGTCCTTTGGCATTGTTTTTTTTTTTTTTGTGTTTTTTTTTTAATGAGCCCCCCCCCCCCCAAAAAAAAAAGTCCCATTTTAACTTAAACCAAAGACATTGATATTGCTAATGTCTATGAGGCAGCTCATGGCCAGCTTAAGAAAAAAAAAAGTGCAGGCAAAGTTTTCATTTTCACCTCACTGCTGCGGGGAAGTGGAGCTGCAGCAGACGGGGCCGAGCGAGACTGAAGGGAAGGTGTCGCAGAAAGGCACAGAGTGTGTGTGGGGGGGTGATGGTGGTGGGAGGGAGGGAGGGGAGGGGAGGGGAGTCTCCATCTCGTCACGCCTGGAGCTTGAACTGGAAAGAACTGGTGCTCCACTTGCTTGTGTCGCAGTCGAGCATGGTGCGCTCCGTGAAGGTGACGTTGCCTTCTGCATCGATCAGGATTACCGTGTTGGTCCTGAATGGGAGGACAGACAAAAATATAAAAAAAAAGAAAAACACGTTAATCATTATTGTTTAAGTAAGTCTAAAAGACTACCGCTTAAATGCCACGTATGCTAACAGACACGTTCTGAAACGTGAGCCTCGCCAAACGATGCTTCTTTCTGGCACTGATAAGAACATAGCCCCTCACTCTTTGGCTACAGAAGAGCCTCTTTAATATCTGCTAATCCAGCAGGCCATCACAACTGTAGAGGGCTGATTACACTGAAGGTTTCGAGGTTATCCAGTTATCCTCAACTCTCAGCAAACCTGCAGCCGTGCACAGCCTTATCAGTCACCGCAAATGGAGACAAACAGAAGAAACTGTGACAAAGAAAGGAAAAAAATGTTGTCGGGAATCTCTGACCTGGTGCCGTACTGAGGGATGCGGACACACAAGGCTGACGAGGACTGGATGTAAGACTTGCTAAAACCATCCCCCTGTTTCTCCTGAAGCGGATCGGGTGTGTTTCTGTTAAAACAAAAACAAACGACACAGTATCACCCAAATGTCCATGCAAGTCATTTAAAACTAAAACCAAACACAATGCAAAGATTACACAAAGGCAAACTGAGACAAACAAGATGGTGGGTCCAGATTTTAACAATATTTTAACCTTTTTTTTTTAAAACTTTCGCCACAAACTGAACTGACTGGCTGATTAGGACCTTAGAGCGGTGCTGGAACTGTACATGCCCTCACGTCTCAATAAAGCTGTGTGACCTTTGAACTCAGACGGTTCAAAATTTAAAAACCTTTATCATTTTCTTGAAACAATAGTGTCACAGTGTCTCGTTCTCAATAAATCCTTTTTACAGAGATAGACACATTTTTTATTTTCACCTCTCCTTTAATTTTGATCGACCTTTCAGCTCTAACTGGTTAACAAGAAGTATATATTTTATTTCCTCAGCTAAATCACTAAAGCGTTAAGTCTGAGACTCTTCCTCTCAGCACGTAGCTGCAGAGACAACAAAGGCAGCTGCCCTCACAACACGGTTTTTAAACTGCAGCCACACAAACAATTAATTAAAAGTAATGGAGAGAGTTTCAGTTATAATTTAACCTTTTTTTTAATTTTTTAGGGGAGGGTTTGTCAGATAGCTTTAAACTTGGCGAGAAATCTTTCAAAGTTTGCCAGTTTTCCAACGTACTGTTCTTCGTAACTTTCATAGTATCTGCAGGTTGACAAATTAAGATGTTCCAGTGTGTTTATCACTCACAGCTCCTCGTTATTAAGCAAACTGAGCAGCTCCTGCACCAGTCCATCACAGGACAGCGACAGCTTACTGACGATCCCGGCGAAGCGGTGCTTGCCCACCAGCAGTTTCTTCCACGGGGTATCCAGGAGCGAGTTACTCAAGCCGTAGATTCCTGCCGACGGACATGCGAACAATGCGGACAAATACAACACAAATGGTAAGTTGCGCCGGTGGCCTTTTGGCACGTTCTTCGATAAATAAAGACAATCTGAGAGCAATATCAACAGAAATGTCAGGCAAACATGAACGGGCCAGAGGCCGAGAGGAGAGGTAAATGTGAAATGAATGGTTACCACAGCAACCATGGTAAAAACACAGACCTGGATTTAGAAGGATGGGTTCAGAGCTGCCTCTGTTTCCATAGTAACACATAGTGTCTTGTTTGGCTCTAGATGGGACACAATGTTATGGAAAATTAGACATCGTGTTTTGATCATTTACACGTTTCTATAGTTATGAATGCTGTCAAGAGTCCTAATATATGTTAGTGATATAAGCAGAAAAACAGTAAAGGTTTTGTTTAAAGGCCTCTTTTGGCAAAATAACTCCTATGGGGGAAAGATAAAATAAACAGTGCATCATACAGTATTCAGTCCATGTGGGGAAAATGCTAAAGCTCATACCTTAACCACGAAATTTAAACATCGTAATGGCCAACTAGATGTAATTGTGGCTTTCAAAGTACAAATCCACGCCGCAAACATCGTCGACTGCCACAAAACTAGTGCGCGTTTGATCTCCTCACCGAGTCTTCAGAAAGAGGGAATTAATTCATTTTGAAAAATCTATGCAACATCAAGGGCATCTGTCGTGGCTTTGGTACAGGGGAGTGAATCATAAATTATGACCACATCCTTTGAACTAGCCGGTGAATGAACTTTTTTGATGTCAGTTTTATGACAGCCATAGCAGTGGCATCAGTCAATCAGATGAGTGGTGCAACACCGCTTCAACGGACAAAAATGGAAGCCGTCCTTTTTTACGGAGCGCCTTGCTGGGCTTGTTGCTTCTTTGGATTACTGGATTGCTTTAAATGAAACTAACGCAAACGTTCAAAAAAGGTGAATATTGGCATTTGTCAGTATTCATTATTGTCGTTCTTTTCACAGTTTCAAACCAAAACGGGGGATTTAAAGATGTGAAATTGTCCTGACATCGACAAACATAAATAAAGATGGACGAAGTAACGCCGTTAACTTAAGCTCAAATGTTTGGTTTTCCGGGAGACAGAGGTTGGCGCACTCAATACAGAAGTCCCGCCTCCAGACCCTCCTAATTCGTTAACAGACTGTCAATCACAGAAGCCTCAAATAACTCATTGAAACTAAATGTTTTTTTAATGCATACTTGAATGTTTGAACGTGTCACGTGATATTCTTTGAGTAGTTTTACTTTTTAGTTAAGACTTAAAAACCATACTGCAGCCAGCCACAAGGGGGGGCACTCGTCCTTTATGTCTTCAACTTCCGGGTTCTAGTCCTGTGTTTAGTTATAAAGATAAACTAAAGATACGATTAGGTTACCCTCTGTTTTAATGTTGTGTTTTTTAGGATTTTCTGTTGATTGTTCAAAACAACAAATTACTTAAAATAAATAAAATGTTAAGCAAACATTAGTGAGAAAAAAAAAATGGTGGAGGATCTGTAAAGAGACAACTCGGTTATTTGAACCTGGCTTGAATATTGAAAGTCCCATCAGTGGTGCAGCGGGTTGATTTAAGCAGACACCCCTAGGCAGGGAATGAGAGGGAGCTAGGAAAGAAGAGTAAAACCCAGGCGTTTTTAAGATCTCAGTTAAAGGTGTAATCAACACGCTGCCTGGAACGTGCTCTAATGAAGAGTCATCTACATTGAGGCTGCAGAACAACCCCCCCCCCACAGTCGCCTGCTGTGGCGTAGCTGATGGACGGAGGAGCTTCCAGCTCAGGATGCAAACAGGAAACATGGTCAGGCTTCAAGGTAAGGAAAAACATGCGCCCTGATGTCTCGTCACCCACGTGCCGATGTGGGTGATGAAACATTTAGAGAAATACAGCGAAAGGCATGGAATGTGTGGCTACGGAAGGCGACGCGAGCAAGTCGGTCAGCCCTCGACTATTAGATGAGTTACCACGACATCTCATAGGGTTCACTTTGATGCCGACCGTTTTAGATCAAAGCAGCTTCACATCTACTTACGGCAGTGCCCTACAATTGGTAATTCAGTGATATTCAGTCTTGCAAAACCAAAGACATTTTCCTTAGTGGCTTAACTAACAAGCAAATCGAACACATACTCTAAAAGGAATAAAATATCAAAAATCTTTAAGTGGAATAAAAGCTTTTTTTTGCTGCTACAAATTGGTTCACAGCTTCACGTTTAGATAGGTGTAAGTACACAGTTACTAGCCCCATTTTTAAATAACATTGTTTGAATTGGTAAGTTCTTTTTTTAATTAACTGATATGAGTTCCCACAGCAGGAGCCTTTTGCTGAAGTCCACTGCTAATGCTTTTCAGGACAAGCTGCTTTTATTTTTGTCATTTTCTTTTCATTAAAGGGAGTGACTAATATTAAAGAAAAAAAAAAAAGAAATAAAACTGTCGTTTCCACCGAATGGTAAGAGTTGCTCTGCCCCCCTGATACTCTGGATGGTGTACTTACAGCACCTCGCCATTTCTATTTTAGCTCCGACAAGTTTCTGCCAAGAATTACAACATCGTGGTTTTAGGCAATAAGATTGAACTACTTTCAAAAGCTGTATTTAGAAAAAAAAAAAAAAAGAAGCTTGGTTTGACTGAATACAGGAGGCATTTCTTTTACTGTGCATCACCTCGCTCTGACTTTAAAGTTGGAGCGACATAAAAAGAAACCCAAAGTTATATGTCAGATGAAATGTTGGAAACTGGCAGGCACTTCTTGTCCCTCACAGAAATCACGCTATAAATCTCGTCTAATAACAAATGAACAAGAAATTACCTCACTGTAACATAAAAAAAAAAAACAAAAAACCCATTCTGTACCCGCCAGATGAAGTCACTGATTCATTTCAATCTGTTGGCTTCCTTCCTTAGATAGATAACTTTTACTAATCGGCTTTTGTAAATGTATGTGAATGTTTCTGTACAGCGCCCTGAGATGACTTTTGTGTTGACTTGGCGCTGTCTAAATAAACTGAATTGAATTTAAGTGATTTGGAAATGAACTGCGCCCCTTATTTCCTCAGCTCTGCCAACCTCGCTGCGTTGGGCAAGTAAAAAAGACTGACAGAAGTAATAAAAAAATTTAAAAAAAGTCTTGATCTTTTTGTCACTGCGTGTCAGTTTTATCCGTATCAAAGCCAGCTACCATCAGAGAGAGGACATATGTCATAGGTTTTAGTCCAAAAAAAAAAAAAAAAAAAAGCATTTCTCGAAGGAATGAATATCACCCAGCACATTTTATTGCAGAATGTCAAAACAAGACCGTCTCATGTTCAATGAGGACACACTTGTAGCCATTTTGGGCAAACGTTAAAAACAATGTCACGCGCAATCCCGTGTGATCAAAATATGTGTTGTGAACGACTCTCAGCTACGACCGCATCAAATTTCAGCTCAATTTATAGAAAACTGACCGAATTATTGCCAATTTTGTGTAATGTTGATTAGCTGTGGCGGCCATCTTGAACTAAATGGACTCCACGTGTTAATCGTTTGGTGCATCCAGTGATTGTGATCTCAGATGTTCATGAGACAGTTTGGTAAAAGACAACACACACACACACACACAAATCATTGTCTGGCTACACATGTTGGCGGTGGGCGATGATGATTTTAGCCCAGACGATTGACCAGTCAAAGCAGGGGACAAACATTTCAAACAAACAAAAAAAAAAAAACCCAGAAGGTGTTTTATAATGTGAGGTGGCACCAGGAAGGCCTCTGTGGCTACACAGGACAAAATAAAAATGACCTTTAATTAAAAACTGCTCCTAAATGCAGCCTGACAGGACACTTCCTATAGGACTAATCCTGAGGATTATGTCCAAAGTCAAGAGCAGCTTCAGATTAAAGTGATTTATTGGATTAGATACAATTTCCTGTAAAATTCTAATGCTATATTCGAGCGGAGGATCACATTTGTGGCTTTTTATTGGATTTGGGGAAGTTTTCGATCCAGCAGTGAACAAATATCTTTAGTTTTCTTGGTTGGTTTTAGTGCTGAAGGCTTTTATTTGGACATGAAATATGAAAGCATTGAAGAATATCAACTACAACGTACAACCCCTGTGCTGTATGGACATGTGTCAGCTCAGCAGGTTATATTATTTAGAAAAACAAACTAACCTTACGTTTGCATTTATCAAACTTACAGTATGCAGAAAACATATTCCGGAGTGCGCGTTTAAAATAACAGTGCACTTATTTTCTTTTCTGCAGCTCACGTCGCATGACGCTAACCTCTGCAGGCAGCTCAATCTGCAGGCCTTTAGAGTTAGATCATGTAAGCAGCCATCAAGTCAATATTTAGAAGCGTGCTGGGTTCCTGTTTCAAGCCAGTCAGCTGGATATTAAAGACTCAGTTGGCGATGGAGTTTCCAAGCGCTAGCCTTAATAAGTTACAACTAATAAAATCTGCCACAGACAGATGACAAATTGTCAACTTTTAAGATGTCAAAAATCCGCATCGTGGCACCTTATCCTGCAGCAGGGTGGAACGCATGCACAGATGAAACCCGTCCATGTGTCAGCCAGCATTGAGCGCCCTCACTTCGAATCTCCTCTGATGTGAATCACACTCTGATGTGTGCCGCTCCTTTCCTCTGTCCTTCCCTATAATGGCGAAGGCCTCATCTGCCTCTGATTGTCCAGGACTTGCTGCTTTTATGCGACAGGTTTGAGCATGAGACATGATGAGTGAGGAGCCAATCCACTGAACTTACATGATTTGAACAGAAAGAAAATAACAGAAGATATTCTGTTTGAATGACACAACTTCATAGAAGTTCCAGCTGCTCCGAGACACACTTTACAAAAAGACTACTGTCCTGCAGAAAGGACAAAGAAAGTAACCTAGAAATCATATATATGGAGCTGACCTCTCACCCTGCAGTCTGTGGGTCAGTATTCCCAGCAAAATCTGCATCCCTTTGGTGTCATTATTCCCTAAAGTCAAACAGCAAAGGGTAGGAGACCAAATACCACTGGTCAGTTTTAAAGTGAACTAAATATAGCAGCGTAATCTAACTTTAAAGAGGAAACAAACGTTTCCAGACACTACAGTACAGACTTAAACAGAGGGAGATATAATTAGCTTTCACTTGAACTCCTCAAAATGTGTTAGAAGGCCAACAGTGCAGAAGTATCACCGCATGTCCTCAAATTAAAAACACTATTTTCTTTTTAAAATTCCAGACTCCCATTTTCAGACATTTTAGTCAATTTTGGGGGCCACTATAAAAGTCCAAATACAAAACATTTATTGTAAATTAATAGTTAGGTTAAGGTCTAATGAAGTCCGTGCTTCAAAAAAATTATAATAAAATAAAATAAGACTATATCTATACAAAGACTGACAGCAAAATAAGCTTTTTTTTTACCCAAGTTCAACTCTTCTTTAAGAAACTGGTTCTCTTTTAGAGTAAAATTAAAAACACTGTATACTTTAGGCCTTAGCTAACGAACTAGCAAGTGTCAGACAGTCTTTGTATAATAGACGGTGATCATATATAGAATGTCATATAACAACAAAAGAAAAAATCTAAGTGCTTTAACATTCACACCCAGCTGCAAAATAACTCCTGTAAGGTGCTAAAAGTTTCCACCTTTTAATGAAAAGGACTTTGTATACTTGAGGAATTAATTTTTAAGAGTGTCATTTTTATTTTCTTAGAAATATGGGCCAAAGAAAAAAAAAAAAGCTGGAAACTGAAATGTTTTTTTTATCTATGCTTCATTTCTTTTTCCTTATACCTATCCAGACTTGGAAAATACGAAAAGTAAATTCAGTTCTTTTCATGACAGTGAAGAAATCCTGCTAAAAGAATCAGTTTTAGAGTAAGGGGGTGAAATAATGTGAAAAAAAAAAATCATTTTTAAGAAGAGATCCAACTCGAGGCCGTGTCAGCAGGAAACACACAAGGCGCCAAGCTCCACTGTTAAAAAGATCCCCCCCCTGCCTCCCCTCCCATCATTCTTCCCTGCCAGAAAAATGCTTCAGGGTATATTTTAACCCAACCTCTAACCTCGGCCTGGCAGATACCGAGACCTGTTTTCATGTCAGTCGTCTACAGAGACCTCCACCTTTACAACTATCTTTGTGAGCACTGATCCCGGTTTGATTTTTCTGTTCAGCAGGTCAGTAAATTCTACCAAATCAGGTCGGAGGAACAGACAAGCAGAAAAAAAAAAAAAAAAAAAAAAAAATACATACATATATATATATATATATATCGTTATATATCGAACAGCTTGCCCAAGTTAAGGCAGTTAAAAATGTCTTAAAAGTACATATATTACAAACTTCAGGGGACTAAAATTACTCGCTGCGAGATAACAGTTTATTTTCCGATCACCGTTTAATTAAAAAACGACCTTACCGGACTCGGACATTAGCACGCCTTTTACTCACTTGAACTCGGCTGTGATGAGATTAAAGCCGTTGTACAGGTGGCCTTCTGCGGACACCTTCTTCATGTAGGAGCAGCTGTCTACATCCTTCTCCATAAGGTAGTTGGACACTAGAAATCCTGCAGATCGGCAGAGATGAAACCGAGCAAAACTTTAATCCCTAAATTGACCTGTTAACAGTAGATTCAGGCAAAACGAACACAAGGCGATTTGGAGATCAAATAAACCGATATTTAATCGAAATGGACTTTTCTTTACCTCTTCCTTGTGCATCAGGGTTCGGATGCCCTTCTAAGTAGTTGGTGATCGCGGCCAGCTTGCCCTTCTTGCTGATCCCCAGCCAGGAGCCACCTTCCTTCCCGCACTCCAGGTCCAGACCTGGCGAGCAAAAGCGCAATTGTGTTTAATAAAACACAGCTCAAACAGATGCCAGATTTTATGGAGTTCAAAAAAAAAAAAAAAAAGGCAAACATTTTTGCTAGGTAAAAAATATGATTTGCTGCTAATTTCTTTGAGGATGCTGGAAACAAAGTCACTTCCTATACGCTAGCGTGAACGTGAGCCACAACCTTTTCCTCCACTCACAGCATCTTTTATGCGAAACGCTCCCAAGAATGAAAACGAACGGGTCCATTAATAAGTTATTTTCTTTTTTGGATACTTCACATCGACAGAAAACTTGGA
This sequence comes from Kryptolebias marmoratus, assembly GCF_001649575.2. Lineage (NCBI taxonomy): Eukaryota > Metazoa > Chordata > Actinopteri > Cyprinodontiformes > Rivulidae > Kryptolebias > Kryptolebias marmoratus. Next base: position 9,634,791 of record NC_051430.1, on the reverse strand, counting down.
CGTGTCTAGAATCCTTCCTGGTGATCAATTAAGACACGTCTTCTTCCTGGGGGCAACACTGATCTCACTGGCAGCGATTGCTTACTTCCCTTCTCGCCGTGCTATGTCTCCTTCAGGGCGCCCCCCCTCCCCTCCACCCACACGCCTGGCTCGCGCCCCC
>NC_051430.1:9573783-9634624 GCF_001649575.2 Kryptolebias marmoratus | reverse complement strand
CCCCTCGCGTCAGCCCTACAGATAAGGCAGGGCCATTTATTCCTGTCACATCGCATAAAAACAGCCATCAATTATAGACCCACTAGTGGAGTCCTGACCCCTCTATTACAGAGGCGAGAGGAGACTGATGAACAACCAGGGCTATGTCCGTGTTTCCTTCTCCAGCAGAAAGAAAAAAGGTAAAAAAACAACAGCAACAACAAGAAATGATTGATTTCCTCTGCTTGGCTATAATGTAAACTGGGTGCCCATAAATTAAATATGGTTTAGTTTACTGTGGGTGGGGATGTTGTGTGACAGATTAGACGAGGACTGGATTCGGAGGAGAAAGAGACAGATTTTTCTTGATTATGAAAACCCATTTAACCTTGAATCTTGAAGGCAGTCAAACACGGCTCCAAAAGCTCCAATAAGCTCGTCATCTTTGAACCCCTGCAGTTGGAAACCTTAGGGGAGCTGAACTGCATCGCACGTCTTCTGAAGCCGCAACTTAGCCCTACTTGATTGCTAATAAGCACAGGTGCGGTCAGATGATGGGCAAATGGTGAGTGGGGAGGAGAAGTAGTGAACAAAGCAACTTACCACTGAGGATGTCATTGCTGGTCCCCCAGAAATCTGCGACCTTGGACGGTCTGTTGTAAAACTCATCTCTATTAGCAGCCAAAATTAGCCTGAGGAGATGAAGTGGTTTGGTTACATTTACTTAGGCAATCATTTCTTACAGTACACGGTTTATATCCAAGTCTTCGTTTGCCCAGGATTTAGACATCTGACAATAGGATCAATGAGTTGCGAGACTGATAAGCAATCTTTAAGCCTTACTCGAGATGTCGAATAAGTTCGCCATCTTCCTGATGAGTATTTTGTTTCAAAGTAAACAGACAAAAGTAACAATAACACGATAAAAGTTGCCCGAAATCTTTATTCCTAACTCCTTTATCACTCTGACTGTAGATGGACAGGTTTTTATACCGTGTCTTTAATATGAAATTTGTTTTCCAAATCAAGTCAAACCTCCAAACAAAAAAAGCTGATTGAGAGATCTGCACACACACAAAAAAAAAACATCTAAATGAAAGTAGTTTCCTTTGAAGTAATGTAGGTTTGGAGTATATTTTGGGGATGACTCTCAGCTACTAAGATGTCAAAGCTGAGCTCAATATCTGTAAAAATGACTGAGCTATAGCCATTTGTGTGTCTCCTCCAGGTCGATTAGCTGCGGCAGCCATCTTGAATCAGGTTGACTCTAAACATTAGTTGTAGATGTGTACAATGATTACTTTTTGAGAGTTTCATGAAAGCTACAGATTGCAATATCATTAATACTGCTCAAAATGACTTCATAAAGTAAGACACAAAATCCAAACACTAACTTTTCTCATTTCGATGGTTATTGTGTTCCTTAAATTAAAAATTTCTGACCGGCTGCCAACTACTAGGTGCGTTTATTTACCTACAGGAACAGCAAAAGTGACTGAAAATAAATCAACAGTAGTAACGCCCACGTAAGAGCTGTTTGGAATGGAGAAGTCCGACAATTACGCTCAGATTTGTTGCGTAAAGTATGCAGATAAAGGTGCGTTGTTTACACTGAGTGCATGCCTGCATTTCAGAATTGCATATTAATACATCTGGAAAACTACTGAAGTAAAATCTATCAAACTGCACTAGTCCATAAAGTTCAAGGATAACCTTTTTTATGTGTGATTGCCTTTAAAATCCATTTAGCAGTTCATGAGATGTTTTTTGCTAACAAACACAGCCAAGGAGAAACCTAGACACGATCAATTACACGATCCCCTGCTGTTCAAGGCGGTGGGCAATAAATATTATTATTTAACTGAAAACTAAAGATCTTATGTGTGTATATGACCCTGTAAATGCCAGTCCTTTTAGATGACCACAGCTGTCTGAGAGCGTCTCATTGTCAAATAGAACCCACATATGAAGGGAGTTAAAGCAATGTGAACTCACAATTTGCAGGCAAATCATCTCACTTATATCTTTTTTTAAACGTGTGAATTACTGCTGCTTTAACCCAAATTATGGTTGCGACGGAGCAACAACACAAATACGTATTGCTCAAAAACTAGCGTGAAACAGCCCGAACAACAGAGTGACTCGGTTTGAAACAAATCCCCCTGAATGGGATGGACCCAGTCTGCCTGGCAGTTGAGCGCTGCGCTACGCTTTGACCCGTTTCGTCACTCAGAGGAAGTCGGAGTGCAGTCGTGCCATTATGTTCACGGCCAGCGAGCCTGCGCTGTGACCTGTGTGTAATGCAGCACCGGTCATTAGATCCTACGAGCTGAAACTGGCAGGTCACAGTAAGTAGTGCGATGAGGAAATGTTACATTTCATTGTGAGTTTTTTTATAATCTCATAGCACACATCGACTTAATCCAGCTCATTTAGAACATCCTGCATTTATTAAACTATTTTCTTGCCTGGAGGAAGAGGTAACCTCTACCATATGACTTTTTTTAAACAGTAAATTATATTTTGTTTCTTTCTGTATCTGCCACTACAACAGAATTAACCTTTATATGATTTAAATAACATATTGCTGCAAACAAGCAAGAAATGACTTCAATCGCTGCGCGTCCCTTCCGAGCTTTGTTGCGGTGACCATTCATTTTTCCAAGATGAGAGCCCCTGTAAAACGCAAACAAAAGAAAACCCAAACGGTCGTAATAAGGCTCAATTTCGGAGTATCAAAAGGCTAATGACAGCCTCTCTGCGTGGCGCTGCGCGAGCCACCACTGTTCCTGGAAACAAAGCCAGCCCTAATGATGGCGCGCAGAGAGGAGCATCTGCCATCGGATCCTACGGGGCAGATCCCATGCAAGCATCTCGATTCGCAGCGACAATCAGCCAGCTGTATCATGCGGGAGGTACGGCGAGAAGCAGAAAAGGATCAAAGCGAACCAGCATCCAACTAGGAATTTTTTTTTTTTTTTTCTTCTTCTTCTTCTTTCCCCACTCAACAAATAAAGCTTGTGCACTTCTATGAAACATGCCTTGCTGTTTTTGTAAGTCCTTGATGACTTGTGTTTGACTTGTGTGATAAAGAGCAAAAAGCATTCTGGGTTATAGTGTAATCCTTGGAAACTTACTGTAGATTTTCAGTCATTACAGAGGAAACTAAGTGACTTTGTCTATGGAGCACCAGCTAGCTAATAATGGCATTATTTCATTTTCAAACAAAGTGCAATGTATTCTTGGTCCTCGTGGGCCACCATCCTGCATGTTTTACTTGCTTCTCTGCTCCAACACAACTGATTTGAATCAATAGTTGATTAACAGGCTTCTGCAGAACATGAAGAGGTCATTTAACCACTGAATCAGGTGTGTTGGAGCAGAGAAACAAGTAAAACATGCAGGATAGTGGCTCTCGAGGACCAGGGTTGCCCACCTCTGATCTAGAGGACATCCAAATTTTCCTTTAAACAAACTAGATATGATTAAGACAGCGCCATGTAAACCCAAAGAAGTGTGTACGACAAGGTTGATTAAGATCAACATTCATTGTGTAGGAGGGTGCAACAGGAAGAGGGATGTAGGTTCATCAAAGACTGAAGGATTCATCCTCAGTAGCTAATAAATGTTGATTACACTCCAAAACGAGTCTTTTCCTTCTCTCGAGCTTGTGTCAGCTTGTGTTTACTTGTCTTCAAGCCGAGCAGTCTATCAGCAATCAGGGTACAACAGAGTGAACACCAAGTCCAGCAACAGCCAAACATGCTCGAACCATCATTCCTCCACTGCCGTGCCTGACAGTTGGTATGAGGTGTTTGCGTTTGTAGATTTTGGTCTCGATTGTCGAAAAGAACATTGTTTTTTTTTTTAACCTGGGATTTGTGTCATGAAAGGTACGATCTGATGAGGTGCCCGAGGCCGAGATCTTACACTGATACAACCATTTGCGTGCTATCTGGTTTAAATCGGTCCTCTGATGATGGCCGCTTCCTTTGACGTCACAACTGTTACTGATAAACATCGTGATCATTTCTTCAAAGCATATAATTTTTATTTTTTTTTAAGGCCATCTCAAACTCTGGTGGTGAGCACATGGGCCTCTCATGGGCCTTTCCTAATAAATACACAAGCTGGGTTTCACAGTTTCACTCCCCCTCACTCAGAAAAATGGGCTTTGTTTTTTTGCCATGACAGTTCATTCAAATACGACTCTGAACCTACACCCTGCTGCAAATCTTTTTTAAGAGAAGAGCGTTTCCACTGGTAACTCTTCTAAAAGATAAACGTCTTCAGTCTCTTTCTAAACTGCTCTGTCATGAGACCCCGCAGACTGTAGCTCTGGATTTTTTTTTTTGTTTTTTTAAAACTTCTTTAAGAACTGAACAATCTGACCTCAGGCTGAACTCGCTGGGATGATCGGCAACGGTGTTGAAAGTTTTCCACTTGTGAATAATCTTTCTCAACACAGAATTATGGATTTCAGAAAGCTTGGAAACGATCCTATAGTTTTTTTTCTCTAAATGAATGGAAGCAAAAACTACTTCTTTGACACTATTGGTGTTATAGTTGGCGTTGTGCAAGAACACGCACCTGAATGCTTCAGATAAAACTGATCAAACTTCTGTTTTTTTACAGATGTTCACGCTGGCTGATGACCAGTTAATCAAGAACATTTAATTAACAGCACTTGACTGCTAATTACACATTAATTCCTCAAACGAGTCCAGGATTTAATTTTATTAACTGGGTTCTTTATTTTTTTTATAATTTGCAGGAATTACATCAACATGTGGGTAATCAGAGAGTCATTTGAGCTGAATGTGAATCCATTTAACTCCTACAGATATATGCCTGTCCCCCTGGAGTATGAGCGTTTAATAATTGCACCTAACAAAACTTTAATTTTAGCTTTGTATATATATATATATATATATATATATATATATATATATATATATATATATATATATATATATATATATATATATAAATCTATGAATAACCATGTTTCCAGAACAAACAAATGCATTTAGGACACAATACAGTTCACCTTTCCCCAGGTGTAAGTCAGTACCCATAACCCACCTCTGCTGTGCTCTCCTTAGGCAGGGTCAGACCTGCAGGAGGAAGGACAGAGACGGACTACGGCCAGGCACAGAGCTGGCTCTCGACCTCTGGGGGATCATAATAAGCCGGGTCTCCGCATTACACAATGACCCCGCACTGACTGCTTTGTAGTACACCAATCTTTGCTGCCGACTGGAAGAAGGCACCATTTACTGCTAGATGGAGAGCCCGCGTCTCAACAAATAGGGTCTTGCTTTCCAAGCTGAACTCTGGGATGTTGCAGAATATACAATGGGAAAACGGCAGGATTGTTAAGAGTCAGGGATGAACTCGGGAGAGGGGGGGGGGAACGACGACAGTTCTGGAAATTTGTTCCTAAATGGACCAGACTGGGCACCCTGGTCCTCGAGGGCCACTATCCTGCATGTTTTACTTGTTTCTCTGCTCCAACACACCTGATTCAGTGGTTAAATCACCTCTTCATGTTCTGCAGAAGCCTGTTAATCACCCGTTGATTCAAATCAGGTGTGTTGGAGCAGAGAAACAAGTGAAACATGCAGGACAGTGGCCCTCGAGGACCAGGGATGCCTTCCCCTGCTCTAGACAAAGTTTTCGTTAGCTGGTCTGGGTTTTCAGAATACGATACATCTCCAACTTATCCACTGAAATACAATGTCTAAATCATAAACGAATAATCGCCTCAACGGGAGCCTTTGTGTAGAATTCGTCTAGAAATGACGGAGCAAACAGAGGCTAAAGCATTGCTGCTGCGATTTTAATTTGAACAGATCAATATGAAGAAAAAAAAAGTTATATCTGCCAATCTGTCAAACAATGCGCCACACACGTAGAATTAAAGGATCCTATGAAACACATGAAGATGAATACTAGTCAGGGAATGGTGGAGTTTATTACTAAGCAAAATAGGCAGCAGTTATTAGAGATAAAACAGGCTAATTTCAACCCAACAGTCGCTACAAAAGGCAGATATATGGTTGATTATTATGGTAGTTTTGTTCTCATCACATCCTACAAAAGAAGTCTCCTTCTGAGGTATAAAATAGCAAAAAAACCCTGCTTTTATTCTCAGTCAGACTGAGTTGCCTGGTCTTTTGATGCACACGGGCTCATTCTGGGGGTTTCTTGTTGTTCTGCTTCACAATGCCCGCTGCCCTGACCTCAGCCACCTCAGCTGCAGTACAGAGACCTATGAAATCTATTACGTGTCTTTTTCCCTCCCAAATTCTGTTTTTTTTTTCTTTTTCATTTTTATCTGTCTGACATCAATGTTTTATGATGTAACCACATGTGTTTCACCTAAAATGTTGAAAGCTTTATTAGGGGCCTAAAAACACCTGCCTCTACATGATTTATAAATGGAAATCATTCCAGTCTTTATTTTTTTTAATAGGAGTACCTCATGTGAGATTTAGGTGAGTTTTTTCTTTTGTAAAATAAAGAACTATAAACTTAAAAACCAAACTATATGTCATATCATATTATAATTATGTCTTTTTTGACTCACTGATGAAGATGAGGAGGAGGATGCAGTCTCTCCTATGTGTTGTTTTGTTGATAATGACTGAACAACTTTCAGTTTGACTGAGTCTTTAATCGTGTTCTGGCAAAGCATAATTATTTATTTTTTATTGTAGAATGTCTTAATCTTCACATATAACTGCAAAGTCCTTAATAAACTCCCATCTCACTTCTGCTGGTGTGTTTTTATGTGTTCAAGTCTGCTGAAGTGATAACCTAACTCCTCTCTTTTTTGATATGACTGATTGTTTGGGTTGTCATACATTATCGTGCGATTACAGTCAATAACGTGACAACAAAACTTACTGAGAACCTGTTCTTCCAAATCATAGATAGTGCTTTGAAATCACTCTGTTACGAACTCTGTGTCCAGTGTTGTGTTGTAATTTGAGGATGCCTGCAGTACATATCCTTGCCTCGACTTCTCTGTGACCCTGTGATCATGGCACATATCAGTCCTCTTCCTATATTTTAATCCTACATGGGTTGCTAGCACAGTTCTGTACCGCCCCACAAAAAAATTAAAAAAAATAAATCTCTCTCCTTTATTGGAGTTTGGTAGCAGGGATGTCAAGAATCACGTTTACTCCAAGAACAAACAGCAGCTAAACACGAGCTCATAGAGATGAACTACACAATGACTTTTACTCTTTCGCAAAGTTTAACAAAGCTCCACTGTTTTTTCTGGTAACCACTTGACAATTGATTTCCTGTACAGGAAGGGCTCTCATTCAAATGGACTAATAATACCTGGATGCCCCAAAGCAAAACGATTAATCCAACTAAATGCACGTGTGAAGTTCTGTGAGAGGCTTTGCTCTTTGACTTGTGGGAACAAAGAGGGAATGTTGAGATCTTTTAGTTTTGTTACAATTCTGCACATGAAGTTTTCACGTTTTGCTCTTCTTTTTTTTTTTGAGGGATGCTTGCTTGTTTATGTTCAAAGCTGCTACCTATTTGTTAAGTTTCCCCAAATCAACTGCATCCAAGCTCAGACCGCAGAGTGATTAAATCACATATCCTGCAAAGTCTGCATTCTGAACTCCATATTTTGGCACAGGACATATGTTGCAACATTTTTTTTCCTCTTTGCAAGCTTTAACTGACTAAAATTTCTGTCTTTGTAATTTTTTCTCAAAACTTCCATCAGACTATTTCACAATGCGCTTGGTTTCTTTGACCAATCATGTATTCAATGTGCCAAAAATCTTGGAGGCCTTCTTTTAAAGGTGATTATCTTTCAATGCTTACAATTTCTATCAACTATACTTTGCACCCCTTTAACTTAAAAACTCTAATATTACATTATTACCGCTTGCCAGTGAGGTGGCTGTAACAATAAGTTATTTTTCCAACTCAAACAAACTTAACATCTTTTACTGGCTGCCTGTTATGTTCTGGTTTGGTTTAAGAACTGTACACGGAGACAAGAGGAACGATTTTCTTAAAAGCACACTATGGATTTACTAATAGGTCTATAATGTACTTTTAATTAATGTGCCACAGCATTTAGTTGTATTAAAAGATTACTTTCCTTTAAAAGATATAACTATGGTCTAACCTTTGGTTGTTTATTGGGAGACTTAAGCTTTATTGCTTTCATGGTTCTCCCTAAAATATAATTTTATGAACGTTATCAGATATGCCAGAGATTTGTTACTCTCTGTGTTCCTTTTAGTTTCATTATCTGTACAATTTTCTCAGTCATTTCCAACAAGTTTGCTTCTAAGTGCCCTTGTTTTCAACCAAGCGTTGATTGCCTTACCTGTAGGCATTTTTGGATGCAGGCCTGGGGTCAAACTTAAAGAAGATAATACACATGGATGTACTGGAAACAGACTACAGCGTGGTCTTGGTCCACATCTGCCTTCAAATATAGGCCATATCTAAGGCACAAGAAGGAAAGACAAGTTATTATCTGTGTTTAGAGTTTAAAAAGTGTAATACAGGGGGTTTGGAAGAGCACAAATTGCAGAAAAACAAATTTTACAATTTTTACAGCACAGTTTTTTGTGTACACTTGACTGTAAGATATAAATGAACAGTGTAAATGTGTTTGTGTGACCCTGGCCTTGAAATATGACTAATACTCTGAAAGATTATTTACACACATACCATCGCTGGTTCCACTCCAAAAACTTCAAATTGTAGTGGAACCTGACTGCACATTAATTCAAGATATAAAACGCCATGATTATGTGCTCAACAGGCCACTAATCACCTGTAACGACCTACCTGCTTGCTACTACTGGATAGGTCACTGGAGGTTGAATCAAATCATTCAAGATAATGGCATCTTGTGGAAGTCTACTATTTTCTAGAGTTCTGCTAAAAGCTGAACAAGTAACCCTAGAATAATCAGTCGATTATGCGGTAGTGACAACAAACCTGCTTTCCCTACTCAACCTGAGTAACTCACCCCAAATGCTAGCTAACATTACAGACACGATAGCATACTTACAAGTGACAGAGAAAAATCCAACGAAGTTTAGCTAGCTACTCGAACTTAGCGACACAGAAGTATACACAGTATTATTGTTTGGCTGCGTTTCCCAGCTGTTTTATACTCTATTTACCGCAAAGTAGCCTACTAGTTGTACTCACCGCCCATTTACTCTAGTTGTTGTCACTAAAAGGAAGCGCTTACAAACTGTTACCTCGATTTGTCCTTTCGCTCGTGTCGCCCGCTTCACGAGCCTGCGATTTATTTTTGAGTTGCCATTAACCCCGCCCACATTGGCACACTGAACGCATAAACCGAGCGCACGTTCAACAGGGCTCAAAGGTTTGACGCGATTGGCTACCGAACCACGGAAATCCCAAGTCAGATGCGTAAATGGGAATGGTACAACTTCCGGTTCTTCAAAATAAAAGCCCGCCGTTATGAACAAGTTGTGAAAAAAATACGATAACATGACGGTGAAAATTAATAACGACGGGGCAAAAATAAACAATGAACAAACGCTAACTATTACCGAGGAAAAACTCATTAGGATACACCGTGTTCTGTTTAATTCAAATATAATTTTTTTTTTTAAATCACTGATTGAGATAAAGTGAAATATATATATATATATATATATATATATATATATATATATATATATATATTTATTTACAGGAATAGTTAACATGTCTTCAAAAAAAATGCCACTAAAAAAATGCTGTATTGTAAATGTAAGTGGTGGTGGGGCGGAGACACTTGCCGTGACCGACAGCATCCAGCACTTTGGTTGATGAAGAGGGATAAAGGCTGCCCTGCTTCCCATTCAACACAACGTCGCGGCTGCTGCGTGGCTATTAACAACACCAGCTCCCAAAGCAACTTTCACACCGGCGAAGTTTGTTCGGCTTTCGCATGTGGCACCCGACCGAGGAGTCAACTCGAAGCCGGCAAGCGCATTCGGACATTTCTAAGGTCGTGGAGAGTCGCGGGCTGACCCCCCGTAGCGGCCAAGTTGCGTCCGAAAACAACGGCGTTCACCCGAGAGGCTCGGACTACCGCTCCTCACAGGGCAGAGACACGCTCCGTCTGCGAGGACGGCGATGACCAGAGGACACTGAGGTACCTCAAATACAGCTTCGGCTCCGCACGCCGCTCTTTTAAAGGGGGGCTTCGAGTGCCAAGTTTTAGCTTTGTGCTACTGCTCGGCAGGAGGTGGGTGTGACAGAAAATTGAATGGAAACCACGTTAAAAAACGGCTCTCGGAGAAAATAACTGATAAAATGTATTATTGTGTGACGCGCAGACCCGCTCTGTGGACCACACTTTACCATTTGAGTGTTTCGCTCCACTGAACACGTTTGTAACACGGGTTATCTGTTGTTTTTGTCGCTCCGGACCGTCTTTGCTAATGAACGATGTGGCGAGCGCGAGCCGCTCGGAGCTGTCAATCATCCTTCTACTAGCCCGTTGTTTTCGCCCCTCCTGTTAGTGAGTGAGTTACCATGGAGAGGCTTCCGGTTTCCCTCCTGTAATGACCTTATTTGGAGAAGGGGCCGCTTTCACGCGGCCTGATTGATGGAGTTGTTTTGTTAATACTGCTGTAGTACTCACGTCCCCACCACCCCACTCCACCCCCTGTGTGAGTAAACGGTTGAATGAGCAAAAAGCTTTAAAACAACTATTTGCCCAGAGACCCCTGATGAAGTTGTCAGTAAACCTTGATTGGTCCTGGTCAGCCTTTTTCACACCCCGCCAGCCTCTAATGGCCTCGGGATGTGGCAAGATGCAATTAAAGCAATTAACTGCGAGCATGTGCAATCAGTTTGCATCTGCTTGTTGCATTTGAAAACACACCATGCACGAGCTCTGGGACTCTAAATTGAGCAGTAAGAAGCTTACAAAACAATGTTATTTATGTCTGTTTTTTTTCTATGTTTTGACATGTTGGAATTTAATCCAATTTGCTCTAAAATGGTGTATGATGAGATGTAAAATATAACTGGAATTTGCAGATGTGAAGCATGTCCACCAATATGCATAGCAGGCAATCAGATGCCATTTTGGATGACTGATGTGAAGAGTGGAACAATATAAATCTTTAACAGTAGATGCACAGTTTTTCCATTCATCCATCCATCCATCCATCCATCCATCCATACATACATACATCCATCCATCCATCCATCTTTCTTCACCTGCTCTTTCTGTTCCGGGTCGCGGGGCAGATGTACATTTTGTAAAATCGAAAATCAGTTGATCAGACTTTGGAGTATTTTTGAAAAACATTCCAACGAGTGAATTTAAGCATTATTGTTGAATTATTTCCAGTGCCTATTTACTCCTGTCAGGAAGTTGTTTCTTGATTATTTAGTAGATCATACCAAAAATGAGTGTTGATTCTTTTCCTACGCTTGGCCCCTCCTCAGATGCTTCTATGTTAATACATTCGCAATTTAACAGAACACATTTTTGGCTCATTTGCAGTCAGGAAGTAGATCGTTTTGAACACAAAATATTTGCAGAGCCGGCATGAGCCGACTCTCTACGACTGTGCTGAAAATTGAGAAATGCTCAGTAACCTGAGGTAAACAACATGAGTAAAGATGAATACTGATGTTAAAAAAAAACACTCCTGTTGTTTGTTTCACACTTTATTTGTGATGGTTTCTGAGTAAAGCAATCTGACACTAAAATAATCTCCATCCATTCATCTATCCATCCAATTTTCCGGAAGCATCAAACATGGTACAAGGAAGACGTGATTCAATTTCAGTGGTGATCTGGTCAAAGGTCAAGGTCACAGATGAGCTCATGCTCTAACTCTGCAGCTGGATAATAGGAATTTTAAACTCCACAGCTGGACACCTCATGGGTCAAAGGTCAAAGGTCACAGGTAACCCCTGTGTTAAAAACCTCTCTGCTCCTACATGTGACCCATTTGTTTCCTCCACTAAGAAAGATCTGTTTCTGGTTTTGTCCATTGGTTTGTTTGTCTGTCTGTTAGCAAAGATCAGGTAAAAACTAATGAACAGGTTTGGAGGAAATCTTCAGGAAATGTTGAAGTTGTTACAAAAAACCAATTGATTACATTTAGGTGGTGATCCAGATTATGATCCGGATTGCACTTTTTTTTTTAATCACGCTGTGGCCTTGGTGGAGGTTTGAGCTCTCTGAGGGCTTCTAGTTGTTTTTATTGATTGGGCACCAGCTTCTACTTCACAAATGTCTATGTACACAAAAGAAAAATGAACAAGGGGAAGAAAAAAATGCTTAATGCAGGGGCGTCTCTAGAAAGTTTTCAAAGTGATATCTAGATGAGTGGCACACCAAAACCAAGAGCCTTGACAGCCTTTAGGGTTTTTTTTAATGCTGTTGACATAAATACTGTAGGCTTTATGGGAGTAAATGAATCATCTTATGATAAAAGTTTACTTTGCTTTTTTATATTTTAAAGTTAAAAATACTAATTAAGGCCAGCACAATGAAGCTTGTGAAAGTTTGTTGTGTTTTTAAGAGCTGTTTGTGATTAAAATCACCTTTAAGTGATTTCAGTAAAAGACAACAACCTAAAGGTTTAATAAAAAGGACTGTTTAAGTGAGATGTGGCTAAAGTTGTAGATTATTTAGTTTAATCCAGCTTGATTGAACAGGGACCGTTGTCATGAGAACTGCAGTGAACTGGACAAAGATAAAGGTGATAAGGCACAAGAGGCCGTGGTGAAAATATCCAGATTTATTGAACTTGGTATGAACTGAGGCAGGGAGACGCATTATATGAAAGGACCTGGCAGTGAATGAGGAGAAAGCGGGAGAATAAATGTTGACATAATCAAAACCAAGAAGAAGTGTCCTGACTGTTAAAGTTCAGACGAGTGAGAAAAGCTGAACACAAGGAACTAAAAACCTAACACAAAAACAATCATAAACCGATTGTTCTACATCTTATTGTGACAGCTGGAGTGGATATAAGACCTCTACACAATGCCCCCTGGTTAGGCTAAAACAAAAAGCTAAATTTCTAAAATAAATTTAAATGATAGAGCAATGATGTAAAATACTCACACACGTTGTCTCTCTGTCGTGACTCATGAGATTTAAGAGAAAAGAGCTTGTCCTATAACTCAAGGTGCCTCTGTGTGCGCATATTCACTTCCCTAAAAAAATGCTTTAAAGTCAGTTTACTGACTGTACACCTAATGTTTGTTTCACCCTTTGATGGACCTTTTAAACTAAGCTTTAAATTAAGTTTTGAGGCTTTTTTTCTCTTTTTTTTGAGGGAATCATTTGTCAGGATAATTGCATTTCAAGCTCTGAGTCATTCTGATTTTTATTCTTATTTGTTCTAGTACGTTGATTCAGTGCACACACGGACATGGTCGTGGGAACATTTGTAGTTTTTTGATGGATAGAGCAGAAAAGAAAGTCGCAACTGCCCCTTTGCTTGACATGTGGTCCGTAGAAATGGTGCACACCTGGCGTGCGGGGCCTACAATAATGCCTTTTAAATATAATCATCCCAACGTAGATCCCCATAAATGTTCTGCAGTCGAAGGTAATGTTATGTTAATCTCTTTAGCGCTACACTCATCTCAGTATAGTTTTATGGCCAGGGTAGCATTTCATTACTGAATGGTTATTACAGAGCAGCTGCACTGTTCTATTGATTGCATTGTGTTTGTGGAGAAATGATAAACTTCACGTCCTTCAGTGCCTGATGCACTTAGGGGTTTTAACAATGTATGCAGTACGTTAGGACTAATTCACATCGAGAGCTAATATAAGTAAAACTATCTTAGTGAAAATAAATCGTTCAATTAGACGTATACAGGCTGTGGGTTTGCTGTGTATACATAGAGCCTGAGCTGCGTGGATTTTTCTTCTTTTGCTTCTTTTTGTTTTATTTTTTATTTTTTTCCCTGACTGAAGCAATGCACGGTAGAGGGCGGTGATGTAGGGGGGGGGGTAAAAGCCAGGTCCGGCTCAGTGTGAATGGTTCTTTGTGGGACAAACACCTGCAGCGCTCTGCCTCCTGCTCTGTAAGCAATTAGCATTCACCTCCAACCTCCCCGGCCTTCCCACTCTCCTGTCCGCTGGCCACCTCCGTTGACTTGGCACCTGCTCCTCGTCGCTCGCCCTGCGAAGGCCATAGCTCACGTCTTTGTCTGGATAGAGTCGGCACGGTGTGAATGCAGATTTGTGCTGGAGTCGGATGTATAAACTTGCCTCAGGTGAAATGATTCTGTAAGGGCGATAATGTTACTGCTCATGTCTGCGTGTATGTTTGTCTCCTGTTTTAGCTAAACATCTCACGCACCACTGGACGGATTTTATTGAAACTCTCAGAAAGGGATCGTTGGGTGAACGTCTACCATTCATTACCTTCTAGAGTCACCGCAATTCGAGATGGGCACCACATCCAACAGACCTTTTGGAAACAGAAAAAAGGCTTCAACTCAGATGATTTTATAAATATTGAGCAAAAATGTGGTGTGGCAGTAGCTGAGAGTCATTTGCAACGCATGCCCTGAGCTCAACACATAGCACACCATCTATGCCTAAAACTTTAGTGTTAACTGTTGGCATCGAGCCAGTCTGTCTGTTAGCAAATCATCTCATGAACAAGTGGGCAGATTTGAATAAAACTCTCAGAAAAGAATCATTGGATGCACATTTAAAACCGATTAACTTGCGTAGTCCCTAAAATTTAAGATGGCCGCCGCAGCTAATCAACCTCAGCAAACGCATAAATGGCTATAACGCAGTCAAAATTTCCAATAATTCGCTAAAACATGATGTAGTAGTAGCTGAGCATCATTCCTACGACATACAGCACTCCCCGATCTAACACATCACATGAGATTTCACAAAGTTGGATGAGATTGTTCATATCATTGACAAGGTTTGAGCAAAACAGCTGTAACTCTGTCCCTTCTTATCATAAGATGATCTTAGTTTGAAACGACGGTGATATGCATTCCCTGAGAGAATGCCATGTCTTTTAATTTATTAGAATAAATTGATTGATTAGATTTTTCAGAAAGCCAAAACTGTAACTGAAGACAGTGTACCCACTGAGACCAAAACCACCTCCACGACAGGACCGGACAGCCTGGCTTTTCTTATGTGAGCAACAAACTGAAGCAATGACGCATTTGCAGAGCAGGTTTGTCCTTGTTGGATGTCAAACTGCGTTGTTACTTTCTTCTAAACATGCTTTTTATAGCATTTTTTTTAGATTACATTTAGGTGATTCATTTGAGCACGTGAGTTTTACTGTACAGCCCAAAACTGATTTCTACAAACATATATTAATAATAGATGGTTTGTCAAGTCAAACGTCCTATTATTAATTGAAGTTTGTTGTGCCTTTGTTAACTCCAGCACATCTTTGTTAATGCTGGCGAGAGTACTGTTAAGCCACGCTCTGTTGCTATTATTATACATCATATTCTCAGTGGGATTATGGTTTTGTCTGTGTGTTGTCGTGTCCTTAAAGCACAGGGTCAGCGCAGCCAGCCCTCCTCCACCAAACACATTATGACGCTTGCATTAAAATTGGTTTTAAATCAGATTTTCTCGGCATCATCCCCTCCTGCCCAGTTGTTAGGACCTCTGTCGGCGTTGTTATTAGAATATCAACCAGCCTGAGCTCTGGAACATGCAGACTCGCTGATAATCCACTCCCCTTTTTTTCTTCGTGCACTCCCCGTGTCAGCCTCCGTATTAAGGGACAGCTCTGATTGAATTCCTCTTCCGTATTTCCCCACACCTCCAAACCTGCTCCTCCTTCATACCCCGCTCTCCCTTCATTCTGGGTGGATGGAAATGGCTTTGCATCTCCGAGTTCACGCGCCCAAACCCACACGCAGACCCTTCAAACACGAATCCAAACTGAACATTCCTGCTGAGTGGGTTGTAATTGGGCATCTATCAGTTTGTTCTTGACTGAGATGCAGGCCAAACCGGAACCATGTCCACACTCTGCCCCATGCCTCTCTGCTCCCCTCCCCAGACTATGGGTCTGAGTGCCACAGAAGGATTAGCTCCACCCTCTACATTCTGCTGTGCCTTGATTATGTCCAGGGATAAGAGCTGCTTAATTGTAATCACTGGAGCTGCCTTGAGCAGTGTAAACAGACGAGCACAGATCGGCCCAATATAACAGAGGCACAATATACTGCACAACATTAAGAAAAAAACTACCAATATTTCTGTTCAAACACTTTAGCATGACTACATTATGTACATCCCCTCAAAGTCTGTTAAGATTTAGTTACATTAATATGTTTAGGCTTGTCTTGGGCTTTGGGAATGTTAGTGAGATAAGGCTTGCGTCTGAGGACATGGTCCTCTACTGGAAAAGGGTTGAGCACAAAGTCCAAGATGGACCCAAGTGAAGGTCCAAGTAGCTTGTTCTTGAGTGAAGGTAGAACTGAGATGATGGCATCTGCAGTGATGTAGGCGCTGTAACAATCAATGCATCACTTGAGGTGGTCAAGGGCATCTTCTAAGGATGCTTTTCGGACACTTTCCCAGAGAGGTGTTTCAGACACGTGCCATCGAGAGGAGACCTTGGGACAGACCCAGGACTCACTGGAAAAATTGTACCTCACAGCTGGCCAGGCAACACCTTGGAGTCCCTCTGTAACTGGGGAGAGGGAGGTCTAGGGATCTCTGCTTAAGCTGTTGCCACTGTGACCTGATCTCTAATAAGCAGCAGAAGACACACCAAATGTATATATGGATGTATGGACGGATGGACAGATAGATTAGTCCTATATGTATTCACCAATTAGAGCCAATATTTTGTAACGCATCTCATTTGCAAGTATTTCGGCACAGCATCGTGACTATACATTCAAAGTTAAACAAGTATTCCCTAAAAACTCACTTTAATATTATTGTTATAAACATTGTGTTAATTAAAGTTAGGAAATCGCATGGAAATTGCCCAAAACCTTGTGCACATTTAGATAAATTACATTTCAGTTATCCTATCTTCTTGATTTGGAATTATTACCAAAATCATCCCCTGCACAGTAATCTATTCGCAGCTCATGAGAGACGTTGACCCTGTTTGAATGGGAATGTGCTGCAGTGATTGACTGACAACGACAATATTTAGAGGACTGGAACTGAAAGGCTAGTTCTTTGCCTAAGAGTGGCTCAGCAATGAGAATTTTTTTTTTTTTTTTTTTTTGCTGTATGTATTGATGCCATATTTGGTCAGCTTATACAATATGTCAGTGGTTTTAGTTTTTTAGGTTTCTGATCTCTCTCTCTTTCTCTCTCTTGTTTCATAATTGGAAATCTTCATTTGCTAACGGTTTTCGAGGTGACAGTTTTATGGCTTTGTTGCAATTTGATGTTTGTGTTGGAGCTTGAAAGTGTGAAGTGGAGTTGGCACATTATCAAATGGTTTCCTGCTCCAAAGTGGGAATAAAGCGCCTCAGTGGTACGTACAAATTTGTCTACTTTGGGGGGAAATAATTGCCTCACAGAAAAGTGCTGAAAGAACTTGATTAGAGAGCACAATTTTCTTTTACATCTATTTCTCTGCAGCATATGGAGGGAGATTCTCTACCAACTCCTACCATTTGGAAAGCAGTACAGTGTAATATTATGTCTTTTCTGGTGTTACTGCGTGTACACGGCAGGCACCCTGTTGTTGCTTTTTCTATGGACTTCTTTAACTATAAATCACTGATGTGATACTAGAACTCTATATGGTTGCTGGCATTTATTTTTGAAATCCTTTCCATCAGCTGTAGAATGGGGAGCAGCTGTTTTGGCGATCTCGTTATTGCATCTTCGCTTGATTCTGCTGACTTCATTGCTCCCATGTAAACAGTGAAGGTCAGTGGTGAAATGCAGGGCAAAAAAAACAAAAAAAACCCCAAACCTTTCCAATATGTGAAGACCCAGTCCACAGGAGTGTACAGTCTGATGCCGGCTCTACAGAAAAAGGCATGTTTATGCTCAGAAATGCTTAAAACAAAAGATTGTGCTTTTAGGAGTGTTGCTAAAAGCAGTGATGGGGAACAGGTTGGCCAGCTGGCATGTCGCTTATGCCAGAGCTGAGGTCAAAGTGAGGCGACCTTTCCTTGGACAACGCTATCAGAGCCAATTACTGTTTGCTTACAACTCCCCCATCCACACACTTTGTCCCAGTTTTATCTCTACAGTGCATGAATATTAGACGAAAGATTTAGCATTAGAGCGTATCTCAAACTTTTACACATAAAGCAGAGTTTATGTATCTACACGACAAAACTTTTTTCTTAAATGCCACAATGCCACATATTTGGATATATGTGACAACTATTACGAAGTGAGGAATTTTTAGAAAGTTTTTTTTTTCTCCTGAGAGAGATAAGAAGCTTTTACAAGAAGCTGCTGCAGAGAAGAACGCTTTGAAATTGACAAACTACTTGTCCCCGCTTTGTCAAAAAGGCCTTTGTGGCTTATTAATTAAGCTACTTTGCTTAATTTGTTCAAGCGTAAAAAGAGTGGGCTCAGGGATTTTTCTGAGGATGTCAACTTCTTGAGGTGAATCCGTTTTTTTGACACTTTTAAATAAACATATTAGGAAACTGATGTGTAAATGCCTTTGCTTCGTCAAGACAGCCATGTTTCCTTCTGCTATCTGTCTGTACTCTCAATTAAGCAACAAATATTCTGCTTCCTCATAGCAGTATGGCTGTCATTATCTGTTTGAACCGGTGGAGTAGACAGAAATGAGTTTCCAGGTGGGCCCGACTGAAAACTGGTGGGCCACCGAATTTAACACGGCTTGTAAAACACATGGAGACAGGAACAGTGTTTACGTGGATGATGACCCTGTTTTCTCCAGCAGTGGTTGCCAAACTGTTCAGCCTCTGGAGCCACAAAACAGCGGCAGCAGAAACTTGTGACTGTCACAGTAACATTTCTTTTTAAAAAAGCAAAACAATTTCATTCAAAGGAGCCTAGATTTAAACAAATTGAAGCATTTTGAAATCCAACATTAGTGTCCTTGAATTGACGCAGAACAATGTGAAAGGTTGCAACTCGTCCCGAAAACTGGCATTATTTCTTCACTTCTTTTTAGTTATTGACGTGAAACTTTCAGCAAATGTTGTTTAATGAATGCACTACTTTTTTCTGTGATTAGAATAAATATTCATTGGTATTAAGTATTCATTTTAATAATTACTACTTGAGAATCACTTTCTATATGATTTTACTGGGGTTAGAAAAGCATACTGATGTAATAAACCAGCTGATATTTGGTGTATAAGTACTTTAAAGCATTATTAGTTTATTAGGTTGTAATATAAGGTTATGAAATTATTTCATTCTATTTATTTTTTGTGCCTACAGGAAACTCAATCCTACTTTGGTCAGAATAAAAATTCTATTTTAAAGCTATCTCACAAACCAGAAGTAAAAAAAAATAAGGTGATAAATAGAATTCTGGGGATTATTTCTGGTACGTCATCAATACAGACTCCCCTAATGTCAACTAACTAGACAATATATATATATTTTTTTGTTATGGGAATGCTCAGTGGGGCCCTGAATCCAACTTTGAGAACACCTGGTTTACAGGCATATACCTGGGCAGACCTGGCAAACAACCAAATCCCATCGGACCAACTGAACTGGCTTCAGACACAGCAGCCAGATAAAACACCAAAAACACACCGTTTACATTAAAGCTGTAATGTACAGTCATTCACAGACAATATGAGGTTCTAAAGTAAAAATTAGTACGTAAATGATTTAGGAGGGATAGATAGGAGGACACCAGTGCAACAAGGAGCGAGGGGTGTAAGATAAACATAAATCCACCTAAAGTTTTTCTAACAGTACTACCTCAAAAGAACAGGATCATCTGAAAAGTTCAACTTGAGAAAAACAAAATATGCCATCAGAGAGGTGTTGGACTGAAAGGTCTGCACTGTAACGGATCAGATCAGATCAGATTGTTGAGCAGTGTCGTCTCAGAGCTAGAAGGTGATCAGACGAGCTGTTCTCTGTGTTTAGACACAGCAGTGCAAAAACACGCATGTTGAGTTACCAGTGATTCTGATTTGTGTGTGAGCACGGCTGTTTGTTTGGTTGGTTGGTTGGTCGGTTTTGTGTAGGGCTGGCGACCTGTTCAGGGTGTACCCCCTGCTTTTCTGGCCCATGACAAATCAGCCCACATTTCCATCTTTGCAGGCGTTAATGTGCGCAGATTCACGGTGTGAGAACCTCATTAGAGGTTCAGACACTGAAGGTCTTTCCTCTCACTGCAAGCATATTTTTTTTTTCTTCCTCCCACTGTGTGAAACCATTCAACATCCTGAACATTCACAGGAGGTGTAATTCAAGTCTGGAAGGTAACAAACAATACTTATTTATTTTTTCAATTTGGAGATTTGAAAAGAGAAAATCACAGAACAGATAGCTTTAGAAATCCAACTCTGAGGATGTAAATTAAATCAGTTTTTGTGGATGTAACTAAGAATGTGTACTTTTATTGACCTGTAAAAGACAGTAGTTACCGTAGATAAATTGCTTTGATTAAGTTAACATAAACATGTCAAAAAATAGTATTTTATTACATCATAACATAAAAAGAATAGAAAAATCTTTAATAGGTGAAGAATATACCATAAGACTTTTGGTCTGACAAGCCGCTATGGATTGTTTTAGTTTTGTATAAAGACAAGAGAAAAACAGAATTTCTCCACGTGGGTCTCAAGTGCTTGCTTGAGATTCAGCTCACTTCACAAATAAACTTGTACATTATGTACAGATACCTGACGAAAATGGATGGTGAAACATGTGAAGAAGAAGCAAAAAGAGCTTTCATGAACTGATTAATCCCGGTTTTTAAAGTCCTCTCTTTCAGACCACCTCTGCCAAACAAACACATGCTCCTGGCATCTTTAAGAACCAGCTCTGGCAAAGAAATATCCAGAAAAACCTGGAACAATGGACGCTGCTCTCCTCACAGTAATATACATCTGATTACATCCGTAGTGGCCCTTGCTCTTGAAATGTGCAAAAGCACTTCTTCTGTCCCACCAACGCTTCACATAAAGTTCTGCTTTGTTGCTTTAAAACACTGGACCTGAGGACCAGGAACCTGTGAGATTCTGGGGAACGCCTACAATGTACAGACAACCTACAAAAATGTACTGCATTCCTAGCTGTTGTCCTATTGTGTCTATAGTAATGAGCAAAACTACAGAATTAAAAGGCCAGAGTTTTAAACAATAATAAGATGAGAAGCATTTCTAGCTGTTTTGGTTAAACCTTGTTAATCATGTTGTGGGCAATCTCATGTAAGATCTAACGAGATGTTTTAATTCTTGGAGTATGTGTTGTGAATAACTCTCAGCTACTACCACACTAAATTTTAGCTCAATATCTCTAAAATTCACTGAGTTACAGCCATTTTTGTGTTGGTGATTTGCTGTGGCAGCCTTTTGGTTTTGGGGCGACCCTAAAGGGTATTCCGTTGTAGACGTACATCCAGGGATTATGTTTTGAAAGTTTCATTAAAATCTGTCCAGTCGTTCATGAGATATTTTACTAACATGACAAACAAATGAACTCGCAACTATTATTGCCCTTTTGCTTTTGCGTAGGGCGATAATGATACATCTAATGGAGATGGGGTTCCTATAATACGCACAATCTTTGCATTCTTACAGATTCCTTTGATTTGTGGAAAGCAAACACACTCGTTAAGTCTCTGTCCATGTTGTGGCACCTAATTAATGCAGGGGTCATGTGAGACGGCCCTCATGAGGGGGCTGTCAAATAAAGACAGGAAGATGTTTTTCTCCCCTACCTAGGAGCTGGCAGCTAATATAAAGGGACACTGTCACCACATGAATGTGGCGAAGGAGATGCCAGGGTGTTCATCAATGCCAGGCTTTATGTGTGGGAGGGTTTTTGATGTGCAGGGCTTGTGTTGCAGCACTCCTCTGTGGACGGTGGAAGCCAGGAGCTCTGCCCAGCTGGGACAGAGTAATGGTGGATACACGCTGGCTTTCCTGCCCCCTTTGCTGCAGAAATGTTCTTCGCAGACTGTGGGAGAAATTACTAGCCCATGAAAGTGATTTATGCCATTCCATTCTGAGGGATTTTGGTGACTGTAAGAGTCATTTTGACTTTTGAGTTTAATTTAGACTTTCTTAAATGGTTTTTGGGCACTGACTTATTATTGAAGCGTGATATTTTTTTTCCCCTGTCTTGTCATCTCGCCTTCTATTTAATATGGAGATGTCTCAGATTTTTTAACTCCGCCTGGCACACAGAAGCAGAGGTGCTGGGAGTCTGTGCCGTTCGGTGTTGTGTCTGTGATGAAATCAATTCTCGCTGCTGCAGAGCTTTGCAGCATAGAGGGCAGTGCTGCAGTGGGTATGAAGCTTTTCCAGCCATGGAACCAGATGCACTGCAGTAATGTACAGCACACGTTACAACGAAAGTAAAGTAAATCCACCAAGGATAGCAGTCAAATCAGACTGTGTTGGGCTGTTCGAGTTTAGTCCAGATGATGCGTCCAAATTCAGTCGCTGGTCATTCACAGAAAGAGAAGAAGCTTAGCTAAGCCTTTTGGTGTCCTACTTTGACAACTGCGTTGAATAGATGCAGTTACTTGTCCTCAGTTGTTGCTATGGTATCTGTGCTAACTTCACAACATCTTATATCCTTTAAACACTGTAATCCTCTTATTCTGGTGGTCGCCCCTCTCCAAAGCTACATCTCCAGCGCTCCCTGCTCGAGCTGCTGTAGCGTGACGCTCCGTTTGTGCCAAGGTGTTGGTTTATACTACTTCTGCTTTTCATGCCATCTTCCCTAAAATTACACCGATGTACCACGGAGCACCGTGGAAGCCTGAAAGTAGCATCCCGGAAAGCTACGGATTGCTACGTGCAGGCCAAATGTGCGTGTTCGTGCCTGTGTGGAAATCAAGAGCCCAGTGATAGGGCTGTCTGTGCGGACAGCCTCTTCTGTCTTGTTTCTCCTTGATAGGGCTGCAGGCCCGCGAGTGGCTGCCATTGGCTGAGTGTCAAGTGTTAGCTCTGCAGCTCCAAGCCAGACATACAGACCCAGCATTGGGTTTCCACACGGTGGAGAAGCGAGTGAGTGAGGGAGAGAGAGGTGAGGAGATGGAGGGAAATGGCGAGAACACTTGGCATCACTGGAGCGTGGATTGATTCGATCTGTCACAGTATTTGTTGGCTTTTATTCTGTGCATGTGTGTAGTTGTTGGATGAGGTTTAAAAGCTGAAGACCCGGTAGTTGGGGAAAGGAAATAATGAGACAGTCAAGAGACTCCACCTGTGTGAAAATCAAACTTATAACCACAAAAAGTAATTGCTATGATCTCTTAAACTCTCTTCAGTGGAATGGCTGGAAGATTTAAGGAGGTCAGATTTTGATTGGATGTTTTCCCAGAATAGTTTTTTTTATTTTTTATTATTTGTCAGTAGATGTAAAAAGTGCAGAGAGTCATAAAACACAAAGTCTACACCAAAGCGGTACTGTTTTTATCCACACAAGACTGACCTGAACTGCTTTATTTGAAGTATGGGTTTTTCTTATTTTTCTGATTTTCCACACTGTTTGCACGTGGACAGTCTGGCACACTTTAAACAAGGAATGGACAGCTCTTTTTTTATATAAGAACGGCTATACATGCTATGCATTTTTCTGTTTTATTCATATTTACTGTTGTATTAGTGCATTAAACACCAAGAATTTACATTCAGCTCTACATCCTGCCAACCAGTGCCAATAACACCTATTTTCTTCTGTTTCTATTTGTGCTCCTGTACTTTGATTCATTATTAAGCTGTTTTTCTATACCTTTTTTTTTTTTTTTTGAGTCACATTCTTCTGAGTCACACTACAAGATCAGTCAGAAATAGCAAGTGAAATAATGACTGTTAAGAGCACCGTTATACCAACATTCACTGGTTTTACGAAGATATTTGCAGATATAAAATCCAAGACTTTAAGATTTTTTTATATTTTGATTTTTATTGTACTTGCGTGTAATGTCACTCAGCAAAAATTAAACGAAAAAAAAATGTGCAGTTGTTCTGAAGTGATAGAGGAAACCCAAATAATACCTATAGCTACAGTTTCTCCAATATGTTGCAATAAAACTAATGCTAGTTGCTTATTTTTGTCATTAATTTTTTTGTTAAAAACAGACATACATATACTGCAATTTAGAAAGTTTGTATATTGTCCAGCTGTAATATCAATGAATTAATAAATAAATGAAAGGCTTTACTGTCAATTCAAATGATAGAACATTTTTTTTGTTGTGCTGTCCCTAAGTAAACAAAACAAAAACAGATTAAATAAAATACACAACTTACATTCTATAATGGCTGAATAACAGTAATAAACAAAAGTAGTACAAATAAAAATTTGTTTTTAACCTTCTATTGTGCTCATTTAAGAACGTGTATCACTATTTGACCATTTACTCAGAAGTGCCATCAATAATGTCCCAAACCAGACAATAAAACCCATGTCGACAGAAACTGCTTAATTAAAACATTTATTTGGATTAAAGCTGCATCATTTAGTTTCTTGCGGGCAACTGAGCTAGCAGCAACTGCATTTGTTTTTGCTTAAATAATTGAGATCTTCAGATTAAACCGTCCACAGATCAGCAAAATAACGGGAGTTTGTTATTCATCTGGTTTGAAATTCGACGTTAAAACTGTTAAAACGATGTTGTGAGAGCTCGAAATGGGAAAACTGTCATTTAAACATTGACGGCTATTAGGTAACAGCAGAACGCATCTTTCTTATAGGCTTTCATGCAGTTTTAAGAAGGCTAAAAGATTTTCACAATAAAGTAAGATGAAAGATGGTACACTAGAGCCAAGCTGGGTTATAATTCTCATTGGGGTTATCTTCATGAACAATCACTATGACCTACAATCCATTGTGTTTATTGATTTGGTTCAGAGAAACTATTTGTTATTTTAGGAGTGTACTGCTCAATAATAATAAAAAAAAACTGAAGGAAAAAAAAAAAAAAAGCTTAGTAAAAATATTGATTCAGCAATAGTAAATGACTCATCCACAGTATGTCCTGCTGTCAGATCGGCTCTCCTTCTTATTTCCTCCTTTTTCATCACTGAGTCACTTTAAACAGATGCTCCACCGTACAGTGAGTACAGGAAGGAGCCGAGGCAAGGCTCCCTGGGAATGAGAAGAAAGGATGGGTGGTGGGGGTAGCGTGCAAGGGCTGATGGGACCGCCGTGCCTGTAAGGGATCCCTTGGTGTTGCTGGCAAAGGACAAAGCCATAATCCCCGGGGAGCCAGTTAGCTCAGAGCGTGTGCGACAGTGAGTGATGTAAAGGTTTCTGTTAAAGGTTCCTTTGAGCTGATTTTATTTGTTATCTGCGGACACGCTGTACGGCGGCGTGGCTCAGCTCCCCTCCTCAGACGAGAATATCAATATGTGCGCAAGAGTTGGCCGGATTAATTGAAATTCCTAGCAGTCCCTCCCAGCCGCTTTGTGATGCTTATCAAATTATGAGCCGTGTACGGTGTTCTATCTCCATATCTGAGTTGAAGAATCTATAAAAAGTAAGTGGAATCTTCGCAGAGCTGTCACTTAATGCTGGTAGCCCTGTGAAAATCTATTGATTGGGAGATGAGATATGTGATGTAGAGGCCAGTCTAACCTATAAAGATAACACTACACAGTGGAGAAATTCCTCCTCTAATTGTCATGTATTGGCTTTTGGCCCAATTTTTCTCACTTTGTGTTTGTTTTAAAACAAGACATGACAATGTATGTGCATGGAAAAAAAATAAAATTGGCATCCATACCTGAAGCTCTCCCTATTACCTCCACCAAGGAGGTTATGTTTTTGGTTAGTGTTGGTTGGTTTGTCTGTCTGTTAGCAGGATTATGTGAAAACTAATGAACGGATTTTGATGAAATCTTTTTGGAAATTCATCAGTTGTCACAGAAAACAAGTGAAAGTTTGGTGATCATCTGGATCATGATAAGCATCACAATTTCTTAATGATCCTCTATAGCCTTTTTGCGCTCTCCAAGTGTTTACTGAAGGGATTTTTGTTGAGAGTATGATGAAGTTACTTTGCCCACTCTCCCTACAATAATCAAATAAATATACATTTATGTAACATAAATTTATATAAATTCATAAATTTACTGACAAAGGTGAAACACCTAAATGGAGTGGTGGAAATGAATTGAAACCGCAAATGCCGAGAGGTCATGTTACTGTGCTGCAATTATTGCAATATCAGATCAAATGGAGAACAGAGTTGGCAGTATGGAGACACTACTGGTCACGTGACAGTAAGACGTGGCAATTTAATGTGGAAAAGAGCCATAACATCAATATATGTACCATCTCCTGCAGCACTTCAGCCCACAGCTGCTGTAACTGGCCCTTG
Organism: Kryptolebias marmoratus; assembly: GCF_001649575.2. Lineage (NCBI taxonomy): Eukaryota > Metazoa > Chordata > Actinopteri > Cyprinodontiformes > Rivulidae > Kryptolebias > Kryptolebias marmoratus. The sequence goes on along the minus strand of NC_051430.1, from coordinate 9,608,147 downwards.
AGAGCCACCATTGGGTGATGTTTGACCTGATCCCATACTTGTTTGATTGCGGGAAGATTTTAGGTCCTGGTTGGCCATGGGAGAGCCCTAACATGATGCAGGCGGTCCATAGACTCACATGCCGTGTGTGGATGGGTGTTGTCTTGTTGAAACACTGCACCAGGGTGCTGTCACAAGAGGAGGAAGATGTGCAGACTCAGGATGTCACTGACGTATAGCGCTGTGCCATCAGTGTACCATGAATCATTTCCACAGATGACCTGAAGTCATACTTTTTATAGCTTCTTAAATGTGCAGCCATGAGTAACATCAGTGTGTCTTTTCACAACTTTGGCAGCTTTGATCCTCTCCTTTCTGCTGCCATACGGGGGCACAATAATCATCTGTGGTAATGCAGAACTAAGATTCATCACTGAATGTGATATGAAGCTGCTTATCATCAGCTCATGCCTCTCAGTTATGGCACCGCTCAAATCACAGCCGTTTCTGCTCTGGTGTTAACGGCAGCCTATGCATGGGATGATGAATCTGTCAGCTGATGCCAGTCATCAAGACTACACGAGATGACCCAGGGTGTTGTAAAAAGACTTATACCTGTGTCTGGATGGCAGATGCAGATGCCATAGGGTTCTGTAATCCTTGGTTCAGCGATCCTTCTTTGGTGTGGTGATCATGGGCAGCTGAAAACTTCACTATATGAGTGAATGCCCTCTCACTTACCCATTGGTTCTAACATAGGGCAGGGTTACACATGCTGAGCAAGCGCACAATATGTCCACCAGATCACATGAGTCCTTTATGAAACTCCATCAAGTGCTGTTAATGCTGTCTAATGCTGTCCTCCTTATCCGGTGACCTCACTCTTTCGACTGACTGTCAAACACTCTGGCAACTACCTGATAACATTATCATTCCACACAGATGCTAACACTTATGCTCTTAGAATCCAGATGTGCCATCCATCCATCCAATTTCTCTACCTGCTTTTTTTCCTTTTCAGGTCGCATCCATCCATTTTCTCAAGGTATGCCAGCTTTCAAACTGAAATATTTTCATATCCATGACTGGTCTGCATGTGAATCAAATTATGCCCAAATGGAACAATTCCTTCTGGGTGCTTAAGGTTTTTGTCAGTCAGTAAACAACTGGAAATTGCCTAAACCAGTGATGTTTCCACCATCAAAACCATTTAACAACAAGAATGAATTATACTTTTTTTTTTTAAAAAGTTGCTTCAGTTTTCTTGCAAACGGAAATAGACCTTGACTGAGAACTAAAAAAAGTGATGAGAGACTTTGGACATTGTAACATATTAAACTGCAGCTCCCATATGAGGTGGTAGGAAGTTTGTTGCTTCTAACTCAAATATACTTCACCTTCAAAGGCTGTTCCAACTCTATGTGTTCAGCCTGAACTATTTCATGTGTATAAATACTCTTTGAATAACTAGACTCTGCGATAAGTGAAATGACCCCAATTACCTGACATCCGAGCTGCGCTAGACAGGCAGACATGAGTTTGAGCTCTGTAAATGTCAGGATGTTTGCAGGATCACAGCATGTTTTCTGTGATTACGATTTTACACTCGGTTACACAGAGCGTAGACAGATCACTTGAAAATAAAAAATAAAAAATATGCTCTTGTATGTCATATTTGTTTTTTGTTTTTTTATTGCTTCATTGAGATTAAAGTTTGCTTATGGGATGTTGTAGATTAAGTTAACTGCCCCGAATTACAGCACAGGCAACTGTTTCTGCAAGGGAAAAAAAAAAAAAAAAAAACGCCTTAAGGCTGTATCTGCATGAAATATTCTTGGCAGGAGTGCTTCCATCTTGTAATTGCCTCAAATAATCTCCACTCCCGATATAATGGTGTATGTTAATGTGCTGTTTTTCTGTCTATACTGCGCAGCCCGCAAACATGCAGCAATGATTAAAAAGGATATTCCAGAAATCATCTGACTGGCAGCAGGGAGGGCAGTTTGGAAATGCCGTGCCATCTTCTTGCAGGGTCCCTTTTGTTACTGCTCATGCTGGGTCTGCAGTCTGCTCTCAGCCATTCAGGACACAACGTGAATATTCCGAGCATTTCTTCGCGTACGTATCGGAGCAAGTGTAAACGTTTGTGTTAATCGTGGCTTTTAATGAAAGATGCAGAGGCAGCCAGTTGACATGCGTGCCGCGTGAGGCGATGTCCCGCTCTGCATGCAGATGATTGACAGGGGCACCGTCACCGCAGCATCCAGGGTTTTAACATGTTCCATTTTTTTGTAATTCAAACTTACCCCTGCTTTCCTCCCCCTCATATCCGTCTTCTTCTTCTTGTTCCATCTTAATCTGCTCTTATGGGTTTCAGCCCATAGCATCTTTAAACCCCTCAGTCTCCAACAGCTGCTGAGGACACGGAGGTGGGGGGGTAGGGGTATGGGCCCTGAACAAATCCCACACGCCTCGCTGCTTCTAGCCTCTAGCCTCTTCAAGTGTCTTTGATCCGGGTGTGTTTTCTGAGCCAGTCAAAACCAAGTGGATGTGAGGGCTCATATATATATATATATATATATATATATATATATATATATATATGCCAACCTACATATGAGCTTCTTTAGTTTTCGTGCTAGCTGAGCTCATCACCATTTTTGTTTTAGTTCAGGGCAGATAAAATGCTTTGCTGCTTTCAAATTCTTAATACTCCCGGAAATCAGTTCAGGATTTCTCCTAAGAACAACAGAGTCTTCCAGAGTCATTAACGCAGTCCGTATTTCTTAAACAGAATTACCACAAAACGTTATGGATTTCTAGTTAACACTGAACAACGGGGCAGCCTATAACACGGAGAAATAGAGGCATCCAATTTGTTTTGTTTACTTGCCCTCTCAACCAGCTACGTGAGACTTTCCGCCTCTGTTCAGTTGCCAAGCAGGCAAGTGTTAATGTGGAGCCCTAATGGAACCAGCGAAATCTGGTCTGGTTTTAAGGTGAACCACAGCTGACAAACCTCCGGAGGATTCTTGTCACCCCATATTAGCCTTTTGTAATTAATAGCCTGCGATAGCCCTGGCTGATGCAGAGTCGGAGTAATGAGTGCCGATGACCCGAGCTTCACCTTGCAGGACGGGGGGAAATTCACAGACCTGTTAACAGGACAAGTACAGTCACACTCCTCCCCCCTCCCACCCTTCCTCTCTCTCTGTCTGCCTTTCATCCTGGCTCTTTGTTAAAAGCGATTCAGACTCCGCTTCACATAGATGCATTCATGTTGCACACCTAGCCTTGCATATGGGCATGAAACTGAAAATCAAGTTGTAATAAAACCATCTGGAGCCAAAATATACTCCATTCCGCTGTGAGATACACTTTTTTTTTTTTTTGCAGTGTGAAGCCTCACTGGCACACAGTGGAAACCAAAGCGGCGCATGTGAAAATCTCAGGGCTGCTGTAACCCTGGTAACGTTAAGAGGGAATTTGGAGGCTGGGTTGTAGATTATTCTCAGTGAGCAGCCACTATGTTAATACGGAATGTCTCTCACGTGTGTGCATGTGTGTAATTTTCACATTTGGGCCCAGAGCAAGCCTCCTGTGGTTTTTAATTTCAGTTTTGCCACAAGTGAAATGAGTCTTGATATCAAGGGAAGATTACGTGGCCGTTCAGCACACTTCAGTGGAAAATGTCTCTGCTGTGACTTAAACCCGATATATTGTTCTCTGCTTTTAATGTCTCCTTTTGTTTCATCTCAGCTGACTGGATTTGACTCTTGGATTACTGACATATAATTTCTGAGCATGGCCTGTGCAGAGAGCAGAACTATTGATGCTTTATTCTACTGCTGCCTTTGATGCTGCTTAGATGCTGCACATTTTCCCAAGTACCCCTATACTCGTGTGCCAGATAGTGGTGCTCTGCTGCGTATTGCGTGGGTTGACATGTGTAATCATAACAACATCACATGCTCATGCCTGAGGAATCAGAAAGGAAGCTGGCTGCACTTCTGTATTGGTGTCACGTCAAGCTGATTTCCAATACTTCTTGCTGCTTGCATAGTTAACTTTTCATATCTGACACAACAAAGGCCTTCTTTTATATATAAAAAACAACAAAAACTACAGGAATGGAGTTCAAGTGGTCTTAGCCAAAACCTGCAGTGAATTAAAGCCATGCATATTGCCAACCACCTTTTAAGCCAGTTTTAAACTAAAATGATCTTATCTTTTGATGAGATGAGACGGAGTTATAATCTTTTTGGTTAAACTTTGAACATATTATATGTGAGAGCTCACATATGATTTAAAAAAAATGGCTAGGTTGCACTTTGACCATAAGTTGGCAATAACTCTCAGCTAGACCGCACCAAATTTTAAATCAATAAGTGCAACACTGGCTGAGTTATAGCTATTTTTGTGTTTTCAAAAGTGCCTTAGCTGTGGCAGCCAACTTGAATGGGGATTTCTCCAAGAGGTAATCAGTTGGAGACTGATTACCTCTTACTTTTTGAGGGTTTCATTGAAATTGATCCAGTGGTTCATCAGATATTTTGCAAACTCGACAGACAAACAAAAACGTGCACGCACCATTCCCGGCGACGGGCAACAAATATTGCTTCTGCTTTAGCTTCCATTCAGTTTATTGTTCATTTACATAAAGCTTGATAAGATAAATGAACACAAAGTGCATACAAGTAATCAAAATTGTGGGATGAGGAGCAGGTATTTATTATAATTTTACTATAATTAGAGAGATGTTCTGTTCTGTTTTTAATATTTAAGTAATATTAAAAGCTGTTGTTCTTGTGTTCTTTGTGCTTCCTTCCTCTTCACTGCGGAGACCATAATCAGTCATAATTATGAGCAGCAGCCATGTTCTGCCAAGAAGACTTTGATCAGCCTAACGCTGCATCATTACTGCAATGGTACATTTGTGCAACTTGAATTCAATCGACTTATGGTTAACTTTTACATCGGAAGAGTGACAAAAAAATCAATGCTGCCATGTGTAAGGAATACACTAATCTTTTCCCCCTCATGCTTAATGAAAAGATGGATATGTGGTAGGATTTTCCCATTCATTTATAACAGTAGATAAACTGAGGGGAGCATAAAAGCTAAGACAGAAAAACACAGAACTCGGCTTTGTCTAAAAATATCAGCACTTTCCCCAGTTCTAAGGATCATCAAGACTTAAAACCTTGCAGGTTTTGCACAATATTTTTGTTGGTGTTACATCCAAGAGCCAAACTAGCTGTTATTAAACTAAGATAAATGGCTGGTGCTGCTTTTGACTTCAGATTAAAAGGGAAAAGCAGAAATTTACAACCTGTAGGCCCCAGTTTGGACTGGAAATCAATGGAGCAGGACTTAAAACAGAGCTGCTGTATAAAGCAATACATATTATTAGTATTATTACACGTAATTACTCAAGGCTGTTATTTGCATTGGGGCATGTCATGTGATGTTTACAGAAGAAAAGTCGTGCTAAATTTAGTCTGATAACCTCGTAATTACATTAGCTATAATTGCATCAGGCATACAGAGGAGAAACTGCTTGAAATGGTTTATTTTTATGTGTCAGCTACAGTTTGCAATTTACAGAGTAAACTGAGACAAGAAGGAGAGAGAAAAAAAATGTTGGAGGGTACGATTACTTTCTTTTTTAATTCAAAGTAATGGGAGACAATAAAAAGCATTTTTACCTTGTCAGTGTTGCCCATCATGGCTTTTGGCCTAACGTGTGCCCAACTCTTTTAGTTTTTGTCAGTCAAACTCAAACACAAAAGTAAAATAGCTTAGGATGAAACTGACAACATTCCTTACATCCCACCATGACAGTGGGGTTGTGTTGTTTTACTCTTGGCCAGAAAGCAAATTTTTTCCACATTTTTTGAAAATGCAGATTTGCGTTTCGTACTGTATATTTAGATCTACCTCTGTACAAAACCAGAACCTTCGTGCCTCAGTTGTATTAACAAGACAAATTTCCAAAAGATTAAACACAAGTTCTGATGGTGAAAGGGTCGGTCCCAGTCTCAAAGCTTATAGGGGGAGTAAGATTGACATGTGCACCATTGCTATGAAATATAACCCTCTTACCTTCAGCACATAACTTATTCTACAATGAAGTTAAGGAAATGGTCAGACTAAAGTGACAGAAATACCCAACAATATTGGTATCCTCCTGAATTTTTTCCAAGTTCTCATTAAATTTCTAATGATTCTGTCCAATCATTAGAAATTAATCAGTTTACCAAAAGAGTTGATTCTAAAAGACATGGCACCTGTAGTTGTTCTCTCATTGCTTTCCATTTTTTTATTCACAGACATGGATGTGTATGCTCATAAGTTGGGTCTCGATAGTCTGTTCTTGTCATAAAAAGTGTAGCAACTCCAGCTTTCACATTGGATGACCCCCCCCCCCCGCAATCCATGCTGTCTATGACCTACACAACCTTTTAAAATGTACCTGGATTACAGCAAATTTGGAAAACCCCTTCAGTGTGAAGGAAATCCTGATGCTGCTACGATTTTATTACGTTCAGTAGGTTTTTCCCTGCTATTTTTTTACATCCCACAAATGCTCTGCTGTGCTTTCACCAACCTCTATACGCTGACGATCCTTGAACTTGTGTCAGGATGCAGCTACGCCAGAACATCAGCACGATGCTGCCTCTGACGGTGTCATGTCTGTGTTATGGTGTTTTCATGACCTTGTCATAATCACGATTCTGACCATGGGCATGAAGCCAGAGTGGCGAGTCCCTGCTTCAACCTCTGGACAATCAAGCTGTGCTGATGTGCGCAGGTTTCACATCATGAACACTGCCACTGCTGACACCTTGCTCCCCCACACTCCATCCAGGACTGCTACCATGCCAACAAACCACCACAACCTCATTACTGAAGTTTTGCTCCTACTCAAAATCATTGTGAACCATTAAGCCTAATGGGGGAACTCACTACATTTTTAAAATGCACATGAAGGCCTCACCAAAACCCTGCAAAGACCATCCACGTCCTGAATATATTTCTTACTTCCTAGCGAGGTTGTCCTCCAGTATGAAGGGGGCCTATATAGATTTGTGAGATATTTCAGTTTCTTTGCCTCCTTAGTTAGTCATGATGGCAGCCTTGCCCTTGATCAGATAAGTTCCTTCTCCTCATTTAGTCTCTACAGTTAGATCACGTTCTCTTGTAAACACAAAAATACATCAAGTGCTTCAAAAAACTGTAAAAAGAACACTTGTGTTCGGCATTGATTTTTATCTTAAAAAGTCATTAAGCATTGAAAGGTAGAAGATAAATGCCAGACTCTGAGTGTGTATGAAAAAGCGAGCAAGAAACAAAATCTAGTCAGGCTTCTTCCTTATTGAACGAGGTCTTTCTGAGAGACTTCTATAATCCCAAATCTGTCGACCAATCCCCAGTGTGGCGCAAAGCCAGCTTCTTCCGCACGGCCCCCAGGGACAACACTCTACTGACGCCGACTCTGACCACGCTCCCGTTTGTCCTGCAGCCATCGACATGGCCTGTCTGAAAATATCGAGGTCAGGTTAAGCCACTCGACAGTGATTTCTAGGGCACAACACACATCAGGACTGCCAGGGAGTTGAAATGTGGCTCGCACAGCAGCTGGAGAAGGTAAAGGAAGTGCCTGGTGTCAGCTAAATCCGCCACTTCATAACTGCAGTGTGGTGCCCAAATGACTCGCACTGATGGGGTCATTTCCTCTCACGTGCCTTTCAACCTGCAGGATGGTCTGGGACGTTATTGTGGAAAAGTGGTTAATCTGTGGACTTCAACGGCAAGTGCATGGAAGTGAAAACGAGCAGCCAAACTGAACCTTCTTCACTTTCACATACAGACAAATTGTGCCTTCCCTCTGAGCATTTGCCACTGAGATTCCTACTGTTAAAGCCACTTATGACACTACCAGTTTTCAGTAATGCAAATTTTTGCAGCTTTAAGATAACAACAAGTGTTTTGTAAGGAACCCAAGACAAGGAAGGGTGTCTTCTTTAAACTGCACCAGTTTAGCAAGGAAACAAAATGACTCGACACTCATAAAATGCCTAAATGTTCATCCTTGCCGGAGGTGAAAATAGAAAACATGCTGCGTGTCCTCCCTCCTCCTCCTCTCCCTGGTAGGCCTTAAGGGACGTCAGCTCACAGGTTATTATCACTTCGTGAAAGGTTACAAATCAGTTCTTGTCGTGACAGAAAATTAATCTTTTTTTTCTTTTTTTTTTAGGCAAAGCTCGCTTATAAAATGAGACTCTAATCTCTTCTGCCTCCTCTCCTTTGAAAACGTTGAACACAATAATCTGACGTATCAGGATGATCAGAGTTTTTTTTTTTTTTTTTTTTTACTTTCTGCTTCAGTATGTGAATTTGTGGATTTGTGATATAACTACAGTCTGGGTACAATGTCACCAGGACACTGACAAAGCAGATCTGTCGAGCTACCGAGTAGTGATTATCTGACAGTTGTGAGGAGCGTGCTGTCTGTGCTGACATACAGGGAAGGACCAGGGAAAATTTCTATTAAAATCCCGACTCTCTTTCCGTTAGAGAAGACCATAAGAAGGGCTTCTTTGACCCGCTTCAGTTCTGTAGTCCTTGTTATGTCTAGCTAAATTTCTTCAACTCTGAACTGCATCTCCTTGTTTATTATGACACATCTCAGTTTAAATCTAATCCTAAATCTAGCCGGCAACTTTTCACAAGTCAGTCATTTGCCGAATTCGATTATAGTGCAAAGAATGACGGTTTCACACGTACAGTATCTTTCTTCTCTCGTGTCTCCCTCACCTACTCTGTCCTTCATGTTTTCATTCTCTCAGATTCGACTCTTTCTATACCTTTTGCTGTCTTCCTCTATTTCCGGCCCATGGGAGCTGATCACATTCAAAATTGCTCACTAGCTTTGGAAGATGAAATCTTGCTGCACAAGGATTTTCTTCTTGTTACAGTTCAAGGATTTTCTCGCCTTAAAAAGTAGAGACAAGTTCAGTTTTCTTTTTTTCTTTTTTCTTTTACCTTCCTTTCATACTGCTGCCTTCACGTTTGCACCGATTGTTCTGTTGGACTATATTTTCTTCATCTTGCATTACTTTCTAACAACCAATTGTAAGATAACCTTTCTGTTTCATGAGTAAAAACGTTAAATAAAAGGGTGAAAATGGTGTATTCTAGGTGTCTTTTAATCTTCACTTTCTCTTATTAATGCTAAATTCTGAGTAATTTCTGAGCGTGTGCAGATGAATGTAGCTCTGCTCAGATAAGAGCCCAGGCCAAACTGACAGGTGTTGGGGTGTTAGGAAATCCTTGGCAGAGATAATTTGGATTAAACACCTTGGCACACAATAGTGGGCATTTTTTTTTCTTTTTTTTATCACAGTTTTTATCCACTGCACAGCTTTTCACATGGATCCAGGCTTTTACCGAGTGTCTGATAAAATGTCAACCCAAAGCAGCTAAAACTGACGATGTTGTTTGTCTGGGACAGATAAAAGCCACAGCTTCTGGAGGTAAATTTACTTTGCGATCATACTTACAAGGAAGCTGCTGAAGCATAAGCACGTCTTTGGGCCTGAACCTCCATCCTTGTACAGCTGATAGGGCACAATGAGGGAGATGCAGCCCCCATTAGATCACATCACCTCAAAGCTTCCACATAAAATGCATTTATCATTTTTACCAGCTTCTCTTTTGGCAACACAGTTGTTCGGTGATGCACGTGACTCATTATAGATTACTTTTTTTTTTTTTTTAACAGATTGCTGATTGAACTTATTATTCGGATCCCTTTAACTTAAGTAGACTGGTGCGAGCAAACACTATGGTAATACTTGTGTAATATAAAATTGTACTTAGTTTATATGCTTTGTTCTTTAGCAGGAAAATTACACTGTTCATTTATGCTACATATGCAGAGCTACATTTTCATTTCGAATCGTGATTTTGTGTGCCGTATCAATAAGAATACCATCATAACCATATTTGATGTTCTTGCTCATGTCTGTGTGTGTGTGTTTGTTTCTTTGTCATATTAGCAAAATATCTTATTAATAAGTGGATACATTTGAATGAAATTCTCAAAAAATACAACCCTTGGTGAAAAGCATGCAATCCCCACTTTTGGACGATGATCTTTCAGTTGTTTAATTTTGTATAAAAAATAAATGACAACCATGTCTCAAAATGATCTTTTTTCAAAATTATTACCTCCTGGCATTAAAAAACACCAAAAAGAAGAAATAAATATAACTGTTGTAGTCAGTCACAATTGCTTTTTTTAAAGACAAGTAAAGGAATAAATTACGAAATGACTCTTAATTTGCAGTTCTATAACAAACATCTGCATCAGATTAAATCTGCTAATTAGTCTTCAGTTAAAATAGAGTGCTCACACCTTGGAGAGCTGCTACACAAAGAGGATTGACATGAATCATGACTCCAACACAACAGATGTCAGCTGAAATAAAGGAGAGCATTATGAAACTTCTTCAGGAAGGCAAATCATCCCAGTTTTTGCAAAAGACGTTTGTTGTTCCCAATCAGCTGTGTCTCAAATCTGGACCAAGTACAGACAAAATGGGTTGATTATAAAAGGGAAAAGGGAAGGAGACCTGTAAACCAAGGAAGACATCAAAGTGTCAAGATAGAAAACTGTCTTGAAAACAGAAAATGCACTAGCAAAAAGCAAAAAAAAAAGCAAATGACAAACAAGTGGGTGGAAACAGGAGTCAATGTCTGTGACCGAACTGTAAGAAATTGCCTAAAAGAAATGGGATTTACATACACAAAAATAAAAAAAAGCCACCATTAACTCCAAATCAGAAAAGAACAAGGCTGCAGTGAGCCAAAGAAAAGCAATCATGGACTGTGGGTGACTGAATAAAAGTGTAATGTCAGGTAAAGGCATGGGGGAGATGACAGTCTTTACATCTTCAATACATGTCAAAATCTATATTGTAATTTTGGGTGTTTTTCTTATTCCATCAGTTAAATGGACATTTGGTGATGATTTCATTTTTCAAGATGATAATGCATCTTGCCACAGGGCAAAGAACATCAAACTTTCCTTCAAGAAAGTCATATAATGTCAGTGGTATGGCCTGCAAATAGTCCTCATCTCAATCCAGTTGAAAATCTCTGGAAATTGGAAACCAAATGGTCAATGACAAGAGTCCAACCTGCAAAGCTGGTCTGGCAGCAGCAATAAGAGACAATTGGAGCCAGATTGATGAAGAATACTGTTTGTCATTAGTTAGATCCATGCCCATAGAATTCAAGCTGTTCTAAAACCCAGAGGTGATGCAACAATGTACTAATGGGACAGTGTTTGTCTCAAGATTCTATAATTTTGTTCCTCTACTTTATATTAAAAAAAATTGTGACTGAGTGCAACAGTTATATTTCTTTTATTTGTTTCCTAATGCCAGAAGATTGGAATTTAGAAAAAAATTATAATTATAATCCTCTGAGAGTGGTGAATTCATCATTTGTCTTGGGCGTTGTATATCTACAATTGACTGACTTCTGGAGTCAACCAGATTCAAGATGGCTGCCACAGCCAACTGACCTTAGCCAACAAATCAAAGTCAAGTCAAATTTATTTATATTGCACTTTTCAGCAACAAGGCGGTTCAAAGTGCTTTACAACATGAAAACACAAAAGTACAGAACAAAAGTAACATGAAAACACACGCAATAATATAAAAAGCTAAACTAAACTAATCTAAAACATGAGCTAAGATAATCTAAATGAAAAAATTATTAAAAATAAAACAGATGAAAAAACTAAGCCGGGAAACTAGGATGTATGAAAGATAAACCGAGGAAGATATAAGCTAGATACAACATAAAAAATGGCTAGAATTTAGTCAGATTTAATTGCCATCAGCTGTCATTGCTGACAGCTGATCACCACCTGGCGTATTTAGGGCTGAGCCAAACCAGAGTTCCTCGTTGAAACATTGTATACCACACGCTATCTCAACCTAAAGCTTTTGCGAAAGATTTCTGAGGGAAAGTTGAACTTGCCTTGTGTTTTATGTACTCCCCACAGTCCTCAAGTTCTGTTCCTGGAAGTTCCACCATCTGTGTACCTGTCCAAAGCTTCACCCTCACAACCTGCCAATAACAAGAGTCAAGTAACTACCGGCTCAGCCTAATTATCCTGTCTCCATCCTGCCGGTCTCTGAGCTCATCTGGAGTCCTCACCCCTCTCTCGTGCTTACAAAGACTTCATCATAGTAAGATGAGGAACTAAATGTTTTCTTAGATTATGGAATTCATTCACTTACCTGGTCTCTTACCTCCACAGCTGTCCTGATCCCATTCTAGTTCAACCTGCTAATAAAACTATTAATCTTTACTTACCTGAGTCCATCTATTCTAGAAACCACAACACTGGCAGAAATGAATACAGAAACATACTGAAAACTTAAATACATAAACTGAAAAAAACTAAAATCATGAGAATAAATTAATCTATTCTGGTGATGAAATGATCTTTGTTTAAAACTGACATAAAAGATGGTGGGTGACATGCATACCTTCACAGAATGCTAAGCCTTTATTTTATTTTTTACTCAATTCTTCTCTATGTTTGCAGGCTGGTTACTAGCTTTGCTGAACGTCTGGTGCTAGGCATGTTGCCTAAAATTTATTTCCCTTTTACCTAGCCTTTTCTTCAAATAATGTCCAGAGACATAACTAAAATGCTATACAAATACAGTAAAGGAGAATATCATCTACAGAGATTTGCTCAATTCACACAGAGGTGAGTTTTATCTCAGCGTTGCTTCATTTCTTTTCACTGTTGCACTATATGATACAGATTTGTACTGCTTGAACGTTCAAGTTAAACTCATAGAGAAGTGTGTCTCGGCTGAATTAAAGGTTTTTGTCAAGATCAAATGAGTTTTCTATAAGTTGCTCCGCAGTGACAATTTCATAAAAGCTTGTATAATTTTATGATTTTCCTTTTCAGTCAGATTTCCCATCTATACAGCTACCAATTATTTAATCTTCTTCATTTCAATGGTTAAACAATTGCATGGGAGATCCAGAGTGACTGATCCATAGGGGTTTGACTCCACTATCACTGAATCTTAATGAGAGTTGCTGTAGACTCTTTGTGCTTCCCGATTTGCTCTGCCCACCTGCTCCTGTATTTATTGATAAACAGCAGCTGTGTGATCCTGCTTCGCACACTCGGGACATCTGGAAGCTCAACAGGTTCAAATGCACATCTGATGTTGGCTAATGTGACCTTACATCGGGGAATCCTTTTTAAGCTTTGTCTCCGCATTTTCCCACGCTACAATTGCTCTGGTTGTTATGGAAGGCCATTGTGTCAAGCAGACGGCAAATCATTCATCTAGAATTAATGCTTAAAAACTGCTTCTTGTATCAGTTTTCTGGAGGGTTTTTAGAGATCACATCAATTTTCTAATTTATGATGGAACATTTTCTAGTATTGTGCAACAGGTGGTCATTACACTTTCCATCGTACAGATTAACAAAGTCAGAGAAAATATTTAAAACGGAGAAATATTAAACAGCTAGCGTTAGGTGAAGAAATTAATATCACCACCTGCCTTTCCTGCCAGAGTTTTAAACCAAGATCATATGATGATGAGAGGACAGAGTGTTGGACAGCTGTGTTGGTCAGTCTTTGGAAAAAACATTTGCACGGTCTAATGCAATGTGGCAAGATCTTGCGAAATGTGTTAGTGTTTGGAACAGGTATTAGGGATGCCTCTCAGTTATCAAATTTTAACTTATTTATATCTGTAAATTTGACTAAATTACAGCCATTTATGTGTTGGCTCAGGTCAGTTAGTTGTGGAAGCCATCTCGAATCTAATGACTTCAAAAGTTAATCGGTTGTCGAGGTAAATCGAGCGAAAAGTTTTATTAAAATCTCTACAGTGGTTCATGAGATATTTGGCTAGTGACAGTGAGAGTTGACTCCAATAGTTAATGTCAAAGTTTTAAAAACAGGTCTTGTGCAATCAGTTAGGACTCAGACCATAAGTTGGGAACAAGTCTCAGCTACTACCACACTAAATTGAGATGAGTTATTTTGCTAACACATCAGCAAAATATCACACGCATCCACAGGCAAAAACACGCAATATTAGAAATTTTGATGTAATGAAAATCAGTGAGAACAGTGGTGGTGCTATTGTTGCACAGTGTACAACTGTTCCAGTATCTATCACACTGATTTTATTCTTTTTGATGATATTTTGTTAAATTGGGGTCAAATTACACAATATATCTAGTCGGAGACTGAAAATTGGTGACATCTCAAGGTTCCTGCCCTTAAACTGTGGCGATCGTACAGATCCTCTGTTCTACCAGAAGGTAATGCGTATAAGGCGTTCGTGTTTTTGAATTTCTTGCTTCCTTATAGCAACACGCTGCACAAAAAGAGGCAAGTGGGGCTCAGATGGGAGAGAGCTCATCCTCCAATCAGAAGGTTTGTGGTCGATTCCCAGGGCCCTCATGTGTCAGTGTCCTTGGGCAAGACACTGAACTCCACTTTGCCCCTAATATGTTCATTGGTTTGTGACTGCAGAGGAAAAGAGCTGCATTTAAAGAGTGCCTGCAGAAAGTGAACTCACTTTGGTGTGTTTTGTAGAAAAGCTTAAAAAAAAGGTTTAACAGCCAAATTTGCAACACTGTAGATCGTCATGAGTCAAGAATTTATGTTTGATACATATGGATGTAAATTGACATACTGAGTGCTGTGGACATGTAACTGGTTTTTATCCTAGAATTTTTTTTGAACTAGTAACATGTATTCCTGATCATGTTGATCAAATTGACAAATTCAAACAAGTTTGCAACTAAGAGAAAAATAATGACATTTTCCATAAATTTAAAAATAATGATGTAGAGATGCAGATCTGTGGTGATTCACACTGACCTCTTACAAGCACGTATCTGAAGATGATTCATGGCTATGGTGGTAATATATCCCACATTAAAAATGTCATTTCTGTGACAGAGTTTTGGCTTCATTAAAATAATGGAGAAGTGTTGAAAATGGGATTTAACTTCTGTGCAGCGGGTGATTTTTATACTGCCGAGGAAGCCTCGGAGAGTTCGGTTAAGCAGTTGGGGGGTTGATTAAAATGTCAATTAGTTTTCATTTTTCTGAGAGTCACAAAGATATGAAATATGAAAAAAATGTGAGGATTTATGGGTCAAAAAATTATAAAATAATTGCAGGATGGCTGGTTTTGACACGTTCAAACCAGCTATTTTAGATGTTGATTTAACCAGTGGTTTGTTCTCTGGATGTTTTTCTTTTTTGCTGAACTTGGAACAAGAAGCTGCATAGTTCTGAAAGGAAAATACCACCAAGATGTAATTATTGCAGGGCAGGCCAGTGCTCTCTGCTTTGGAATGTGACTTTTGCATTTAAGATGCTTCCTGTAATATGTTTACATTTAGACAATATGCTAGTAATTTAAAAAGCAATGTTGATTTGTGGTCATGGTATTTCAAAAATGTGCTCTTCCCCTGCTCTATTTCATTTTCAAGGAATGTATTGAAGAGGAGGTTGCGGCAATCATTGTTTTAAAACCAGTAATGTATTCACAGCCTGAGCTGAGAAGGAAACAGTGGAGCTCAGATTTGTGGGAATCATGTGGGCACTTACTATGGTCCTACATGTGTCCTAAAATTGAAATCCATACCTTGACATTTAGGAACAGAGCCCCCTTAAGCCTGATCTGTAGTTTTTCATTGTCCCTGTCTTGATATTACAGTCACAGCTCACTCCCTAAATGTCCAAGAGGAAAAAGTACAAGAAAGCTTTAATGTACAAAACTATCTTTAAAATGTTCTTTTAAATAGTATATTTAAATATAATATATATAATATATTTCAGCAATGTTTTAACAAGATGACAAAGAAAGATGGACTGTAAATTATACAAGTTATTTATTATGGTTTTAAAAGTAAAAATGGTATATTTTTATACAATTTAGTTTTATTTTTTAAGTAATATATCGAGACAGAATATTATAAGCCATTTAATAGTAAAAAAAAATGTCCATGAAAAATCAGATGCTTTAATCTAAATAGTAGGTAGTGAAAGTAGGGAGCAGGTGGAAGAGAGCCTAGTTTTTTGTACTTTTGGAGCCAGAGGTTGTACCCTCAACACACACTACCAACTCACTAACAGGCTGACATATTGGAACCTTTTTCAAGCCCCAAATAACTAATTAAAACTAAACGTATTGGGAAAAACTGCATATTTGAACACTCAGAACATACTTCCATACTACCTTAAAGACACCACCAAGAAGTGTGTTCTTTACACACTCAGCCAATAAATATGATTCTGATTCTGATACAGCAGAAGGACAAAATCTATGCAAGTCAACAAGAATCAATACCTGAAAAAAAAATATCTTAAGTGCATTTTTTAGTCAGGTAAACGTCCCATTTGCTTACATGGAAGGGCAGAACTGAAAGATTGTACTGCAGCCAGCCACGAGGAGACATTTGTCCGTTGTGGCTTCAACTTCAGTCTTCCGCTCCTGTGTTTAGGCGTAATACATCCGAGTGGCTGAGAAGCAGAGAGGTGTAATAGTGAAGCAAAGGAGTAGAGGTAATAAAAGTGGGCGAGTCTAAGCACTTGGGCTCAACCATCCAAAGCAACAGGCGGTGCACAAGAGAGGTAAAGAAGAGTGTGCACTTAGGTGGAGTGGATGTAGATGAGTGTCAGGGATGATTTGTGACAGAAGGCTGGTTGCAAAAGTGAAAGGGAAGGTTTGCAGGATGGTAGTGAGGCCTGCTGTGATGTGTGGTTTGAAGATGGTGCCACTAACATAAAGACAGGAGGAGCTGGAGGTGGCAGAGATTAAGAAGTTTAGATTTTCGTTGGGTGTGACCAAAATGAACAGGATTAGAAATGAGTGTATCAGAGGGACAGTTCAGGTTGAGAGGTTTGGAGACAAAGCCTGAAATGGTTTGGATGTGTGCAAAGGAGGGATTGTAGATATGCTGGACAAAGGATGTTGAACATGGAGCTGTCACAGAGGAGAAGAAGACTAAGAGCACAGAGAAGCTTCATGGTTGTAGTGAAGGAGGATGTGTAGAGGGTTGGAGTGACTGAGGAGGATGTTGGGATAGAGTGAGACGGAGGCAGATGATCCACTGTGGGGTCCTCTAAAGGGAGCAGCTGAAAGTAGTGTAATTTTTTTCTTATTATTAACAGGGCATAAACGTACCACTGGTATCTATTATTAGATTTTTGAGTTACTATCTAAAGTTGCTCATCTCACACATGCAATTTCCCACGGTTGTCCTGTATCTCCACATTCTAATACTGATTCTGTAGATATTGTACCTTAACAAACATGTTCCTGTGTGCTGAAAGAAATGTGTAGCAGCTTCACGTCTAAAGCAAGCTTGTGAATGAGCAGCTCCGTGAGGATCAAGCGACTAGATGAATGTGTGGGCAGGCGACTGAACAAACGAGCCAATGTTTGAATGAGTGATTCATTATTACGGTTACTGTGTGTTTTCTCTCAGTGTCACTGCGAGTGTTTCCACAATGTGTTTAATGTTTCCTGGCAGCCAAAGGTCTGCAATCCAGCATAATGGAGCAGTTGTTGTAATAACTGGTGTAGCCTCCCTTCACAAACCAAACTGTTCACGCTGCTTCTCTCGCTTGACAGCCCCCCCCCCCCTTCAGGCTTTTTAGCAGCCTCTGGTGGGTCTTCGTTATGGGTGACGGCCAGGTCATGGACCAGACCCTTGTTGTGCTGCCTGACGTCTGGTTTGTGCTCAATATTCAGATTAACAGCTTGAAAATCATAAAGTTCTCTGAAACTTCACTTCTGTTATTTAAATTTTTCAGAACAATTTTACTTTAATACGAAACCTTGGTAGTTTTAGGCAACTGTCGTGTTTATTTTCTTAAATAAAATCAAATTCTTACATTTAATAATCAAAATACAGAAAAACAGGAAAACTTGTGTTCAGTCTAATTTTCAATAGTTGAACATGTCTGAACAGGCAGACCTGGTTTGCAATATTTCTAGTAATGTAACTTCTTCAGAAATAAGAAATTTTAAACACTTTTCTATGCCCAAATTGTTGTTTTTTTTAACTTTAGAAAATGTACATTTCATGTCTGTCGCAGTCTGTTCTTTCATCTGGAGATAACGCTTGGATCATTCGCATACTCTAGTTCCAAAAGACGTGCAAAATTATGTTGTAAATTTATACTCACATCTGATCAATGCCATAATTCTCACTTTAAAACCTTTAAAAAAATATTAGTAGTGATAAATTTTCCACTTTATTTAACTCCCAAAACCCTCTGGTATGGACAAAAAACATGTCATACAAGATACTTCTGTCAAAAAACGCATGATTACTGTGTTGTTGTTTTTTTAAATACAAGTTCAAAACAATATTCATTTTTTACCATCAGTTTATACTTGGTAATATTATACAGTTACACAAAAATTGTTCCAGTGTACATGGCCCCTTAGTTTTTACAAAGAGCCTTCAAATCCACTGACATCAATAACATTACTGCTTGGGGAAGAAAAACAAAAAACAAAACATATTTTCTTTGAGACCAATAACTTGTCTTTATTTGACATAAAAAAAACTGTTTCCATGGATGAGGTTTTTTATGTATTCCTTTCATCTGGTCAGATCTTTGCCGGATCACACTTCACAGCATGTTGAGTATGATGAGGTGGAAGACCTCGGAGCAGTTGGGAGGATTCGTACACCGCTTCCCTACAGAGCAACACGCTTCCCGAATCTCCGGCGGCTTGTCCGAAGCAGAGGATAGGCCTGCTGACTGAGCGATATGAACTGTGGCCTCTGCCGGCTTTTTGAAGCTCAGTCGGCGTACACGCAGGCTTTAGACTGATTCTGGGTTTCCACTTTATTTATGGGTTGTGTTCTCAGCAAGAGGCAATGAGCAAAAAGCAAAGACGGGCCCTTCTTTTTCCTTTTGTGCTGCATTTAACTTGGCACTGAAATCAACAGAATTCGAAAGGAGGCACACCAGAGCAGCATGCGTTGTGCTGGGTCGGAGCTTAAGAGCACAAGCATAACCAATTATGTAAGCACACCTCAGATTCTTGGCATTCCGAGCAAGCAGAATGTGTTGTGCTGCACAGAGAGATCTTCCTTTTCACCCTGCAGCTACAGCTGTGTTTGATGACTACTATGCTGGCAGGATAAGCTGACTAATTAGTGTCCAACAACAGCACTGCTCTGCTTCTTCCAGCCATGATGCAGCGGCAGAAGAGGAAATTAAAAAACGCCGCCTCTCTGCAAATGTGGATTCTAGTATGTTTTTGCACCCATAGAGGGCAGCTGTGGTCTCCACATTTCTCTCCACTCTCTATAACAGAGTAGCAAACACACATTGAGGGAATCACATAACAGGTTCCCAAATGAGGAGGTGTGGGTTCTTACATGAGTGCCCCTGGCATGCTGTTACCTCCCTGAGAGTCAATTTTTTTTGTTATTTTCTCAGCCTGTTGGAGAAGACGTGAAGCACCATATAGGTCTGTAATAAAGTCACCGACAGCTTAATGTCTTCTATTGAGGCTTACTTCAGACATCTCGCTTCTGTCCTTTTTTCTCTTTTTGTCAAAATACTTTAACCTGTTACCTCAGCCCTAACGAAAAGTCAGTGTAATGAATCAAAACACAGCGACTGGATGGTCCCCGACTCCGAGACATTCAGGGTTAAATGGCAGCTACTTGAGCTGTTGTGTTTTCGGGCAGCACATCAGGAGGAAGACCCTTGTGGGTTCAGTGTGTTTTTGCCAGGCAGCAGCGGCGGAGGAAGAGCGTGCGGAACCCGAGTGAGACCTGGCGTGCAGTCAACTCTCTGTAGTCCGGGCCTTGGCAGACACTCTGCTGTAATAAACCCAACAATATCACATTATCACTCAAGGTCCACCATTAATGAGGCCTGGCTTTGGCTGGCGGGCGATGTTAAACGTGCACAATCATTGGATAGACGCGTACACGCAGTCTACTGTATGTGCCCACTCTTTCCCCACTGCCTGTTAATTTTCTGGCTCATTATTATAGCTATCTGCTGCCAGTGAAAATTGACTGAAATCGTCAGTACCCATTACTTTACATTGTATCATAAACTAAGTGGCCCACGTTGTTTTATCCCCTCCTTGCTTGAATTAAGGGAGGCACTTTTTTCCAGAGGTTGGGTCCACTTTACTGTGCTGTTCGTCACAGATGAAAGACCTTTGTTATGCTTATCTGTTTAAAATCCTGGAGAAAATGAGTTGAAGATAAATTAGAAGCAGGTACGACATGAAAATCAAGCAATGGGAGGCAGATAATGGTGACCTTAATGAACCTTATCACTGCAGTTACTCCGGAATGATGCTGTTTAATAAAAGCTTTAGCACACTGGAAGTCATAAAATATTACATTTCATGCAAAAGAGTTTAACAAACAGTGACAGCAACTTTGTAATTATGTGCTCTGCCACAGAAAACACATCTTGAGCTCCAGTGACTCGATTTAGGACTCTACAGTAGGTGGCGTTTTAAGTCCATTAATTAAAATAAATAGTAGTATTTAGCTTTGCATGGCAAAGTTTTAAACAAAGATCTCACTCGATCTGTTAGTGCTTAGAGTATGAAATAAGGATGAGTTTCCTTTACTACCACACCAGATTTTAGCTCAGTATCTGTACAAATGACTGGGTTATAGCCATTTTTGTGTTTGCTAAAGTTGGTTAGCTGTGGCAGCCAAAACATTTCAGCTGTACTCAGTCAAATGTTTCTTTTTTTTTACCTCTGCGTTGTCAGCATCTTAAAGTTGTAGTGGATTTTGTGCCACACCATTAAGGTGGTATCTCATTGAGCTGTGCCTGTTGGAAGACTAGTTGGTGAGAACTGTACTCTTGGCCATGCAGATTATTTTTTGATCTACCTCCGCCTACATCATACCCACCTCGGCAGACGCCGCCACATTTATGATTTCGTTTGCTGGAGTAATTGGCAGTTTTGAAATCAGATGGACCAGATTTTTAATAATTCCTTTTTTTTCATTAGCCTAGATTTTTAGACCTCCTGTGCAGGTGTCAAAATACAGCTCTAGGGCTCCTAAGACAAGCTAAAGGTGCCCATAACAACTTTGCAGCTATTTCGAGAAAAAAAAATAGTTGCTTCAAAGTTTAAGCAACTGGGCTGCACGCCTCTGCGACTCATGAGAGGAATTTGAGAAGCTGTGAATGTCACAAGATATTTTGAAGACATACAGAAGTCTTCCTCACGAACAAGTGAGATACAAACTTAGCTAAAGTCACCTAAAGTCTAAAATCCATGCTGATGATAAATAAAAATAATTGAAAATCAAGTATAGATCTGCCGAGCTTCATTTTTAAAGCGTACTCCAGCAGATTAAATCGTAACCGTGGCAGTGGCTGCAGAAGCGAGCTGAGGTGGGGATGATGTGGGCACCTGGGTGGAGGAGGGCAGCAAAATAATGTGCACAGCCAAGAATGCGGTTTTGCAAGCCGTGCTCACAAAAATTGGCTGTAATGTTCACAAACTGGCCATTCTAAAAGCGGCCACACAGCGCGCTGGCCTCTTGCTTGCAAACACTAAGAATTCAGAGACACGGCAACAGAAATTTTGCTTATTTTATAGCAATTTTACCACAATTTTGAGTCGTCAACTAGTCTCCAACAGTTGCAGCTCAGTGATATACCACCAGTTCCTGATTCACATGAAGCGTTACGTACTTCTAAAAGTGAAGGTTTTCTGTTTAGGAGGGCTGATTAAATGGGATCTATGATTCTCTGTTTTTTATGCTGAGAGTTTGTTGATAGCAGTATAGACACAGAGTGCAGTTTTTAAACCATTTGACATGTTGCTAAGGTTTCTTTTGATTGTATTATTACTTATAAAAGTTAACTGAACGTAGCATTACTCGTGTATTGCCCCTACAAGCAGGAATGGAGGAATGTCTCCCTGACTGTGTGCAGTATATATATTTTCACAATAAGCTCCGCTACCACGTTACTGGCCTTCATCGTCTTTACAGGCAGTTTAATAAGACAAATGTTCTTGCTGCTTCTGGTTAAGATAGCCATTTTTTTTGTTGTTCTTTGTTTGTTTGTTTGTTTTCCTAGTGTGCAAGTTATTTAATTTCCAATTAGACCTCCCCCTTCAGTTTGCTTGGCTTTCTGTTAGGCTTATCCAATTTTTGCAGAGAGATGACACTCTCAGGCTTCGGGCGGCTGATCTCATCTGTCCCGCTGAAGCAGGAACATAAGCTTCATAAAACAGTCGATTGAGCCTTCTCTTCTTCTCTTTTGGCGGCAAGTCAGCTGCACTGGTGGTTATGTGTGTGTGTATGTGTGTGTGTGTGTTGTTCAGCGAGAGAAAGCGGGCCATTCCTCCTCAAGGATTTTGTTTTCCTCCCGGCTGTCAATCAGAGCCTTTGATGCGCGATGCTCGAAAGATCCCCACCATTCAGCAGCAAACTCGAACAAACCTTGAGATCCACTTTTTAAAAATGGTTTTGCAGGACGAGGAATTTGCATTGTGTTGGGAATTAAGCGTCCTTTGAGTACTGTTGTAGCAAATTAAAACACGCAGTTCTTTGTGTAGTTGGGTTTTGCGTCCATATTGTATGAATGCAACAAGTCTCGTGCCACACCTGGGCTCCTGCTACACCTGAGCTGTCAGGTGAAAATGTTTCTGCCTAAAACTCACTCATGAGAGACAACAACAAGATGCAGATGTCCACTGCTTCTCCTGAAATCTCTATCAGCAGAGCCCTCTTCTTCCTCCTCTACATCTTTCTGCACAACCTCCCTATTTTTCTGTCTTTTCTCCAATTGTTGCTTCTGTCCATTCCTTTACGCCTAGGCCTCTTGTTTTTCCAGCCTCCAGCCACTATTTGAATTGGCGGAGTTTGCACAGCTGACACAACTCCAAAAGGCTGGATGTTTATTTCTCCGTTTGCGAGCTGACAAGACTGTCTCATTCTGGCAGTGAACGAGAAGATGTGCTGATGGTGCGCCACGCTGACTACGGTAAAGTAGGTGTGTCTGTGCGGGCCTCATTATCTGGGATAAATCCTGTGAATTTTAAAAACTGTGTGACTTTAACTGTGAGCCATCTCCCAAAATTCGCAGCTCTGCATTTTGCTTTTCCACAAAGGAAACAATTGCTGAAAGATTAAAACTTCACAGCTTACTTTGGGAACTGAAGATCTTTTTATTCCTGCCATCTATCTAGTCCTTTACTTACTACTTTGTTTCTTTTTTTTCTGGGCTCCACAGCTTTCACTATGTCCTCTCCCATGCAGAGAAAAAAGTAATATAAAATAAAGTGAATAATACACAATTTAGTATATTGTTTTATGAGCAGAGCAGTTTTTGGCTGTTTTCCCACCTGCTGCTGCACAGGGCTGAGATGATTTGGTACAATGTGTTTCACTTACATTTATATAACAGTTTGGGCTGTATTTGCAGCTTTAACTTTTAGGAGCTTCCGTTCTGAATACCAATCTTTACGGCGCTGCAGTGCTCCTGCTTCTGCACAAGTATTTACCACTCCTGGATGGGCTCCAGACTCAGATATATGTATGTATGCAGGCTTAAATAGATGGTTAGAAAGGTCTGCACTTGCATTTCTGCAACTTTGTCGAGCATGAAAGCAGAAGTGAGGTAAAGTGGCATATAAAAGGAATACAACACAGTAAAATGAGCAAAAACATGGAACGTAATGTCAAACCGCTAGTTTAAATTGTAACTAATCTACTTACAATTTTTCAAAAAAGGGACTCTTTTTTTTCTTTTTTTTTAAATAGTGAGGGATAAAAAAGTGTTTGTGCAATGTCAGAGTCACTAGAGTGGATTTAAGTTTGCATTTTTGAGTGCTACAAATTGGAGGTTGGGGAAAGAAATCATTCACATCTGCATTAAGTCCACCTGAAATAATCTTTTTCAGTGCTGTTTTCGAAACAGACCCGAATCGGTATTTCTATTTCTCCATTTTTTTCCCTTTCTTTTTGCTTGTAGAACATTTTGCAACGATTGCTTGTGTTTTTTGTGTATATGTGAGAGATTTGAGACAGAAAAGTCTCTCCTTTTTAAGCCCTAATAGGAGACTGTAGCTTTCAATGTTACATCAAGATGAAATGCGTCTTTGTCTCAGCAGTGTCCATTTTAGAAAGTAGCAGAGGTGAGATGGGGGGGTCAGACCCTGACAGTTCAAGGCTTTGCACTTAAATCTTGTTGCACGGGCTCACAAAAAGAAACAGCCTAATGTTATTTTTATATTTGACAGTGTAATTTGTGAGACTCTTGAATACAAGAATTATGCAAACAGAAGTAGTAATTTACCAAAAGAAAGATGACAATTTCAACAAAAGAAGAAATAAGCCTGTTATTAGTTTGTGCGTCAAAGATAAATGAATAAATTATGTCTGAGGACTGGGCTGGAGACAATAGGTCAGAAGGTCAAATGATGACATACCTCGTATTGAATCTGTTCTATAATTTGCAGCCTGAAGCCTGCAGAGAATCAGTTCTCACACCAAAGGAAATCATGACAGAAACTTTATCACTTCAGAACCATTGTATTCTTCTACCTTTGAGGCCATTTAACAAGTTTTCTTGATTTCTATGCCAACCTTTTTGTTTTCTTTTATAGAAAAAGCAACTTTACTTGGGTAAAAATTGGAGTTTAACTGAGAAAAGGTTTAATAGACGAAGAAACAAAAGTTCTTTTTATTTACTATTGAGGCTCTAACTTTTACTGTCTCTCCAAAATGAATCCCAATAAAACCTCCTTTTCTGCCCATCACTATTTTTCCCATTAACAGTGAACTTTTGATCTTCAGATCAGTCAAGTGAGGTCAGTGCCTCTAAGTAATGTGTGCCAACATGCCTCAGTGTACAAAACATCTCTGATTTTATTTTTTACTGTTTAGACAATTGGCAAGCACTGAGTTTAAGAAACACATAAGTGATCCACACTCAACCTTTAGCTGTAATGAGTACATCAAATGTGGTATCTATGGTATGATTACCTTCCATTGCCATGGTAATAGTAAGAACACCCTCTTTCAGTTCTTAGGTCCCTGTGCATGCCTGGGTTTACCCCAGGTACTCCGGTTTCCTTCCACAGACCAAAAACATGCATGTTCGATTATTGGTCACTCTAAAATTGTCCCTAAGTGTGAGTGAGAATGTGAATGGTTGTTTGTCTCATTTGTTTCTATATGGTCCTGTGATGGACTTGCGACCTGTCCGGGGTGTCCCCCGTCTCTCATGCAGTGACTGCTAGAGACAGGCGCCAGCTGCCCGCAACCTGGAAAGGAGAAGTGGGTAAAAAAAATGGATGGATGGATGACTGGATGTATATGCTAATAAAATAAGCTTATAAAAACATGTTCATATATTTGCTAAATAAAAACTTTAAGTTATGCTTGACAGGATAGTCTAAACAGATGAGTTTTTTTTTAGATGGATACTGGAATCGGGAGGTATCGCTGAAGGCGCTAAAGCCCATTCCGGATAGGCTGGCAGATGGAATAGAAAGCTGGAATGAAAAAGATTGAAGGGTTCAGATTCAGTGAAAGGCTTGAACATTTCAGAGAGATATTGGAGGATCAAAAATATGGAGAGCTTTGAAAGTGAGTATGAGGATCTGATAAATTGAATGAGATACTGGACAGGAAGCCAGTGGAAATGTTTGAGGATTGGATTGGTGTGTTCAGCCGATGGAGTTTTGTTGAAAATGCAAGCAGCAGAAAACTGGACCAACAGAAGTTTATTGATAGACTTGTGTGGTAGAATAGAGATAGGAGAATTACAGTAATGAATATGTGAAATAGGAAGGGCATGGATAAGAGTGGCTGCGCAAATGAAAGTAAGTAGTAAACAAGGAAGTGTCTTAATATATTTTTCAAAAGAAAGTGTATTATCAAGCATGGCACCCAAACATATGAGGGGAAAGATGAAATTTGGAATTGTTGATGGTGCCTGACAAAAGGGCAGATTTAGAGATGGTGGTCTTAAAGCCAACAAGATGAAATTCTATTTTTATTAATGTTGAGTTTGAAGAAATTTTGAGCAAACCACTTTCCACTGTCTCCTAAACTGTGAAGTAAAGAGGAAAAAGGAAGTACAGAAGCATTATTAGCAAAGAGATAGAACTGGGTGTCATCAGCGTAACAGTGAAATTGAATATTGTGCTTCCCAAAAGTAGAACTATGCGGAAGCAGAGAAATTACTAAGAGGAGGGGCCCCTGGAGTGAGTCATGGAGAACACCTCTGGGGGTTCTGGGTGGCAGCCTATCGATGAAGTGGGGCTCATGCTAACTTTGGCATAATATTCTAGTGTATAGGTGCATCCTGAAGCAGTCCAAAAGAGTCATGCCAGGAAGTGCCCCACGGAATGGTGCAACTGTAGGGGTATGTGGTAATATTTTTGAGAGAATGTTGATAGGGTGGTGAGGGTGCAAGAGAGCATCTCATAGAAAGCAGAAAATAACAGGGAGAAACCTATTTGGTAAGTAAAAAGAGCATAGCAGCATCATGATTTGTGTGTGTGTGTGGGGGGGGGGGTAAACATTTGTTGCAACCCAGCCACGCTCTGATAGGTGATGTAGATTATGGTTCAAAATCTTTTGCCAGGATATAAATATTTATCTAGACCTTACTATGTCTTTAAGTTAAACAAATACCCAAAATACACACCATATTATCATTTATTTAACAAAACTTTGTATAAAACATTATATGATTCTACAGTTAGTGAACCACTTTCATGAATAACTTACTGTAATTATTTTCAAAATGACCATATCAGCCTCTCAAATTGCTGTAGAGGAATTTTGACCCATTCTGCTTTAAAACATTTCTTTGGTTCATTGACATTTACACCACACCATTTCAATCAGGTTGAGGTCTGAACTTTGTTGAACTTTTGTGTTCTGTGTTTGGGATCATTGCCTTGTTGTACAACCCAGTTTCAGTCACGCTCCAACTACCAGACAGATGGCCTCACATCTCTGACTCTAGAAAACTTTGGTGTAGAGGGGAGTTCATGGTCGCCTCCGTGACTGAAATGCGCCCCGGTCATTCCCGTGGCTGCAAAACAACAGTTGTTAGGATGTGTTTATGCCAATTTGTTCTGTTTTGTTTTGACTAAATCTGGTTTGCATTATGACTTAACATCTCCACTTTGGTTTCATGTCTCTAGAATACCTTGGTCTAAACACCCTGTGGTATGTAAGGTTTATTTGTTGTTGTTGTTTTTTTTCAATGTGAACATCAACATTTATATTGCTAACAGAGGTATGAAGAGTCTAAGATGAAGCTTTTTTAATTTCTTTCCTGAGCATTTCATGAACTGACTTCAAGGACAGGTTGTTAGGACATCCACATCTGGGAAGATCTGTTTCATATTCACAAACAGTTTTGTTCCTATTGGACACAACAGTCGCTCAAAAACACAGCTAATCTTACCATCTTACTGATGCTTTTAAATGTGACACGGATCTAACTCAAATATCTTACAACCTGTCAGCCTTCTGCTTTAGAACTGTTTCTTGGTAAAACTGACTAGAGAAGATGTTATAGCTTAGTGACATACATTGTATACCAAGAAAGATTAAAATAATTAGTCATAAATATGGACAAGTTTGACATGCATTTAATCATTAGTCCATCTAACACTTTGCACGTGGGAGTGTAAATCATCTGGACATAAATCACTTCTTTTAACTCCTTCCTTCCTCTGTGTGTGTGTGTGAGTAGTACCACCATTGACAAACAAGCCAGATTTCTTCCAGATACTTTCAGATACACTCATCTGTCAACATCAGTTAGCATCCAACTCGTGAGTCTGAAGCCAAGAGCATCAGACAGACAGGGAGGAGAAACGTGGAAATGTTTTGAAACGGCGAGAAAAGGTGGACAGGTTGCAGCATTTGAAAGTCGTAGTACCACTTAGAGACAGACACAAGGCACGACTTGTCTTGTCTCGTTTGCATTTATAAAGTCATTTGTATTTTCTTTGACCGTTTAAAATGACAACTGTTTTGAAGAAAACGAGAAAAAAAAATCTATAGTAGAGAGGAGAAATATAGCCTCAAAATTATGCCACAATATCTTAAGGAATTTTGTTATAATGGTATTCATACTGAAATGGCAATTTAAAATGGAAAAAAAGAATATTTTATATGTCACCTAATAAAATAATATACACGATAAGAGACAAAGAAGAGCACCAAGTGAAAAGCATAGTTTCAGACTGCGTATCAGCCAAAGCATACATGAAATACACTACCCAGGTCCAGTGCACCATTGAGACACGACAGACAAGGTTTTGGTCTTTGTGTTTGTTTGTATCAGCTGTATAGTCTCGGCTGTTCATACGTCACTCAAATTTCTGGATCCAAGTGGGACTTTTGATGTATGTTCTGGCTGATCGGCAAATTTTAATCGGGTGTAAACTCTGCTTTTCAATTGGTGCGTCAGAGTGTAAATGATGTGGACCTGCTCTCAACAAGTTGTGCATATGGATGGCGTGTCATCACGTCACTGACACTGCAATATGACACTTTTTCGTCATGCAAAATGATATACTGGTATTATGCATGATATGACGTTTCAAAACCCTACTTTACCACCCTATACTAATTGTGTTCCTGTGGTCATAGAGAACGTATTAAAACAAATACTTGAGTGTGTCCTGTGACTGTGCTGCTGATGCATAGTGCATAATCTATTCTCGACCTGAGTCAGACAGATCCTTTCTTTTTATGGACACCATGCTGCTGGATCTAGGTCAGGAATCTTTAATATTAAAAGATAAGCTACAGTCATGCTATACTGTATACATTGAAGATGGGAATAGATATTGGGCTTGAGATGCAAAGCCACCTCATCTGAAAGTGAACCGCAGCTGATAAGCACCAGCCAGGATCTCCATAAGATTTTTTGACTTCAATAGATTCTCATTGAAAGCAGAGGCAGTCTTTCCACCACTCAGAATATCAGTAGTGTAGCTCATTTTGGAAAAATATTTCATAAGTGAATAGGACCCTTTTGCCCATTTGGTCACTTCAGGCTTCAAAAGGAACCTATGTGATGCTGAGAACAATAACATGTCCTGAACTTGTCGTCCCTAAACATCAGTGACCGCTAATAGGCAAAGCACTCAAAACGTGCTCTTATTCAATCAGCTAAAGTGTTTAACCTGAGTCCAGATGTTCCAGCCAAACCCTGATCCTCTGTCTCCCAACCTCTGGTCATCCCAGCCCCAGTTGCCAGCAGCTGATTGGACACATATGCTCCGTGTTTTAAGATCCAGTTTTTATAAAACTGCGTCTATATACTGCGCTCCCTTCAGTTTGGCACACATGTAATAATCGTTTTTATTAGCTGTGCATATATAAATATGTGCAATATATGAAAAAATACCAACAAAAGAGAAACAAAATCCAATAACAGGATCATTTTCCACAGGATAAAAATGTAAACCTCTTAGAGTCATAAAATAAACGAACACATTTGTAAATTTGGCAACTTGGAACCAGCAAACATTTGGCAGTTTGCTTAAATGATAGTCAAAATGAACGCACTTGAAATCCTACAACAAATAAAATAGACTTGGTTCTGTGGTGTTCAGGAGTGTGATGTGCGTCGCTCGAGGACAGGGTGCCATTTTTAACGTAACTCTTTTAAATCCCAAATTAAGCATTTAATATGTATCCCAATGAATGCTTACACGTAAGCATTCAAGCAAAAATCCAACCAAGACAGCGATGCGCTAAAATAAGGAAATTATCTTCATTTCTAAAGGGGGAGAAAAGCGTCCCTTTTTTTAAAATAATTGAGGCAGCAGTTGTTTTTATCCCAAATCTGCAATGACATTTCATTTTCCAACAATAAAGTCATCATTCTGCAGCTGTTCGTGCCGCTTGCAGGTGTAAGGAACCCATTTCTCATGTAGATTTTCTTGCTGCCCAGGTTTCTGTCCCTATTTGTTTTAAGCTCCCCTCTCGCCCCTCCTCTGTTCCAGCCTTCTCAGACGCCGGCACGTTGGAGTAAAGTGTAGATTCTCTCTTAGAGCAGCGGGGCCAGCCGGGATGTTTCTGCGCGGCTGCGTTCAGGGTTGCCCATCAGACTGTGACTGAGGCCCAGGCCGGCAAGCAGAGGCTGTGTGTGTTCATATGGAGGAGCGGGTGGGGCCGAGCACCTCCTCGGAGCTCTGAGCCACAATCATTTGAAGGGACTGAACTGAGGAGCAGATTGCTTTTAATTGATCATATTCTCGATAAAAGCCACTCCAGGCAGCTAGTTACCCACGTTTCTTTTTTGCTTATAGGGAGACAGAAAACAACAAAGTCAGTAAATACATAATCAATGCTGAGGGCAAAAAGGGCAATAATGTTTTTGCCCATTTGTCTGATGTGTTAGTAAATACCTCATGAATCACTGGACAGGTTTTAAGAAAACTCTCAAAGTCTACAACCTTTTGGAGTTGATCCAATTCAAGACGACCGCCACTGCTAAGCAAACTTGGCAAATGTTTTTATGATATAACTCAGTTTTATAGATACTGAGCTAAAACTTGGTATGGTAGTAGCTGAGGCTCATCCTTAACCCATACACCCAAGAGATTTGTTTTGAAAATATTCCCTCTAGCTATTATAGTCAACTCTGTCTGTCTTTTCGTGAAATATCTTGTGAACCTGTGGACAAATTTTAATGACACTATGAGAAAGTAATCATTGGGTACACAACTACAACTGCTTAGGTTTTGGAGTCAGCCTAAGTAAAGATGGCTGTCACAGCCCACTGAGCTTAGAATAAACAAAAATGGCTGCAACAAAACCAGTTTTACATACGTTTAGCTAAAACTTGGTGTGGTAGTAGCTGTGACTAATTCACATCACATACTCCAAGCAGTCCACATTGTGCAACATCGCTGCCCTAAACGTTGGCACTAACTGTCGGCGACAACCCTTTTTGTCTGCTACCAGAATATCTCATTAGCCAGCCGACAGATTTTAATGAAACTCTCAGACAGGACTAAGCCGATGTACACACACGAGACACGGAATCTCAGAGAATGGCGGTGCGGCGAACCGTCATTTACAAGCTCTGACCAAAACGGCTGTAAAATGATCTTGGTTTAAAACTCTGGCGTGAAAGGCAATATGTGTTCCTTCAAGGAATGTGAGCCCTTTAGATCAAAACAGAGTGCTGCAGTGACCTTTGAGCAGGACACAAAGAGCTGAAGCTGTTTTGGAAGCTGGCTTTGTTTTTGTTTTTTGTTTTTTTTGCAGAAAGCAGGGGATTCCAGTGAAAGGCAGTGAAACACGAGCGGCAGACATTGTCCCACTAACAACAAAAAGACGAACCCCTCCCAGCAACACGTTTTGTGCTGCGCTTCTGTAGAGCGGTGGTATAATCTAATCGTTTTCCCAGCTCCAGCTTCTTGTACCCTTTTTTTTTTTTTTCCGAACAATGGGAGTCATAAAATATTAATCGTCCCAATGCCGCAGGTGGAAGCTGGATCTGATTTCTAAGATACATTTATCTCTAAATAATGTGCCTCTTGGGGACTTTAAGCCCCAAAAAGAAAAGTTTATATGTGCTCGAAAAGTTTGTTATAGCTTGAATAGTTCACAGCAGCCATGTTGGGCATATTTTTTTTCCCTATTTAGTGTAAAAGAACAAGACGGAGCTGAGGTATATTTAGTGTCCTCTATGCAAATTGAGATCCCCAGTCTGATATTTGCATCTATATTAGAATATTCCTAAATATCTGGTTTAAAATTCTCCCCCACAAATTTTTTTAGGACTGTCATTTCTCATCATACAATGGTTTGTTTGTACAGGCTGATTTAGGATGGCTGGCTCTGCTGATGTATCACTCATACTGTCACCCAGATTCAGTTTATTTTTTCCTTTTGCTGCTGCTGCTGCTCTACATCTACTTGTTTTGTGTGTTTGTGTGTGTGGGGGTGTGCTTCAAAAACGTCCTGCACTAAAACAGTCAGTGAGTGTTGATTGTAAATTATAAATCCAATAGCCGCCGGTCAATACTGTCAACCTCTGACTTGCTGTTGTTTTTTTCTTTTAACCACAGCGAGTTGATGCGCGGATGTTATTATTAATTTAACACGCCGGGGCCCAAGAAACCGACTGGAGGAACTATTTTTGTCAGATGCAGCAGAGTTGCACTAAAATTTCTGTATTCTGCAACAACAGGAAGTGTGTAGAAAACTATAATTCATTAGTGCTGATGGAGTTGATGCTCTTCTATTTATTTTTTTGTATCTAAACGTTGTAATTTACCCCACGTATTTTAGGCTGCAAATCAAAAAAAACTGATGTTTAAGACAGAGTCTTCTTATTGAACATTTTGCTAATTAAACTTTAGCATTTCTTGTGTTAAATTCAATAACAAATGTGTCTAAAGTAACTTTTATTCTGTTTCGCAGGGACAGCAGCTCAGTAGTGGAGACTCTGGTCTGATAAATGTCAACCTGCTTCGATATTTGTATGGGTCTTTCTCATCAGCCAAAGGTAGGTTCATTTCTTTAAGGAACTATTTAAGTTTTAAGTTGTCATCAGTTGAATTTGGCTCAGTCATTTCTGCAGATAAAATACTGCTAAATAAAAACAAGAGTAAGACATGAAAGGCTTGGATTTAGTGTTTTTGTGAAGTTTGGGAGTCTGTCGTGTTTTTGGTTCCTGGTCCATGTTAAAATGTCTTGGAGATCATCAGCTGTGCTGCTTAATTTAACAGGTGTGAAAAGGTGTAAACTGATTTCCGATTGGTTACCTGATGTTATTCACGTTTAAGCAAGAGAAATTACAACACAAACAACAGATTCCAACAAAGTTATTGTTCTCAGCAGACATTGACTTTATCTGGGTTGTTCTCTGAAAGTGGGACCATAATGTGTGACGGGGGGCAAAATTCAAAATACACTAATTTCATTGTTCTCTAGTGAATTTCATCCCTTGCTGACTACATTTTTAGGATCCATTATTGCCGGAGGTTGTAAACCATTCTGTTCCATATGTCGAAAAAAACCATCATGGCTCAGTGAGATACAAAAACATAATCCCGACGTAACGGCAGGAATTTTGGACAAATCTTTTGCAATGTTTTAAACAAATATCTCCATTTTCAAAACAGTCATTTCTAAGAAAATCCCCAGGAATGTTGACGACCTGGGCTTTCATCTATTGGTAAAATGATGCAAAATAAATACGCTTTGCTTTCCATTTTATTTCATCTTATCCGTACGTAACACTGCTCGACACAAAGAGTTCTGCACAGAACCCGCATTTCAAATGCGGATTTTCATGAAGATAAAAATACACACAAGAGAAAAACCAATTGCAACACTGTTTTTCAAGCATAGTTCTTTCTTTATTCATGTTTATGCACATTTTTTTTTCATCTTTACATGAAGAAATAACACATTTTCAAACTTTTTTCATATATATCCCCAGAACCAGAACCAAACGAGGAGAAGCAGCTTTCAGTTTCTATGCACCACAAATTTGGAACAAACTTCCAGAAAACTGTAAAACAGCTGAAACACTGGGTGGCTTTAAATCTCAACTTAAAACCCACCTGTTTAGAGTTGCTTATGGCTAAATTAGGGTTAGAGTGCGGGGTTTTGATGTTTGTCTCTTTCTTACTGTTTATTCATTGTCACATGCTGTTTTTATTTTGTTTTTTAATTATCTAAAGCACCTTGAAATGCCTTGCTGCTGAAATGTGCTATACAAATAAAATTTGATTGATTGATTGATTGATTAATGATCAATATTCACAAAAAGTGTCAGTAGGGTGTTTGAAGAGGTTAGAGTATGAGCAAAAGATTCCAACTTTGTGTATCTACTGTGATGGCCCTGCTGGTTAATAGATTGTTTTGAGCTGTTGCAGAAACAGATCCCTTGGTTGGAGTGCAGCAGGCAAACTAATTAAGAACACCTGAATTGGACCTTCATCTCTTTATAAAGGCCTGGGTGCTATGCAGCAGGGGGGTGGGGGTGTCTTGACCTCAGTTCTGTTAGCATATTATCTTATATCTACAATGGATTAACCTTTGTGGACAACATGATTCAAGATGAACGCCACAGCCAACTGAACATTGAAAACACAAAAATGACTGATTCAGTCAGTTGTACAATCAGCTGTACTGCTACTGAGCTAAAATTTGGTGTAGTTTTAGCTGAGAGTCGTCCCCCATTATATTATTGATTGTGTGGCATTTTTGCCTTAAACTTTGGGATTAACTGTTGGTGTGAACACTATTTGTAAACAAAATAT